>NC_080544.1:17214231-17527088 GCF_028640845.1 Ahaetulla prasina | reverse complement strand
CGAAGAAAAACTAATTTATTATTTGATTATCAGAGTCAACATAAACAGAAGCATGCTAAGCACTTTTAATTAAAACATGGAAAAGATAAAAAGTAATGATATGGTTGTCAATTTATTATGTTCAACTAATGTTAGGATTCAGTTGATTACTTGATTAAATAACCCCCTGGCTCAGTAAAATGTATGAACTCACTCTATTCTATTTTATACTAAGTGACGGTCATATTTTCCTTTGTAAAATATTCACATTCTCATGCATAGGTTATTTCTATCATAACTTTTTCATATGCCTACTACATTTTTTCATAAATTTCTTCAGTATACGCTTGTTTGTGAGTTGGAACCACTTTCCAAAACTTTGGAAAAAGCATGTTGGATGCTTTTTGGAAGCTTATCTCTACAAACAGGTCCATGAAGAAGCAGATGGTAACCTTCCCCGTTAAGGCAGAATTTTATGTGCAGCCTACGCTTTCTTTCTTTCTTTCTTGGCACTCCCGCAAGGGTTGCCAACACGTCTAGTCTTTCCAATTCAGCCTCATCATTTAATCAGTGTCAAGGTGGCAAGGAGAAAAAATGCTTCAGAAAGAATAGGAAGGTAGCAAAGAGGAACTGCATTTGGAAAGCATCTGCTCTTTGCATTACTTCTCAATTTATCATCAAATTTAAAAATTAAATAGTGCAATATCAACACCTCACTTCGACATGAAATGATTTCAGTGTATCATAATTTACCATGATTGATGTCTCTTGACAAATTAAAATCTGTATTACTGCTGAAGTTAGTATACATTCTCAAAACGTGAATAAAGTTTAATACTGAAAAGAAATATTGAAATCAAGTACTCACATATTCCTTGACATTTTTTGTTTTTACAGCTTTGTAGGAATAATAAGCAGGATACAGCATTCCAAAGACCAACCTATATGTAAAGAAAAATATTTTAATTAAACAAAAGCACACAGTAATTGTTAAGTTTGGGTATTGACGAGGCAGGAGACCAGGTTAGTGACAACAGCTCTTTAATATAGTGTGACCCAGCAAAGCTCTGGAGAAAAACCTCTCCTTATATACACTTCAGCCTGAGGCTGCATCCAATCAGAAACGAGATATTTCCCGCCTAAAACTCCCGCCAAAACTTACAGTAATACATTACACTCCTTCCCTCCCAGAAGGCACTTTGCCAATATTTGCATATTACTTCTCTACGTAGTCCTGCAGGTACGTGGGGCGTCTCCTGACTCTCCCGGACCTGCGCAGTTCACTTTCTGGAGTTGAGTCGAGCTTGCCGGAGGGACTTTTCGTTCCTCTGAGCTCCTCCTCCCGCCATCCGCCCTGGATTATTCGCCGGCTCGGACCTGCTGTCCTCTAGAGGGACCGGAGGGTGTCGCTGGACCTCGCCTGCCTCAGATAAGTCTCTGTTTGGTTCTTTGCTTACGCTTTCTGTTTGTTCTCGGCTCCAGTCAGCTGCGGGGTTAATTAAATCATAGTCAGGGCTGTTCTCGCCTAATTCTGCCTTATCGCTCAATCTGTTTCTTAATTGATCTATGTGGCGCCCAGATTCTGCCATCGTCTAGTTCCACTAGATAAGATTTGGGGCCCGTTTGTCTATGACTATCCCCCTCTTCCAGTTAGGGCCGTCGCTGTAATTATGTGCCCACACCGAGTCTCCTATGTTTAACTCTCGGATTCTATCTGGTTTTGTTTTGAACCCGTCCTGTACGTAGTTCGGGTGTAGCCGGTCTAGCGGGCACCGTAGCTTCCGCCCCATTAATAGCTCGGCTGGGCTGCGGCGGTGGGCACACAGGGGTCCTGTGTTGACGGTTAGGAATGCGTCGATTTGTGCCTGCCAATCGCCGGGGCCGCTTCGTGATAGCGCTTCTTTCGCACTCCGGACAAAACGTTCAGCAAGGCCGTTCGACGCAGGGTGGAACGGCGCTGAGAGGGCATGTCGGATGCCCTCTTCAGCCAGGTACCCTTCAAATAATGCTGCGGTGAACTGTGGGCCGTTATCGGACACGAGGGTGTCCGGTAGCCCGTGCGTGGCGAAAAGGTGTTTTAGTGCTGAGATGACAGCTCCTGCGGTTGTGGATTTCATTAGGATGATCTCCAGCCATTTGGAGAATGCATCCACCACAATTAGAAATGTTTGGCCGTGGAAGGGGCCGGCAAAATCAATGTGTATGCGGGACCAAGGGCCTTGGGGTTTCTCCCACTCCAAAACTGGGGCCGTAGGTGGTAGTGGTCTGGATTCCTGACATACTTGGCATCGGCCAACCCTGTCACTGATTTCCCTGTCCATTAGGGGCCACCAGACATAGCTCCTAGCCAAACCCTTCATCCTCACAATTCCTGGGTGACCCTCATGCAGGAGTTCCAGGACTTTTTCTCAGCTTCTCTGGAACTACCACCCTATCCCCCAGAGCAGGCACCCCTTGCACAGACAATTCCCTTTTTCTTTACAAATTCCTTGAAGCGTCGCCCGGTAGCAGCGGCCATCCCTTGAACCCAACTGATTACAGTCCTTAAAACAACGTCCCGGTAGGAGGCCCGAGCCACTTCCTGCGATGTGACTGGCCCCGAGTCCAAAGAGTCAATTAGTAGAACGGTGTGCCCGGGTGGGGTCCTCGATTTCCCTGGCAATGGGCATCTGCTCAATGCGTCCGCATGCCCCAGCTCCTTTCCAGGCCGATGCTGCAGCTTGTAGGAGTATGCGGTCAAAAATAGTCCATCTGGTCAGTCTAGGTGAGAGTGCTACTGGCGTTGGGCGGTCGCCAGCCAGTAACCCCAATAGCGGTCTGTGATCAGTGACAATTTCAAATCTCTCCCAAAAGCGTATTCGTGAAATTTTTCACCCTGACACTATTGCGAGAGCCTCCTATCTAGCTGGCTGTAATTCCTCTCAGCCGGGGACATCGCTCGTGAATAGAACGCTATAGGGGCTTCAGTGCCGTTTGGGAGTCTGTGGCTAAGTACAGCTCCTACTCCATAGGGGACGCATCACAAACCAATACTAACGGCAGTCTGTTGTTGTATTGTATTAACAGGCTATCGCTTGATAGCAAACTTTTACTGCCTCAAATGCCCTATTCTCTGACTTCCCCACGACCAAGCAGTGTTTTTCCAAGCAATTTATGCAGCGGTTCAGCAACGGTTGCCTTGTCTTTTAAAAACACGGCGTAAAGTTTACCAGACCCAGGAAAGCCTGGAGTTCTGTCTTGTTTTTGGGTGCTGGGGCTCTCTTTATCGCCTTGACTTTGCTCTCAGTGGGGTGAATCCTTTTTGTCTATTCTATAGCCCAAAATTCAACAGATTCGACCCCTATCTGACACTTGCTTGCTTTGACTTTTAATCCTGCCGACCTAAAATGGCCAAAACTTTCCTTAATCGCTTCCCAGTTCTCTTAAATCTTCCCTGATACCAACACATCATCGAAATAGGGCGACTCCGGTAACCCTTGTAGGAGCCGCTCCATCAAATTTTGGAATAGCCCGGGGCCACTCACCCGAACTGTAACCGGGTGCACTTAAAGGCACCCGGTGCGTTACAATGGTCTGGGCCTCAGCTGTGCTAGCATCTACGGGTAGCTGTTGGTACGCTTGTGCCAAGTCTAATTTGGCGAAAACTTGTCCGTGCCCTAGTGAGTGCAATAAGTGTTGCACTACTGGAACTGGGTAGGCGCTCTTTTGCAATGCTTTGTTCAAGGTAGCCTTGTAATCAGCGCAAATTCTTATGGACCCGTCTGGTTTTATAGGGTGACGATTGGCGTCTCCCATTTGGCATAGTCAACTGGCACTAGTATCCCTGGCTGACTAATTTATCTAACTCTTTGTCGATTTTAGGTTTGAGTGCAAAGGAACCCTCCTTGCCTTTAACCTAATGGGAGCTATTTGGGGTCTAAATTGAAGGAGATAGGGGTCCCTTGTACTTGCCTAAACGGTCCTCGAATCGTCTGCGAATTCCTCCAGTAGGGCGTTTTGCAGGTTGCATCCGCTCGGTGGGCGCCAGTCACCCCCATTCCCAACGCCCGGAACCAGTCTAGCCCCAGCAAGCTTGGCAAGGTTCCCTCGACTAACGTGATGGGCAGGGTCTTTTCGTATGTCCCGTACTTGACCTCGGCGGTCGTTGTCCCTCGAACAGGGATGCGGTTGCCCTGGTAATCCTGCACCCGGGCCGTTGTTTCTGTAGCTTGCGCTTTGCGATGTGCGGCAAGGCTTTCACAAAAGTGTCCCAGGACATGATTGTGATAGCTGATCCTGTGTCTACTTCCAGTCGGCACGGTACGCCTTCAATTGTCGGGTTTGTGAAGATCTTTTCTTCGATGCGGGTAGCTGCGTGGTCTATGGTAACAGTCATTCGGTTTGACTTCGCGCTCTTTCTTTCCTGGCCAATCGCGGGTCGCCTCGCCGATCTCGCGCTCTGATTGGCTGGTTTGAAATTCGGGAATGTGGGGTTTGCATCTCTGACTCAGAGCCGCTCTGATTGGCGATTTGAATTTTCGGCGGAAGGTTGGGGTGCTCGGCAGACTTGAGCCAGGTGCCCTTCCTTTCACACCGCCGCAAATGGCGTCCTGAACTTACATCTTTGGCGCTGATGTCGCCCCGCAACTTCCGCATTCCTCCGGGTCTTCCCTTGTCGATTTTCCGGTGTAGTGGACTTCTTCCTCCTCTTCGCTGGTTGACTCACGATAGGTTTCTTCGTGGTGGACTGTGCTCGCTTTGCGCCCGCCATCGGCGTGAGTCGCTTTGTAAGGTGTCTGCTGCATGGTTGGACATCTCATGGGCTCTGGCTTCGTCCAGGCGTTTGCCAATGTCAGGTTGCTCTTGGCTGTAACCGTCTCCTCAAACGGATGTCTCTGACCCCCGTATAAGTTGTTCCAGCAGCTCTTCGTCCAGATCGCGGTACTGCAATGCTTGGAGGCTTGTCTCAGGGCTGCCATGTAGTCGCTGATAGACTCGCCTTCTTGTTGCCTCGCTCCCCAAACTCGTACCGTCGAACGTATTTGGACGGGGCTGGTGCGTAGTGATTCTTCAGGAGGGTCTGAAGGGTCTGCCACGATACGGAGTGTAGCGGTGTTGGCTCCGCTAGAGCTTCTGCGACGGCGATGACTGCTGACCCACAGTGGCTTATGAAGTAAGCCCGTTTGCGGTTGTCGGAGACTCCCTGTAGCTCGTTTGCCTCCAGGAAACTTTCGAAACGGGTCATATATATTCCCCATGTCTCCTGGGCAGGGTCAAACGGAGTGGGTGGCGTGTAGCCGGTCATCGCTGCATTCGCCGTCACCTTGCTGGGTTTGATTCTCGTAGTGAGTTCAGCTCTGTTCTGGTGCTCTGCCTCAAGATCCCACCTTCGTCGCCAATGTTAAGTTTGGGTATTGACGAGGCAGGAGACCAGGTTAGTGACAACAGCTCTTTAATATAGTGTGACCCAGCAAAGCTCTGGAGAAAAACCTCTCCTTATATACACTTCAGCCTGAGGCTGCATCCAATCAGAAACGAGATATTTCCCGCCTAAAACTCCCGCCAAAACTTACAGTAATACATTACAGTAATCATGGAAGCTAAAACACAATAAGGAAAAAAGGAAAAGAACTTCATATTCAGACAACTGTAATTTCAAACTATCTGTCTATTCTGTTGGAGCACTGCATTCTCTAGGCATCCCTCACACGCTCGTACATCAAAACCTGCCTTTTAAAAAAATATTAAAGTTTGCACTAAGATTTCAGATCTTTTCACACCTAGTATTTTGCGAGGAAAAAGATAAAAACTACTAGCTGGCTTGAATAGGTGCTCTAAGGCTATGAAAGGCTTATCTATTACAAAGGAGAAACTAAGTAGAAACAGAAACGATATATTTCTGAACTAGCTGTAATTCAACTTTTTTTTTTTTTGACAAAACTGTTCATTTCAAACAGATAATCTCTCATGTGTAACTGCTTGAGTGTACAATGGTACAAATTAGAGTAAAACATAAAGGTAGACAGGTTACTTCATTTATCCATGTCTGGCAGAACAATGGTACAATTCAGAGCAACATTTTCCTCTTTTGGCGCATGTCAGGGCAAGAGTGATGGAAACGATCCCATTTTCCACAATTTTGTTCCTAATTATCATAATCCTGATCCTCCAAATGTAACCCTTTTATTTTAGTACCAGATGTTCGTTATGTAATGAAATACTTCAGAGTACATACGGGTACATACAAATACCTTATACTTATCTAAAACTACTGGATGTGCTGAATTTTAAAAAATTGAGGTATTTCTGAAACGTTAACAGTATTGTAAAATACTACGCTGAAGAATGAAACGGGAAAACATTTATTTTTCAGTGTAACCTTCCGAAATAAATCTGCTTTGGGATCCAAGAACAAGGCGTGTAACAGTATGTGTTTAATTATTCCTGGTATACTGGCTGGGTTCATATATTATGCTATTACCCTGGTTTATTTCAAGCGTGCTTTATTGAAAACGAAACCTAAAATGTACTACATTATGGCCTCATGTAATATGCAAACCAGGCCATTAACTTGAGTATGCACTTTTATTGGTGGCTAAAAACAGAAATTGGCCAGTTTCATTACGCAGTATTATAGGCTGCTTTTTAATGAATATTCTCCTTACAAATTTATTTAGCTGCTTTATAGGCATTTTGGTTCTTCTCCCATATAAAAATGTTTTCTCTAAACTGGACAAAATCGGACAAGGAATCTGAAAGTGTCAATGGTGTAAAGCACTGACACCACATTTGTGTCCTTTTAACTTACAGGTTGTATTTAATAATAAAGGAGAGAACCCACATATATTCATACCAACAGCCAACAAACCTTTTGTTCCGAGGAACACTTGCCCCAGTTCAAAGTACGTGGATAGAAACTAGTTGTAGACACTAAATAGGATTTCAGAGTCTTTTAGAAACAATGAGCCAGGAAAAATATTGGATCCTTACTGCAATCTGATAAGTGTATGTATATAAGATGAGTCTTACACCTTCCTGGAGGCAAAACTTAGGGCACTCAGAATTAAGGCATAATCAGTACTGACAATGGGTGGTTGTTTGATAAGATTAAACTAGATTTACAAACCTCCCTCTATCTCTGAAGAAGTGATTCCTATTGGGTTGTTTTCCAACCAACCAAGGAAGGAAGGAAGCTTGGAGGTCTTCTAATCTAACCGTCTGCCAAGGCAGAGTTCCATAAGTTCCCTAAGAAGTTATCCCATAAGAAAAAGTACACCATTATTCTTTTTTAACAGGAAAATATATCCATCTGAACTGAAGAAGCTTCTCGGATGAGAAGCGAAACGTCTTCAAGGAAAAACAAAGAAAGTCCAGTTGTCTTTTGACCAAGTATCTTTCGTGACAGCTATGACCTGGATGACCGAGAATCTTCATAGACATATCCAGCCGGAAATCTATTATAATTTTACCAGCATTTCTAAAAATTGCCGTCTTTCCATAAGGCTTTTTGTTTTTCTAAACTTAAATAGCTAGCTTCTATTTAACACTTGGTTTCCATGGTAGCCCGGTGAACTAAGCTTTAAATCAGCAGATGGTTGTTTTCAATTCAGAACAGGAGTTGGCAGCAGCCCAACTCTTTCAAGTATTTCCTAAGGCTTCTATGACTGCAGAAAAACAGGTTTAGAGCAAATGTATACAATAGTTTATTAAACCTAGACTGCATGTAAAGTAATAAAGTCATAACCTATTTACATTAATCTCCAACATGTTCTGACACCAAGCCCTACTCACGGTAACCACCTAGAAGCCCAACTAAATTCTGCATTGCTTGTAACAATACAGCAATATTACCTTTCCAAAAGAATAAAAACAGTAACAAAAGCAGCAACATCAGTGGTGGGTTTCACATTATGTTACTACTGGTTCACCCCACGCGCACACGCTTGCTTCATGCGTACGCGTGCCCGGTTCACCCTCACACCTGTCTTCCATGCATGTCCCCGGCCTTCTGTGCATGCGCTTTGCTCGCGCGCGCACCTTCTGCGCATGCATCCAGCCTCAAAAACATGCCTCAATAGGATAGCATAGAGCAGGGACAGGGGGACCGGCCCACCTGCGATTTCCACTACAGGGTTCGGGCGAACCAGTTGAATACCACCTCTGAGCAACGTATTTTCTTAATTAAAGCCAAACAGCAGTTTTAAGCAAATTCCTCCATCAGTAAATGTGAAATTCTTGGTTTATGCAATAACAAGATAAATTTTGTGACTTTCTCTACAAGCCAATCAAGACTCCTTAAACTATTCTTTCCCCACCACATCTTAACTGGAAGCATTTGTGGGGGGAAGGGAGGGAGAGATTTGATGGTGATCATTTAATGTACTATCAACAAGTTTTGTTTTGTTTTTATAAAAAGTTTTTCATTTTGAACACATTAAAACACAAGACAAACATACAACACTTATATACATATCACTATTCCTTATCAGCTATTCAGAGCGGTCCTTTCTTACTATTTATACATATTTTAATTCTATCTTATTCTACTTTTACATTATCTATCTTCCTTTATTTCATCTACATTTCATCTATATTCATCTACATTTTCTTTATTTCATCTACATACAGATTTTACCCTGTTGTTCTATTTTCATTATCTTTCCTATTTTCCAACCATTCATACCATCTACACCAGACCTTATAATATTCTATATCCTCTTTGTTTTTGATTTCTTTTGGGGGAAGGGGGAGGAGATTTGATGGTGATCATTTAATGTACTATCAACAAGTTTTGTTCAACTTTCTATCCTGTAAAAATTTGCACTTGATTCATTCAGCATGAATGCTTTGAGTATGAGGATACTCAATGAATCTGCCTTTACTAGATGCAGAGTTGGTAACTTATGTTAACTGACCAGATTATTGCGAGCTGAAGTCAATTGAGTTCAAATGTCAGATCTGGTATTTGTCTTGGAGCAGAGGATATTACCATTATTATTTGTCAAATTACTCCCAAGTGGCTTTGGAATTCTTTGTAGTTACTCCCTGCCAGAGGGAGAAAGAACCTGTTCAACTAGTCTGATCAGGTGCCTTACGGACCCTGATGGGTTTCACAGGGAATTTGAGTGGGTTCCTGAGGCTCTATGGTTCCTTGCGCAGAGGAAGTTGGCAATGATGGCCTTGGACAGAATCACACCTATTATGTATTCTCCCTTACAACTCCCAGAAGGATTCCAAGAGACAAAGTGGCAGAAGACACATCTAAATCAGGGGTGAAATCCAGCAGGTTCTGGAGAACTGGTAGCAGAAATTTTGAGCAGTTTGGAGAACCAGTAGCGGAAATTTTGAGTAGTTCGGAGAACTGGCAAATACCACCGCTTGCTGGTCCCAGAGTGGGCGGGAATGAAGATTTTGCAATATTTTTCCCCTAGGAGTGGGGAGGGAATGTGGATTTTGCAATATCCTTCCCCTGGAGTAGGGAGGGAATGGGGATTTTGCAGTATCCTTCCCCTGCCACGCCCACCAAGCAACGCTTGCCAAGTAACACCACGTCCACCAAGCAATGCCCACAGAACAGGTAGTAAAAAAATTTGGATTTCACCACTGATGTAGATCATCATTGGAGGAAAACGAAGAGCAAAACCAATCAAGCATAAACAAGAGCCTTCATTAAAAGATTACTTGTGGCAATAAAAGCCACAAAACATAGGAAGATCCCAGATGAAACAGAGTACTAAGATCTTTTTCAGTCAGATTTCAAGATGAGAAATACATTGAGGTAATATTGACTGTACTTATAAATGACATTTGGCAGCCTTGAGATGGAGGTAGTAGTGCACCTATTCTGGTCTTCCTTAATGTCTCAATGGATTGCAAAATCATGGTACCTTTAAAGGTTAGAAATGGGGTAGCAGTCTCCAACCTTTCCATCTTGGCAGCCAGGCCTGGCCCAGTGCAAGGGTGTGTGTGCGAGTGGCAGGTGCATGCATGCACGTATAGCTCCGTTGGTGTGAGCAGTGGCCATGTGCGTCCTCCACTTGCATGAATGGAACTTTGCGAGTGGGCACTGGCTCTGCTCATGTGACGCTCCACTTGCGTGAGCAGATGGCATTTGAGCGGAGACAAGCAGCCACCCACCCCCCCGCTCAAGCAACCAGGTGAGCTTTGTGCACGTGGCTGCCCATCACTCACATGGCCTGGTTTCGAACAGGCCACAGCCAGTGGCCTGCAACCTGAGGATTGGGGACCCCTGGAGTAAAGGAAGGAAGCAAGCAAAGAAAATCTTTTTGCAGTGTGTGTTAAGGAGCTGAAGAAAAATTCAGCTCAAAAAGGTCAGCTGGCTAGAGCAGGGGTCTGCAAACTTGGCTCTTTTAAGACTTGTGGACAAAGCTGGCTGAGGAACTCTGGGAGTTGAAGTCCACAAGTCTTAAAAGAGCCAAGTTTGCAGACCTCTAGGCTAGAGCAACCTGGTCCTTAGAAACCTTTTTGCTGTTTGACTGCTTTCAGGAACTAGCTAGGACTCCTCTAAAGTCATTACTTGTTGCGTAATGGGCCGGGTCTTTTATGCTTGTAGGTCAAGGACTACCTGTATGTTACAGTCATAAAGAGAATTTTTATAAAATGATGTATCATTGGTAATATCAATGGAAAAATTGGTTACAACGTATAAAAATTCTTGAAATGTAACCAACAATTTTACCATACTTAGAGGATGTTTAAAAGAATCTGAAAATTTTGGACTCGATTTCATACTATAATATAGAAGATTTTGAAGACAGATATACAATTGAAATCATACACTTTTTTTATAGTTAATGGGCAAGCAGCTGGAAAAAGTTATGGAACTCTTTTCGTATATGACTGCAGCAAGACTATTATTATATCCATAAAGGTGAAAAGTTCTAGTTTACCCACAATGGAAAAAGGGATGGAGAAGATGATGGAACTTGCTGAGATGGCCAAATTAACTGCTTTAGAGATATATCATTGTCTACTGGAAATAGTTTATTGACTTTTTGCAGGATAAAAAACTAAAGTGGTTTTTATATGGTTTTTATAATTAGGAAAAAAAATCATAGAAAAAGGTAAATAGTGCTGTAACCATAGAATAAGTTGTTATTTATATTTACCCGTAATAACTGCTCTAAAAGAAAATTACTCCTTACTCCAGTTACTCTTCATACACAACCAGCCTCAACTTCAGCCTATAATGCAATTCAGTATTTTATTGTATCTTCCAATTGTATTTCTACTTCTAATTTAAAGGATTCAGTTCAAAACATCTCACACTTTTTTTGAAATCTCTTAAACTTTTTTTACTATTAACAGGAATCCATAATTCTATCCATTAGATGTATAGTGTCTATGGCTTAATTAAATAAGGCCAGTGGGATCTGTATATAGGACAGCTATGAATAGATCTTTTTCCGTTTGTAAATTCATGAAAGTATACATTGTGTAGTTTACAGACAAAGGCTCACTATCCTTTCTAATTTCAGGGGAAAATATCTTCCGAGTGTCGTTGATGCAGGCCAGAATTCTGCATGAATCTTAACAAAGCAAATCTTTGAGTACATCATCTAATTCTTTTCTTCTTTTTTTGAAAATTGGATTCTTATTTTTAGAATGTACATCAACATCAATACATGAACAGTGCAGCATCTGGGTATCGTTCATTTTGGGACAAATGGCAATAATAATATTAATAGTATTTGTTACATTAATCAAACTTATGAAATCATAGTATTAATATACATATTTGTTTTAAAGTAGTTGTTCAATATTTCAATGTTCCATTTTAATGCCAAACACAGTATTATTTGAGTTTACATAGTACTGCCCTCTTTCAATCTCTAATCTTTCCCTCTAGTTAGGTATTCTATTGTATTCTATTACCTTTCCAAAACAACGCCTACCCAGTTTGAAAGTCCAATTTTTTATGTTTTAAGAAGACTTTAGTTTTTCTCCCCTTAGTTCCTTTCTTTTGGGTCTAGAATTTTTCTCTGTATAATTGTTCACCGCTTTAACAAACAGTTCTAAGGGTCTCTTTTCCTGGATTTTCTTTTTTCTTTTTTCCTTTTAAAGTTGGGGTCTAAATAAAAAAAGGAATCTTCTCACCCAGCTTGTCATTGTTCATGTACACCACTCCTGCACTTTCTTTGTTGCCTCAGCTGTCACAGCTTCACGGTAGCCATGATGGCTGCCTCTTCTCCTTGTTGTGGGTGAGAGGGAAGAAGCCCTGGTCAAGCAGGAGAGTTGCGGCTCTCCGTGACCTGCAGGCACCCCTCTTTTCTTCATCACCCCTACAGGGTGGCTTTAGCTCCTTTTGGAGCCCTCCAATGGGGAGAACTCGGCGCAGGAGCGCAGAGACCCACTTCTCACATCCGATCTCACCGCGACGTCAGACAGAAGTCAACCTAGTTACATCATCTAATTCTGAACATCTGACAAAAAGAATCCTGCTAAAAGTGAAGTAGTACATATAGAATCTTCAGATGAATATTCTATAGGTGAGCATAGGAAATATGCTCTTTCTGTACTTTATATTATCTTACTGCTACTCCATGAGAATACAGAATTTTGGAAATGCATTATATCGCTTGAATAAAGATTTTTGAATATCTGTAACTAAATAATCTTAGCAATTACCTACTTTCTTCAGCAGAATCTTAGAACTTTCTGCCTGAATTATTAATAGCATCCCTTGATTTTCCAAGAACACATGAGGTATACGGACGTATATAATCAGCATTTACCAAAATAAATGGAACATATTCATGGCTCATTAGAACAATTTTCCTTAGTAAATCATTTGGGCTTACTTTTTAATATTTAAACTATTTTACCAGCTAATTTTACAGACATTTCCTCTAAAACTGAAGGAGACTTTGAATCAGTCTTGACTCCTGGTGACTGACAAGTCCATGCAAGTTTTTTTGGCAACATTTTGTTTAAAAATGGTTTGTTCTTGCCACCTTCTTCCCAGGGCTGAGAGAACTGGCCCAAAGTTCTCAACAGGCTTCATGCTTAAGGCAGAATGAGAACTCCAACTTACAATTACTAGCCTAGTACAATTAACATTAAAACGAGAGAGACAGACAGACAGACAGACAGACAGACAGACAGACAGACAGACAGACAGACAGACAGAGAGAGGTATGGGGACAGAGGTAGAGCTATAGGGATAGATATATTATCTCTATTTTTATACTTTATTTGTCATCACTTTTTTTCAAAAGGTTTATACAGCTAGGGAAAAAAAGGGCAATGGAGAAAAACCAGTGAACTGAAAACAAAATATTACTATGATAGTGTTGGCTCTTTAAAAAGTAATGGATTATCCTTGATTCTCAAATCCCTTTGGATCGGATAGAATGCTGTCCTTCAACTCTCTAGTAGCAGGCTAAATCAGTGTAAGCATCTAAGCATTTTTTTCACACCAATCTAGATGTACAGTAGTTGTAAAATGTTTTTCAACCAATTCTTGATGAAAAATGGCATAAACAAAAAATATTCTATCATAATTTCTATGCCTATTTGGTCAACTAATCCCTCTGAATGGTTAAATTTTGCATCCTATCCCATGCTGTGTTCCCAGGTTGTTGTTGTTTTTTGAAACAATATACCCAATTAAAATAAATATTGTAAACTTCATCCTGACCATCTTCATAATACTCTGTCTGAAGCATGACATTGTTGAGAACCAGGAAAATATATAAAATAACACCTAATCTTAACTCAGACATCAGTATTTAACTATTTAAAGACAGCAGAATTTTTATGTTTCCTGACAAACAGACCAAAAAGTTACCATAAATCTCAAGCAATTGTATATAACTGTCTCAGGACTTTTGAATATTTATCACCAGAAACGAAATGTTCTGTTTAGCGGAAGATAAAGATAAAACGTCTGCAAAAAACAACCAAGCTTATTTCAGAGAGCACCATGGACTCCATAGATAAAGCTCCTGTAGCAGCTTCTTTCCTGTTCAACAGGTTTGACTTTCCTTATGACATTCTGTCTGAGTGACACATCACAAATCGTCTGATTACAAAGTGTCTCATTAGCTTTGTGTCTGGGTATGATAAAAGCAAATTGTCCTCAAAATATACCTGTATGGCGAAATAGGTCTGTCATCAATTGCTCCCTTTGAACTCCATAAAAAAAGGGTAGAATGTATAAAGTGCTCTAAAGAATGGAAAGAAATTTCTTCCAGACTTCAACTGCATATATTTAGTTGTTGTTGCTTTAAATCACTATTTGATGACTGGTTTTAACATAATTGCTAAATAAAGTCAATACAGCTAAGACTTTATCTGGAATCTATACTCATATAGATTCCAGATAAAGAGCCAAGGTGGCGCAGTGGTTAGAGTGCAGTACTGCAGGCCACTTCAGCTGACTGCTAGCTGCAATTCGGCAGTTTAAATCTCACCGGCTCAAGGTTGACTCAGCCTTCTATCCTTCTGAGGTGGGTAAAATGAGGACCCAGATCGTTGGGGGGGTTAGGCTGACTCTGTAAACCACTTAGAGAGGGCTGTAAAAGCACTGTGAAGCGGTATATAAGTCTAAATGCTAGTGCTATTGCTAGATCAAGACAGCATGCATGGGGGATGGGTTAAATTTCTTTCTGCGCCAACTCAGGAAGCTCAGACTGCCCAAGGAGCTGCTGATACAGTTCTACAGAGGAATTATTGAGTCTGTCATCTGCACTTCTATAACTGTCTGGTTTGGTTCTGCAACCCAACAAGACAGACACAGACTTCAGAGGATAATTAGAACTGCAGAAAAAACAATTGCTAAAAACCTGCCTTCCATTGAGGACCTGTATACTGCACAAATCAAAAAGAGGGCTGTGAAAATATTTACAGACCCCTCGCATCCTGGACATAAACTTTCAATTCGTACCCTCAAACCGACGCTACAGAGCACTGCACACCACAATAACTAGACACAAGAACAGTTTCTTCCCGAACGCCATCACTCTGCTAAACAAATAATTCCCTTAACACTGTCAAACTATTATTAAATCTGTACTCCTATTAATCTTCTCATCGTTCCCAATCATATGACTGTATGACTGTAACTTTGTTGCTTGTATCCTTACGATTTATATTTATTGTTTCCTGATTGCTTATTTGAACCCTATGACTATAATTAAGTGTTGCATCTTATGATTCTTGATGAACGTATCTTTTCTTTTATGTACACTGAGAGCATATGCACCAAGACAAATTCCTTGTGTCCAATCACATTTAGCCAATAAAAAATTCTATTTTACTGTATTCTAAATAACTACTGTACACCTGATCTTAATCAAAAAGTTAAGAAGTGATATGACACCCTACAAACCTACAGGGTGAAAAAGCACACTGACTCCAGTTATACAAAGAACAAAGGGTACAAAGATCATTTCTGGAGATGGGGTAGGTGACTGAAAATTCAGAATCAGTAATGTAATAATAAAATGGCGACACCAATAAGATGATCACATTCTCTAGGCGCAGATGTAGTGGGGATGGGTTGGAGATGAAAGACAAGGAATGGCGCAATGGTCACGTCTCCCCCTAAACCAGAGTGCAAAAACTGCACTGTACTTGGTCAATTTGTCACTGTCTCTAGCTAACTTCCTTCTTAATACTGGAGCTGCAATGAAGAATCATGGCTTTTCCAGAGAATGAACAATCGTTGCTTCCTTCCTAATTTTATACAGAAGTAAAAACGTTTTTAGATAGTAGGATGGGACAATCTAAGCATGCAATTCTTAATTATCCAAAGGTAAAGCATCTAATATTTAAGGCAGACTTCCACAATAAACAATTTTTCAATAGCTTTTCTCCCAGACTAAAATTTTTCAAGCATTCATTTGAACTTATTCTTAAATTTTATAAAACCTTTCCTATCCCACCTTCCTTTGCTGTTTTGGACTTCTATGACAATTTGATATGATATGAAACAGAGTTCTTCACTTTAGACATTTGTACACTGGATTCTGCATCAGTTTCATGTGTATGCTGAAAAGGAATGGAAAGTAGAGTCCTCAATGAAGTAGGGGCACAGGGCTCAATTTTCTCTTCCCAACAATGATCGGAAGCAATCCTGAAAGAAATAGGTGGAACACTGCAAAACAGTATCTTTCATTTCCATCTACCCAAGCTAGCTCACAAAAGAATACCATGATGATATTAAAGGCCACTGAGAGATCGACAAGACATCAGGATAAATGTACAATCCCTAGGTAAAGTAAAGGTTGCCCTCGCACATATGTGCTAGTTGTTCCCGACTCTAGGGGGCGGTGCTCATCTCCGTTTCAAAGCCAAAGAGGCAGCGCTGTCCAAAGACATCTCCGTGGTCATGTGGCCGGCATGACTAACTGCCAAAGGTGCACTTCCTACCATAGATGGCCCCTATTTTTCTACTTGCATTTTTTTACATGTTTTCGAACTGCTAGGTTGGCAGTTACATGGCACTAGGAATTTGAACCGCTGAACTGCTGACCTTTCGATCGACAAGCTCAATGTCTTAGCCACTGAGCCACCACATCCCTTATACACAATTCCTATCCATTCCAAAAGAAATAATCCACAACTGTACCAATGTCATTTCAGTACTACAAAAAAGGGTCTGAAAGTTGGCTGAAAAGGATAATTTCTTTCCCTAAGGCTCTCTGGAATTATAGACTCAGCCCCTTTTCAACAGTCTTCCTAACAAAGAGATAGGACAGAAGTTGGTCAAATCTGTTAGGATCCAGCGATCCTAACAGATTTGAGGGGAAACTATCTCCTCCCTTGAAACACTGGCATCCACAACAGATCAAATCACATGTCATCTCTCAGGAGGCTCTGATGTTTTTAAACTAAAAGGAAAGTGAAACTAAAACACAAGTGGTCAAATTCAGAGACCTCGGGATTCTGTTCAATTTATTAGGATCAATAGGCTGAAATTCTACCCAAATAACCCAGTAAGACCATGCCTCAATCAACTCCATAGGAGATGCACAGTCAATGTTCAATTCCAAGCAAATTCAAGCAATCTCATCCGACACAAGGCTAAAATAGTCCTCATAATAGGTCTCTTTCCTTCTATCAGTAACTTCCATCAGTAGCTGATCTGGTTAACCTACTCTATTTGAACTCCACTGAAACAGACAGTAGAACATGATCCATTAAAACCTTCATTTCGTGAGTATTTTCAAAACAAGAGCCGCGGTGGTGCAGTGGTTTAGAGTGCAGTACTGCAGGCTACTTCTGCTGATCACTGGCTGCCAGCAGTTTTTGGCAGATCAAATCTAACCAGGCGAAAGGTGGGTTTCTGACCAGTTCTGGAGAACCAGTACCGGAAATTTTGAGTAGTTCTGAGAACCGGTAAGTATCACCTCTGACTGGCCCCGCCCCCATCTATTCTCTGCCTCCCGAGTCCTAGCTGATCAGAAGGAAATGGGATTTTGCAGTAACCTTCCCCTGGAGTGGGGACGGAATGGAGATTTTACAGTAACCTTCCCCTGGAGTGCGGAGGGAATGGAGATTTTACGGTATCCTTCCCCTGGAGTGGGGTGGGAATGGAGATTTTACAGTATCCTTCCCCTGGAGTGGGGTGGGAATGGAGATTTTACAGTATCCTTCCCCTGCCACACCCACCAAGCCATGCTACACCCACAGAACTGGTAGTAAAAAAACCTGAAACCCATAACTGCACCAGGCTCAAGGTGGACTCAGTCTTCCATCCTTCTGAGATGGGTAAAATGAGGACCCAGATCTGACTTTGTAAACCGCTTAGAGAGGGCTGGAAAGCACTGTAAAGCAGTATATAAAGTGCTATTGCTATAAGAAATGGGTAGTGGTTGTGACATCATACAAGATGCCTGTGACCTTTGTATTACTGCCTGCAAATATGGCAACTTTTAACAGCAAGCAAGATATGCCTGCCATCAAAACCTTTCCTCACTACAGCAGCAGCTATGATATCGAGTAGCAGGGGAATGAATACACAGCTTTGCCTAAATCCCATTCCAATGGGGGATTTCTCTGAAAGTTCATCTTGGATGCCCGTGCTAACATTGATGTAAGTTTCTTCCAGTAGGCAGAATTGTTTTTGTAGGCATGGATTCAATTTTCAATGCTTTCCATATGTAGTAGTTCCAGAATATACTTTTAAAGGCTGTTGAAAAGTCAATGAGTATTTACCATCGTGATTTTTCTTCTTCTGTGAATTGCAGGATGGTGACCTGATAACATCATTCTCAGTTTGGGTAGAGATCACCCTATTCTCTAACATGGGTCTTCATCCTTGGCTACTTTAAGATTTGTGGACTTCAATTCTCAGAGTTCCTCAGCCAGCTTTGCTGGCTGAGGAATTCTGGGAGTTGAAGTCCACAAGTCTTAAAGTGACCAAGGTTGGAGACCCTTGTTCTAATAGTTCCTGCCATTTCTAGAATTATAGGTAGATGATTTTCATGAAGACCTTTCCGATGATTCCCAGTTAGAAATCTGGATTTGTGACAGTCGCCTTTTTTTTCAAAACGGATTATACTTTTTAGTCTTTGTGTGATGGGGACCTTCTCCAAGTGCCAAAAGAATTGTAACTGAATCAGATAGATTCCATCCGTTCTGAAAAGCTTAGCCGTAACTCCATGTTTCAGTAAAGCACTTCAGCTGCTTTCATCATTTTTCAGTTGCTTTCTTACTTTTCTTTCATCATCTACTGTAGGCTCAATTTCCAAAATGTGCTTTTCTGCCATTTCTGAGTGGGGAATGTGCTAGTGGTCCCTACAACTGTTCACATTGGTACAGTTGCTTGAAAACTTCTCCATCTCTAAAGCCATTCATTTGAAGATTACACAAGTGACCTTTCAACCTTAATATATATTACCATTTGTTGATTTAATCTTCTGTGTCTAAGAGTAGTGAAGAATATATGACTATTATATTATCGTGGAACATAATGTTCTGCAGTCTGCTTTTAGTTAACTTCAAACTTCACTGTCAAACCAACTGTGCTTTGTTTTAAAAAACCGAGCTATTTGCATTAGTCAGCCACATATACACACTTATTTCAAATCCATTTGGGCATTTAGGGTTATATATGGTTGGACACAAACTTTTGGCATTATCATAGACATCATCAGAGGCTTGGGAGTTTTTTCATGTTCATTTCATCCAGCAGTATCAGGTTTACATGTTGGAATTTAAGATTACTTTTTGCACAATTAGAACCCACACTGCACACATATATTTGATAGACTGGAATTGGGTATAAAAGTAGTGTAGGATTTATGTGTCCTTGCACTTTGTGTCTCTCATACAAACACACTGAGTAAAAACAAAATGGTTCTTCCTACTATAAGTCACTGACTGCTGCAAATTATAATATCCGATATCATTTTCATTTGTTTCATCTATGCCAAATTTTCCAAAGGTTCCTTCCTAATTTATCCTATCTGCTCCCATATATGGGCATTGATGTCACCAGATATTATGATTAAATCCCACTGAAAGCATTATGACAAGTATAATCCCTGACAAGGTTACCCTGGTGCCCATTTTCATCACCAGAGTAAACCAATGTTATTTCTTTGTTGCCGGCTGGTTCTTGAATAGTTTTGACCTCTAATCAAGTTAGTCCCAAATTCAGACACCACTTCTAGTGCCATTTTGTAATATGCTTGTTCAACAATAGTTTCTTTCAAACGGCTATTTCAATGTCCAGTTTTGGCATAAAAATGCTTTGTTCTCTAATTGATCCTTTAGCCAATCCTCAAACTTTTCACAGAAGCCAGAATATGGCTGTTTGCCAACCTGGTACAAGTTGACCCAAATGCAATACTATTTCCATATCTTAGTTGTCCTTCGCCCATAGGTTCATGTCTGGTTTTACTGTCTCTTGGCAAGGCAGCAACCTTCTTCCTTTAGTACAGATTTTGACGCTAAGCTTGATAGCTGTGCTCTACTCTTTTTTTTCTTCAAACATATCTTTAGAGAAAAGACTACCAAACAACTGAATGTTGGTTTCATGGGAATATGTTTGTTCATTTCAAAACGTCTCAAGCATATCAGGGTTTACTATGGTGCCAATTCAAATGTTTTTTAAAATTATAACCACTGGTAGTTGTTACCAGTTCGCCCTGGTTGGGCGAACTGGTAGCAGCGGTGGCGAGAGGCTCTGCCCACCCGCCCGGACATCATCAAATACGCTCTGTGCACGCGTAGAAGTGGTGCGCGCACACGCAAACCAATAGGAAAGGAAAATGAAACCTACCCGATTATAACACTATCAGCTTTGGACTGGTCTAGAATTTCCACCTGGGATTCATCACAACAAAATTTTGAATGTCTGAACCATGCTTATTACTTCAGTATATGCTTCCAAGAAACAGGAACTTACCATTTAATTACTTCCTCATATAATACAAAGGCTCAAAATGCCTTGATTATAATAGAAGCTTCTTCACTTTAAGTGTAAGTTCCTTTCACATGAATCACATTAAACTTTGTGATTAATATAAAAGATTGTAAAAGATATCGGTAAAAGATTGTAAAAGATATCGGTTCCCTGTAACTAGCACAGAATAAATGCCATAGCCAATCAGTGCCAAGGTTGCTAGACCATGTACCATATACCGTATATACTCGAATATAAGCCGATCCGAGTATAAACCGAGGTCCCCAATTTTACCCCAAAAAACTGGGGTAAACTGGGGACTCGAGTATAAGCCGAGGGTGGGAAATGAGGCAGTTACCGGTCGGGGAAACCCTCCCTCCCTCAGCCGAGAAGGCTGGCGGCTCCCCCGCCCCGCCCTCTCACTGCACCGGCAGGGCTTCCCCGCGCTAATGCAAAAGCCCGCCAAGTTTGCGCCATCCGGTATAATGTGAAAAAAAGAAGAAAAAAAAAACCTCGAGTATAAGCCGTATATACTTGAGTATAAGCCGAGGGGACGTTTTTCAGCACAAAAAACGTGCTGAAAAACTCAGCTTATACTCGAGTATATACGGTATTCCATTTAAGTGATGATAGTTTTAATGTCCAAATCCATTACCAAGAATTAAAGCCACTATTCTGTTTGCACAGGGCTTCGATTTCTGGGTGCTTTTTTTTTTTAAGTAATAGCATCAATTCCAGAATCTGTCATATCATTACTTCACATATTGTAAGGTTCATTAGGGAATAGCAATACATTTAGAAAATGATTTTTCACTCATAATTACTATTCGTTTTTATATACTTGAAAAGTATATAAAAGTTAAGACAGGAAGAAACATTTGAGGACCCAAAGGATTAAGACCCATTATTGCCAACTGCTTAACATCCCCATCATTATCACGCTAATAAACAGTTTTCATAAATTTGAAGATCTAAATCTGTATTAATTACTGCAATATCGTGAAGTCAAACCTTATGTTCTTACTTTCACATCTCACTAGCGCATATTAGATGTACAGCTCACTTACATTCAGCCTGAAATCTTTTAACTATACAGAGTATAGATCAGTATTGCATATAATGGGACACCTCCCCATGCTGGAGCCTTGTGTGGCTCACTAATTTTTTTTAAAGTAATAAATTTATCATCCTCCTACAGATATGCTCCTGAGCACCTCCATATGTGACCATCCACTGCCAGATCCAGCACGGCACCCGCTAATGCTAGCCAACAATGAGATGGTCACTGTGCCAGGTACTCCTTTGCAGCCAACAATTATTTTCCACTAATCAACGTAGCCACTTCCCCTCTACCTGCTGTGCAGGCTTGGTCTCAACCTCAAGTTGCCCATACTCCAGGGGTCACCAACCTTGGCAACTTTAAGCCTGGCGGACTTCAACTCGCAGAATTCCCCAGCAGCAGAGCTCGAGTTGAAGTCCGCCAGGCTTAAAGTTGCCAAGGTTGGAGACCCCTGCTCCAGGGTGTCTCTTACCAGCTAATTGCAGCACGCATCTATAAAAACATAGCATTAAGTTTAAAGCAAAAAGGAAGAATGACAACCAACAAAAAAGAAATTATGTAGCTCAGGACTGAACTGTAGAGTTCTTGATGTTCTCTGAGCTTGACTGTTTGTCAGGAGATGCTTTATTATTATCCAATTAGTTAACATCAGTACAAATTAATCAGTGAGTACTGATGATGTCACCTAAGCTGGGAATGAAATGTGTGCAAACAAACAAGCTCAGAAAAACACCAAGGCCTCCACAGAAAAGGATAACAGCTAGCCGACTTTGGATCCATCTCAGAAAGCTAAATGGGACTAGATCTGGTTAATGCTCGGATAGGGAGCTACCAGGAAACCCCACATCTGTAGAATATGAGTACTATATTTATACCTTGCCTTTATTTTGTACAATTCAAAGTTAGTGTATATAGCTTCTTCTTCTGCCATATCCGTCATCGGACATCGGCGATCCTGTTGGCGATTTTATTTTTATCAGCAGCCACACGAAAAAGTGCTGTTGGGTTTTGTCTAAACTAGTCCCTTTGGAAGCCATGATGTTCTTCTTCTTCCTGGATCTCATTTGCCTTCACTCTTTCCCTGGAGGATTATGTGAAGTATGCCATATTTTTCGGGGTGTCGCATCACATGTCCGAAATATTCTAACTTTTTTTAAATTGTTTTGATGATTTCCCAGGCAGCTTATCCCCTCATTTCTGATTTTACTATACTATATTACTATTACTATTAATCTTCTCATCATTCCTATCACCCATCTCCTCCCGCTTATGACTGTATGACTGTAACTTGTTGCTTGTATCCTTACGATTTATATTGATTGTTTCCTAGTATTATTTGATTGCTTATTTGTACCCTATGACTATCATTAAGTGTCGCACCTTATGAGTCTTGACGAATGTATCTTGTCTTTTTATGTACACTGAGAGCATAGGCACCACAGACAAATTCCTTGTGTGGCCAACCACACTTGGCCAATAAAGAATTCTATTCTATTTTGTCAACCCAACTTATACGTAAGAGCCGCCTGTAAACCCACATTTCAAATGCTTCTAGTCTCTTCAAAGTGCTGTCAGAGACCAACTCTCAACTCCGTAGAGCGGAATAGAAAAGACGTAACATCTGACAAGCCTGTTTTTCAGTTCAGTCTTAGGCTTATATCGTGCCTGCAGAAGACCTTTTTCATTTTGAAGAATGTAGTCTATTTATACTGCTCCTTTTTCTCCCCACAACAACAACCCTGTGAGGTGTCGGCTGGGCTGAGAGACAGAGAGAGGCCCAAACTCACCTAGCTGGCTTTCATATCTTAAGGCAGGCATACAACTCACCTTTCTCAGCACCTTACCCATCATGCCAAACTGGGTAGATTGGGCCACCACCCCCCACCAAAAAAAAAGGGGGGAGGCAACAGCAGGCCCTCTTGTGCACTGTTGCTAAGAGAAGAAGTATGCAGGTGCCTCCTCCCTCTTTGCCTCCAGCCACCAATGGGCCTTTCCCCCCAACTGGGCCAGCTGCAGGAGCAGCAGCCAAGCAGAGGCTATATCCTTGCCATCGGTGGTCCTCCTCGCCCAGGAAGGGCTCTCTCACTTTCCCGGGAAGCCCCGGGAGTCAAATGCTGGCCGAGATGCCAGAGAGAAGGGCCCACAAAGAAGAGGCTCGGCCTTCCTTCCTTTCCTTCCTTCTTTCCTTCCTCCCTCCCCCCCTCCCCCTCCCTTCTTTCTTTCTTTCCTTCCTCCCTTCCTTCTTCTTTCCTTCCTTCCTCCCTCTTTCTTTCCTTCCTTCTTCTTTCCTTCCTTCCCTTCCCCCCTTTCTTTCCTTCCTTCCTCCCTTCCTCCTTTTCTTTCCTTCCTCCCTTCCTTCTTTCCTTCTTTCTTTCCTTTTTTCCTTACTTCCCTCCCTCCCCCTCCCTTCTTTCCTTCCTTCCTTTTCCTTCCTTCCTTCTTCCCTTCCTTCCTTGCCTTCCTTCCTCCCTCCCTCCTCCCTTCTTTCTTTCCTTCCTTCCCTCCTTCTTTCCTTTTCTTTCCTTTTCCTTACTTCCTCCCTCACCCTCCTTCATTCCTTCCTTCCTTTCCTTCCTTCTTCCCTCCTTCCTTCCTCCCTCCTCCCTTCTTTCCTTCCTCCCTTCCTTCTTTCCTTCCTTCCTCCCTCTTTCTTTCCTTCCTTCTTTCCTTCTCTTTCCATTTTTCCTTCCTCCCTTCCTTCTTCTTTCCTTCCTTCCCTTCCCCCCCTTTCTTTCCTTCCTTCCTCCCTCCTTTTCTTTCCTTCCTTCCTTCCTTCCTTCTTCCCTTCCTTCCTTCCGCCCTCCTCCCTTCTTTCCTTCGTTCCTTCTTTCCTCCCTCCCCCCTCCCTCCCTTCATTCCTTCTTTCTTTCCTTCCCTCTTTCCTTCCCTCCCTCCACCCTTCTTTCCTTTGTTTCTTCCTCCCTCCCTCCTCCCTTCTTCCCTTCGTTCCTCCCTCCCTCCTTCTTTCTTTCTTTCTTTCCTTCCTTCATTCCTTCTTTCTTTCCTTCGCTGCCATGCCGGCAACCCCCTCCTTTCCCCCCACCCCCCGCGCTTTACTTACACAACGAGTCGGGAAATGATGCACGACACCATGTTGTTTCTGACAGGGCTGGGCCTTGAGATCCTGCCACCGCCCCCAGAGCGCACAGCAGCCCGCAGCGGGCCTCGGTCGGACCCGCCCTTCCCCGCTCGGCTCGCCCTCCGGCTCCTCGCCCCGCCGGGTCTCGAATGGCTCCCACCGTTCCACAGAAAACAACGGAGCCCCGCCCTCCTCCCCTCTCTCCCCGTCCCCCCCCCACAGGCCACAACAACTGACACACGCCACGCCCCCCTCGCCACGGATTGGCCCCTGCCCTCCCCGGGCCCTTCCTCCGCCCGTCCGTTCCATGGGCGGCCGTGCGCATGCGCCTCGCTTCGCCCGGGGAGGAGAGAGAATGGGTAGGTAAGAGGCCCGGGAGTCTGCGCAAAAAAAGCGTAGCCTTTTTTTTTTTTCCTCCTCCTTCTGGTAGGTTCATCATCGCGAATAGGGTAAATTCCTTCTTTTTTTTCCTTTTTTTTTTTTTAATAGGGGTTTAATAATCCGGATCTTGAGGAGTGGTTGTGGTTCATTGTTGCCGCCCTGGTGCACCGTCTTTTGTCGTTGACTTAGAATGCCAGCTTAGCAGTTTTTGCATGGGATCCAAAAGCATTGGCATCGCTTTCGCCCAAGGCTCGCGGGGATTGATTGATTGATTTATATATATATATATATATATATTGCTCCCCCCGGCTTTCCTCCATTGGTTGCTTTTTTTTTCTCAAAAACTGGGGGGAGGGGGGAGGGGAGGGAGGAAATGGGGTGGGGGGGGAGAAAGCGAGCGAGGTCGGCCTTGCAGCCATGGAGCCAATTGCAAAGATGGGTTTTTATGTAACATTGACCTGCGTGCTTCCGGCCAGCCGCTTTTTCTTCCCCACTGAATTTGCAAGGAAACGCGGGGAGGATCCTTGCTTGCTTTTCAGATCAATGGCTTCAGATAGGTAAGGAGGAGAGGCTTCTGGTCTGGCAGAAAGGCGTCTCTGGGCTCGGTCTCTTTCCTGCTTTGGAAAATTCCAAATTGAGAATTTGGAAAAATCGAGGAGTGGGAGGAGAAAAATGGTCACAAGGGGTGAGCAGAGGCATCTAAAAATATCTTGAGTAGAAGAAGTAGTATGTATGTATGTATGTATATATATATACACACACACACACACACACATATCTATCTATCATCAATCTATCATCTATCGCATCTATCATCTATCTATCATCTATATCTATCTCATCTATCTATCTATCTTCTATCTAGTCATATTTATCTGTCTATCTACCTACCTACCTACCTATCTATCTATCTTCTATCTATTCATATCTATCTATCATCTATCTATCTATCTATCTATCTATCTATCTATCTATCTATCAGCCTATAAGTTCTCTTTCCAGGGGCTGGTAAGTTTTGCTTAGGGGTGGTGGTATTATTATTATTATTACTTTATTCATTAAAAATGAAACTCAGTCAACTGAACATTCAAAAATACATCACAAATAGCATTGACTGGTGCTAATGGTTGATACGGGTTGCTGCCAGCGTCCTAGGTATCAACCAAGTACCTTCTTAAGATGTAGGTGTATTATGTATTATTATTATTATTATTTAATCCAAAAACTTGTTCTAAGCTCTGCTTTCATTTGGGCGTTATTCTGTTCAGAGATGCAACTGATGACATAGAAGAGGAGGGCAATGGAAGTAAAAGGAGGAAGTTTTTTTGTTTGTTTTTTGTTTTTGTTTTTGAGGTAGGTTCATATTTAGGTGACCTTCTGGCTACATCCATGCAGTGTTCGTCACACTCCGTAACAGTTGCTTTCTGAGATTTCTATCTCGGTCTAGTAGTCCATAGCCCTATGACTTTCTTGCGTATTGCCTATCTATCAAAAGTACTAAACAGGACTCATCCGGTTTAGGTATTTCAGAATCCAAGGTCAGATAGGAGCCATCACATGGCTGAGCCAATAATTTTGACTCTCCCAGCCATTCCTGTAATAGTTTTAAAAGAGTCTTCTCTTTCGATGATAATCCTTACAGTATAAGAATCCTATCTTCAAGTAGCATGTTGAATGATCTTCAGCGGAAAATCTTTATGGATAGTGTCTTTCTTATTTCTCAAAAGGCTGTGTTTGCACAACTTACTGAAATACATATTTAGAGTCTACAGTACTGACTTGTAGGAACCCAGCCCAGATAATTAAAGACCAGTGAGACCTGAACGCCAGAAAATTGAGTAATTGCGTCTAACTGTGGTTAAATATCTTCTGCAAGATAGGAGTCACTGCAGATTTCAGGATTTTTGTGAGTGGATCTTGGAATTTCATGGTCGCCTGTATTGCTTATCTCTATTCAGATAATAATAGAGTGGAAGGCATGGAGGTTGATATTTGAGAATACAAAGGTTTTGGAAGGAAGGATGATTTCAATGTGAGACTATAGGAAAACTAAGATTTCCTTTATGAAATATAATGGTGCTTTTAACAGTGATAATTGTTTTGGGTTCCTCTGCTATTGCTGTAGCTCTGTGAACGGCTACCTGAAAAGGTTAGCATTCTAAAGTCTACCAAATGTATGATATGCCATGAACTTGACTAGGCTGTTGCATCTGAAGGTAAATCTAATAATTGTTCTACAGAAACCTTACATCAAACGATGGTTCAAACAGTCATATGGGGTAAGGGGGCTATTGAAATGAAAATCTGATGGCTTCAGTTGTTTGAAAATGTATATTGCTGTCTAGAAGGTAAATGTTTCTGAGATTTCAGTTCTCTGGGCAACACATTATGAACTGAAAATTCATCTTAAGCCTATTCTTTAATAGGCTGATGCAGAGGTTGCAAAATAATTTAAATTTTAAAGCACATTGGTTAACAAAAAAAATAAAGAATGGAAGAGAAAAGGTGTGTTTGACACTAAGGTCAGTCCCTTTTTAAAGTGGGATGTAATTGTAATCTGCAGAGAGAGAAAATTGTTTTGTTTATTCAATTTATGCCCTGCCTTTCCTCTAGGAGCTAAATTAAGTATATGTAGGCTCTTCTATTTTATCTTTTCACTGAAGCCCACATAAAATAGATTAACCTGGGAGATAGTGACTGGCCCAGAGTCACCTGGAGCTTCTAATCCTGTGGGAGGCATTGAATTTGGGTTTGCCTAGTCCTAATTCAGTATTTTTTAATTTATTTTTAATGTAATTTATTTTTAAGGGGGACGTGGTGGCTTAATGGGTAAAACGCTGAGCTTGTTGATCGAAAGGTTGGCACTTCAGCGGTTTGAATCCCTAGTGCCATGTAACAGGGTGAGCTCCCGTTACTTGTCCCAGCTTCTGCCAACCTAGCAGTTTGAAAGCACGTAAAAAATGCAAGTAGAAAAATAGGGACCACCTTTGATGGGAAGGTAACAGCATTCCGTGCGCCTTTGGCATTTAGTCATGCCGGCCAAATGAGCACAGAGATGTCTTCGGACAGCGCTGGATCTTCGGCTTTGAAACGGAGATGACCCCCGCCCCCTAGAGTTGGGAATGACTAGCACATATGTGCGAAAGCAACCTTTACTTTTACCTTTAATTCAGTATTTTAACCATAAAATGTGATATTTTAATAAGTTGAGAGATGTTTTGGTTATTAATACACCATCTTTGGAAAAATGAAAACATAATTGCTAAACCAAAGCAATTACATGGTCTTATTGACCCAGGGTAACATACAATCATATGTTAATATAATCTTAATACAATTAGCACTTTTTCCTGGAGCAATAGGGATGGAGATGGCTTGTTTTCAGATTTTCTAGCACTAGTATGCTCTATTTCAGTGATCCCAGTTTAGCATCTATGCCACTGATTCTAAATCCTTCCTGGAGTAAGTCAGCAGATCCCAATTATCTCTTGTCTTCCTCTGAGCAGTTACTTTGGATTATGAATGCTTTGGGGGCAGGTGTGTGCCTACATGTGCTAAATGAGTCAGAGCTGGGTGTGTTAGTTACCCACAAAGTCAAAGCTTGTTGTGTTGATGAGACAGTAGATTATTTGCTGCCTATATTCCAATAAGCCACCTTCATTTGTTTATGAATGATAGGATTTGTTGTGTAACATGAGAAGACAGATTGTGCAAAATGTTTGATCTCCAGTATGGAAACCTGAACTTTTTTCTTTTAGTTACATAGATTGGTGAAGTAGGCCGGAGTCCATGTTAGTCTAGGCATGTTTATTTATAATAATAAAAAAAAATCACAGAGAGACTCAAACAGCATGAAAGCTATGTGTGCTTTGGCAGGAAAGTCTTGGCTTGTATTTATGCCTCCCTATAAATGGACCGAAAAAGGAGCGCACATGTAAATAGCAAGGCAACGTGGTTGGTCTGAGAAAGAAATGGCAAAGCCAATTTGCTGTGGGAATGTTTCACACAAAAGCACAAGATGGGAGGAGAACAATTAAGCAATAGGAGTTGAGAAGCAGATTAGAAGGTCAAATGCGATGAGAAATAACTTTATCTACTTGGATCAGACCAAGACCTGTCAAAATGCAACATTTATTTTGTCATGGAGATCATTCACCCACAAGCAAAACAAAAGTCCACTAACCCGAAAATAGGCAATAGCCTATCACAAATTGATATTTGTCTTCGGGTCCTTTGAACCAGAAAGCACGCTGGACTTCGCAATTAGCAGGGATTGATATGCAGGGAAGTAAAGAATAAATGAACTCTGATGGTGGCTTGCAAATTAGTTGTTTGATTCCGGAATATCAGCGAATAATAAACTTGGCTTTTGGGTTATTTATTTATTTATTTATTTTGTTTTGTGCTTAAGTCATATTGTTGAAGGTTTTCATGAAGGCAGTATAAATATCTGTGTCCCAATAGAAACTGAACCAGTAAAGAAAGGGTGGGCTGGAGGTGTTATATTTCTGGCTGTTCAGGAAAGGAACAACAGATTACGCTTTTTAAGTTTTTGAAGTTGTTAAACCTGTTTTGCAGTGTAAGTTTCTATGCCTTACATATTCCATCTTTCAACTGTTAGCAGTTTCTAACAGAGAAAGCATTTTATGAGCAGGAGTTGCCCTTTATGGGAATAAAGCCCAGTAGGGTTAGCTTTTGCATTTATTGCCTTGGTAACTGAATCCTTTGTGGAAAAATGCAATGCGATGTATTTAATTTAAAAGATTTATATGACTGCAACCCTTAAGCAATTCTGGGCAGCTTACAACAAAAAAAGGTAGTTACAAAAAATAAGTCCCAAAGATTAGTCCTAATAATAATTAGATGCCATTTTTGTTAATACTGTGTGTGATATTTCACAATAGTTGAACTTTGCAATAGAAAGTTCAGCAAAACTGAGCAAGAAACATGTAATAGAAAAATGAAAACACAGACCTGCGTAAAGCTCCAAATTTAAGTAGAAAAATACCTTTTAAATAACAACTTTAATTGTAATATTTCATAAAAACCTAAAGCAAACTAAAAAAGAATAAAAATAAAAAGTTCAGACAAGAAAGAATAAATAAGAAAAATAAGAGGTAAATCAAATGAAGGGGTAAAAATCTGTCTGTCTATCTGTCTATCTATCTATCTATCTATCTATCTATCTATCTATCTATCTATCTATCTATATGATTTACCCCTTCATCAAAGTATAAACAATTATACAAAGTAAAAAACAAAAAGTGCAGCAAAGAATTAAAGAAAAATTAGAATAAGTAAAGAACAAGAAATGTAAGATTGTATATTGTATGTATGTATATATATATGCCTGTGTGTCTGTCTCTGTGTGTGTGTATATATATATATATCACAGACATAAACAATTTTAGTAACACATTATCTTCTCTTAAAATAGAACAGATGACCTCTTCTTTCCATAAACTATTGATAAATGCATAAAGTCATCTATTTTTGTTGGAAGGCTCTGCATCTACCCCACCCCTTCAGTACAAGAATTCAAATTAAAACATCCAAGGCAGGTTGGTGGTTCAAATCCCTAGTATAGGTTTCCTGCATAAGGAGGGGGTTGGACTAGATGACCTCCAAGGTCCCTTCCAACTCTGTTATTGTTAAATACCTTCTAGTAACAGGTTCTGCTATCAAATTGCTTTTACTATTAGAAAGTTTTTTCTACAATTCATTACAATCTGCTTTCCTACAGCTCAAATTCCTTTTCTTCCATGTCATGACCTTCTGTGTGATCGACTGTCAGATTGGAAGCAGTTTGGCCCATTGAATCTCTTTTCAAAGAATTGATTTCTTGTGTTTGTTTCCTTCTGTTACAATTTCTTTGGTCTACTGGCATCCCTAAGACATCATTAAGGCCTCGTCCAGCTCACAGGGTGGTTTTTGTGGGCAAAATAGGAGGAAGGAGTATGAGGTTTGTTCACCATCTTGAATTATGTTTAAAAATAAAAATGGAAGCTAAAAATAGGTACATTTTTAAAAAAAAAATGTGCCCTGAACTAGACCCAGTACTCCAAGTACAATGGGACCAGAACAAGATGCATTCGAGCAAACTGCTTGTTGTGATTTTTAAATTATATTTCCGGTAATGAACTAATACTGAAGCCAGGTAGCATAGCCCCCATCCTATAGCTCTGCATTCAATGTTTGTTTCCTTACTGAATCACTTTGCACTTCCTTTCGTTAAATTTCCTTCTGTTATTTTTACATATTAGCATCTACAGTACTGACTTCTATGAACCCAGCCCAGATAATTACAGTAGCTTACAAATCCGTGAGAACTGAAAGCCAGAACATTGAGTAAGTGAGTTTTTATTTAATAGGATTTTATTTCTATTATTTAGGATCTGCGCTACCCTATCCAATTCAGTTTCATCTGGCATTTTGATAAGCATTCCCCACTTTCACAAAAATATTGAAGAGTAAAGGATTAAAAACTGATTGTTGAAAGACGGCAATCTCCAATTTGATGAGAAAACATTAGTGAAGCTCAGCTTATATTCACTTAATTATCATGCCATCCAACTCATTTAATTCTCAGCATGTCTTAGGATGCTTTGCAAATGCTGTTCTGAAGTCAAGCTCTATTATGTCGCTAGGATTACCCAATGAAAAATTAAGTTCAGCCTGGCAAAATTTGTTCTTAATCCTTGCCAAATTCTAGTAATTACCACATTGTTTTTAAGATGCTTACAAGTCAATCATCTTCCCAAACCATTTCCCAGATACCAATGGCACTATTCTGTTTTCTTAAAACTTTCTTTCCCTTTCTAAGAATCTTTGCTCTCTCCCAGTCATCTGGCACTTCATTTCTTCCAAATTTTGCAAAGACCATCAGCCAATTCCCTTAATATTCTACAGAGCAATCTACCAGGTGTAGCAAAACTCTGGTTTGTAGCACCACGTCTGGTGCCTATTACGTAGAATAGAAAACCACTTAAAAGAGCTTTATTAATTAAATGAATATGTAGTATTAATTGATTTGTTTAACACAATTTAATAATATATTTTAAGTAACATATTTATATTTTAAGAATATTAAATACATATTTAGTATATACATGTAATATACTCTCCCAGCATTGCTGGGAATCAAGTAATGCTACAAGTCGGTATGAAATTAAATTACTCTTAAATTTGCTAGTGATCTGTAATGACTAGGATTATGCTGTTAGCGATCAGTATTAAATATGATCGGTTTGCTTCTGACCTTTGTTGCTGCTCCTCACCTCGCTGCTTTACAGTGCCTAGCACAATAATTAACCTTTTTTAAAAAAAATTATATTATCATTTAACATTGGAACCATTTCTCTAAAATCAGGGCCCATCAAAGAGCTGGGAAATGATTGGTAAGAGGCAACACAAATAAATAGTACTAATACCATAAAGTTACTTCTACCGTGATGGCCTGCTCTGGTTCTTGCTGAGTTGGGAGGCATACATGCTCCCACCATGAGATTAAATTGGTCTCTGTTGCACTACTACATAGCTCAGGATAAGAGTGTAAAGGAGTCATGTACAGTCAGACCCAGAAAAGCCAACTAAATTCCCCCCAAAAAACGAAGGCAAGATATTTCCCCTGTGATTTCCGCCCAGCATTTAAAGTTATAGTGCTCTGTCATTAACATATCAGAGGCCACATTTGTGTAACCATGCTGTAAAACTTAAGAGTTGCTTTTACCAGAACCAAATTTAGATATGCCTTGCCTTACTTAAAACATTATATTTGGATTAATGTACCTTAGGCCAGGGGTGAAATCTACTTACCTTCCTTATCGGCTCGGAAGTGCGCGCGCGCATCACATGCGCAGACCTTCTCCACATGGGCAAAATCTGCGCATGTGCAGAAGGTAAAAAACAGATTACTTCCTGGTTAAAACCAGGACGTAATGACACCCAGGTGGGTGGTTGCTTCTGGATCACCGAACTACCGGCCATGATCGCTACCGGATTGCGCGATCCAGTCCGATCCGGTAGCAGTTCACCCCTGCCTAGGCAGTATGTGGTGCAAGGCCTGAATCCAGATCTGTAGGTTTAATGTTCTCCCAAAGGCTGCTATTTCTCCACTAGGCAGAAATATTACAGGCATTTTATATCTATATAATGCACATAAAAACTAGATGGAGAAAGACCCAGTTCTTGTTCTGACTTAAACACAAAGTCAGCTGGGTGACCTTGGGCCAGTCACTTTCACTTAGCCCTTAGTAAGGAGGCGAAGGTAGAAGCACTTCTGAATAACTTTGCCACCAACACTACAAGGACTTGCCCAGGCAATCTCCCAAGAATCCAAAATTATTGAATGGAAAAAATAAATTCTTTTATGTTGTAAGGCTAGTCCTTTTAAATAGGTTTTTTTTCCCATTTCTATGAATTTTTTTTACAATTATTTTCTCAGTGGACATCAGAAACAATGTGGTGTGGACCGCAAAGAAATCCAGAGGTTTCTGTCTTTCATTTTGTCTTACATTTTCTCCATTGTGTGACTCCAGGAACTGCAGCTTCAAACCAAATTTTAATTAACCCAAGATTAGATTAACTGTTAATGCTATAATAACATTCGAGGAATCTTATCTATAGCAGTCTTCACTAACCTAAGGTATTCCACCTGTACATTTGAGTGCAGGTCTTGCTGTCTATTTTTCATGAGCACAAATCATTAAGCTGTTGAAGCTTGGGTTTTTTTTTATGTTTTTATTTTAAAAAGGAAGCAGCAAGCATTATTCCTTCTGTTCACCGAGATGCTACTTTTGTGCTCTAACCGCTAACCTCTACCTTCAATATCTTTTTTAATGGTTCTTGCACATGGGAAGGCAGCGAGAGAGTTAAGTCCTTTCCTATTGCAATGGAAAAGCTTCTTCCCCAGTTGCTTCTTTCTAAGGGAAACATGATCTGGAAAGGAAGGGGAGAGTTCAGCAAGGCTCAGTTTCAGGACTGTAGCCATGGCAGCTGAGCTTTATGGCTACACTAGTATATTACTTCCATTTGGTATTATTGGAGTCCACCCTCCCCACCCCACCCCCCAAAAAAGATTATCCCCCAGTGAAGGAGGCCAGTAGAAAGCAGGAATGTTTCGTCCTTTTCCAACAGCCTGTTAAGGTGGCTGCTTCCTTAGGGCCTCCTAATACTAATACTCCTCCAGTATTAAAGACAGAGGTTTTATGAATGTGTTAAGTTCTCTGTTTTTCTCCATCTCGTTCCCCCCCCCAATCTGCATAAGGCTGCCAGATGTCCTCATTAGAGCTAGCCCCAAGGGGTGAAGGAAAAGTTCCAAGGTCATCTGTGGATTAATCAGATTTGGTGACAAAAGAAAAGGAAATGGTTTAAATGGTCCCCTTTAAATAGTCTTTACCCAAGCTGAATTCCATAGTGGGGGTATGTCTGTGTGTGTTTTCTTTCTCTCTCTCTCTCCCTCCCTCTCTCCCCCCATTCAATGAAAAGGCTCTTACTGGGTTATAGTAGATTGTGGGGGGGGGGGAAACCCCCAATGCTGGAGCAGCAAATCCAAACTGAGTCAACCATTGAAACGGGGTGAATGGAACGTCAAGCGACTTTTGAGAAATGCTGAACCTGTGCTTCAGCACCCTGATCCTCACCATTTTGATTTTCAGTGGCAAAACTAGAGAGTTCAATACACAGGAAGTATGCAAGTAATGGAGTTGGGGAATGCCATTAGCTGGGCTTATACAGCGTAATAGCCCATGTGTCATGGTTTTCTAGCATAAGCAGATTGGATCTGTTTGTAAATTATAAAACATTAAACCATAAGCAATGATTTATGAAACATCAAAGTTATATAGAATTATAATTGATATATAATCAATTATACAAGTCAAGGTGAAGAAATTCTGGAACCCATTTGAAAGATGTTGCATGAGGGATGTTATATCTTGCTTTTCATTTAGGAACTCAAGAAAACATACATATCATTATATACCCCAGTTTCCCCCACAATCCTGCAAGGTAGACTGGGCTAAGAGAATATGAGAGGGTGCGCTCATATGGCTTGATGCTGGATCTCAACCGAAAGAATTATTGGGACTTGCTTGCCGCAGGGCGTCCACCAGCTTTGGCATCAGTACAGGTTCTTGTACTGATACAAAAATCAATAGCCTGCTGAGAGCTTCAAATTGAGGATATCATGCTAAGTTATGGTTTAAATATAATGTCTTAACTGGCTATGTATATCTATCCAATGTACTAAACCAAAATGTTTTAGTTTGCATGTTTATATGCCATCTACTTCCAAATGGCTGTTTATCCAGCTTGCTTAATTTATTGGATGCCTTCCGAACAGTCTTGATTCCTGGCAATTGCCTAGACAAGTCCTGCATTTTTCTTGGCAAGATTTTTCAGAAGTGGTTTGTTCTTGCTTCCTTCTTCCTAAGGTTAAGAGAGAGAGAGAGACAGAGACTGACCAAAGGTCACCCAGCCAGCTTTGTGTCTAGGTTTTCTCCACTTCTAATCTAACATCTTAATCACTTGACCAAACTGGCTTTCCTAAGCAGTTTACATTTTAAGAATCTAACTGGTCTTTATATTATTGTATTCTTACACATATATTCTTACACATATATAGTCATAGGTATATACATGGCACATGCGCACGCACACACATACATTGTGTGTGTGTACATAAATTATCTTCTATTCATTTAAAAGCTGTTTATTATTTTGTTATTTCAATCTCCATTATATATATCTTTCAAAAATAATCTTTCAAATATGGTGATAATTCTACCTTCTCATCTAAGTCCATTAAGTTTAAAGTCCAATCTTCTGTAATAAACAGTATCCCATCTTCCAATGTTGTAATATCAAAAATTATTCCTCAGTATACCTTATAATCCATCATATTTGTATATCCATCATACATAATAATAAACATCATCTTTCCTTATATAAATTTAACATTTACCTCATATTCTTCTCCATATTCCCCATACCATAAATTTCTAAACAATTTACACCCCATTTATCATACAATCTGTAACTTCTTTCTACTTTTTTCTGTTCAAAAAGTTTTTATTAGTCAAAAAAGGTTTATACAAATACATATCAGGTATGGTAAATTTTCATTTTTCTTATCTAAAATAAGAATTTTACTCAAATTTTTTAACACATACAACAGCCATAAGGCAAGCAGGTGACACGAAGTAGCAAAGTTTGCAAATTTTAAATACGTAATAAAGAAGAGTCAAGAATAAACAGAATATCGTACAAAAGAGAATAAGGAAAACCAACACAATCCCAAATATCTTTATCACTTCCTAGTTTTGGATCTCAGAACTCTGGGTTCAGCCTGACCCAACTCCAGGGCCGCAACAGCGGCAGCCGCTTCAGCCCCATGATCTAGTTCTTTCTACTTTTTATATTCAGAAATATCGCTTATAATTTACCCTATCCCATGAAGGGAAAATCTTTTCATTTGAAAATATTACTTCTTTACTCCTTGCTCTTTACGTTTAATAGTTACAATCATACTTTGATCCTTCCCTACAGCTTTCTGTGTTTCTTCACCCAAATTTACAGCCCCAATTTTAGGTTGTATTTACTTTGCTTCCTTTTCCCCTTTTTTAACCATTCCCACCTCTCCTTCCATCTTAATTTCTAGCAATGGCAAACTTCCAACTTTCAATACTTTAGTATAAAAATCTCTTGCTTTAAAAACTGTATTAAGACAATATTTACCTCCCTTATAGTTTACTGTTAATCCAGCTGGTACATTCTATCTATACCGTATCTGGAGATTTCTAAGTTGATCCACCAAAAAAGCATATTCTTTTCTATTTCTTAACATTTTAGGAGGAATTTCTTTCAATACCAATACCTCTTGTCCCAATATTTGAATTTTGTTTTTATAAGAAACTTGTGAAATTTCATTCCTAATCTTCCTAGATGTAAAATAAATTACTACATCTCTTGGCAAATGTCTCTGCTTTGCAACCCATGAATTAATACGGTAATTTTTTTCAATTTGGATTTCAAAGTCCACTGGTTTCTGTCCAATCAGCTGTGCAAGAAATATTTTAGCTACTAAAAATAATACATATTTTTATATAATACAACATGATAAATATTATCTCTTGCTTGTTCTATATTTTTACTGAAATAGATGTGTCTCTTCAGTGAAACTTGGAAATCTTGCAGAGAAAAAAGTTTGCAAATTATTTGCAAATAGAGGATAAGGAATAATAAGGCATAATCTTGTGTGATATGTGAATGGGTGATTAATATAAAATTGATATACCGTATTACTGAAGAAAGGAATTTGCCTTATGGCAGCATAATCATATCCTTTCCAGGTCCTGTGATTGAGATGTTGGTAATTTAATGGCTGTGTTTCTATTTTTGAGCCTTCAAGAGTCATGCTGTTGATAACTATTAACAGCATTGACCACATGGTGCTATGATCAATTACTGTAGTCCAGTGTAGTTGATGAATTACAAAACCATTTGGCACAAAGAAAACAAACAATATTCATAAACCTTGATTTCCTTACTGGCTTATAAAAAAGTCGCTTCATAAAGCACAACAAATATTATGAGGATAAAGGATTGGTTTTTTGGTTTTTTTTGAAAGCTAAGCAACCTGCCCCATAGATGTTCGGAAAATCCTAATTTATTCTTGTTCTTGGTGATATGTGGCAGTTCTGCTGGCAGCAAATTGGGCAAAGGTTCAGAGAGGGATGATTGTGAATCATAAGAGAAGTGTGGAATAGTGGTTAAGGCGGTGTTTCTCAACGTTGGCAATTTTAAGATGTGTGTACCTCAACTTACAGAATGGTGATTCACAGAGTTTTGGGAGCTCAAGTCCACACATCTTAAAATTGCCAAGATTGAGAAACATTGGGTTCAGGTGTTGGACTAGAACAGGAAAACCTAGACTGATTCTATCCTCAGCTGTAGAAACATGACTTTCTTCTAGTTACTCTGCCTACTAACTACCTTGGGAAAAACTGGAGGAGGAGATACCACACTGATTTCTTGGGCAAAAGGTATGATAAAAATCTAACAAAACAAATATACGACAGTAGTATACCACTTCTCCATGAATACCTATTTTGTGCAGTAGAGACTGGAACCAGGACCGTGGGTGGCTCAGGCTGTAAGACAGCCTGTTATTAAAACACAGCGGCTTGCAATTACTGCAGGTTCGAGTCCCACCAGGCCCAAGGTTGACTCAGCCTTCCATCCTTTATAAGGTAGGTAAAATGAGGACCCAGATTGTGGGGGGCAATAAGTTGACGTTGTATTTAATATGCAAATGAATGACGACTATTGCTTACATAGTGTAAGCCCCCCATAGTCTTCGGAGAAGGGCGGGATATAAATGTAAATTAAAAAAAAAACAAAAAAACCCTAAGATGTTTATAATGGACTATGCTGCTTTTTCAGAGATAAGTAGTTTCATTCTCTTCTATCATCTATAACCGTGATGGCAAACTTATGGCATGCATGCCACAGGTGGCACATGGAGCCATATCAGTGGGCACATGAGCTCAGCTCCAGTGTGCATGTGCGCGGCGGGCAGCTGATTTTCAGGCCTTCTAGGCCCACCAGAAGTAGGGAAATGGGCCGTTTCTGGCCCCCAGAGGGGCTCCGGGGGGGTGGGGAAGGCTGTTCTCCCCCTCCCCAGGCCCACTGTACCATCGTATGCCAAAAGCAGGGGGAGCACGGGGCAGGTCGTGCGCACATGCAGTGGGCAGGGCACATATAATTATGGGTGTAGGCACACATGTGCGCAACCGCCCCTCACTCCCCCCGCTTTTGGCACACAATGGCAAAAAGGTTAGCCATCATGATCTATAAGATAAATTAGTGTGTGTTTCCTGATCTTTTGTACCCATTCTATAGCCAACATAGTGTAGTGGTTAAGGTGCTGGGCTAGGAAGTCTCAAGCTCAAGAGCCCCCTCAAAAATAAACTCATTGGGCCAATGACTTTCCTTCATCCCAACCTGTCTCACAGGCTTATTGTACCTGCTGCCTTAACTAAATCAATGGGAGAGGTAGAGGTAGACCCTATGAGTGAGGAAGGGTTATTAGTTTGGAGATCATTTAATATTAGACAACCTCAGTGTAGTTGGATCAATTCCTTTCTCCAAGAACAGTTTGGTACTTGCAGATACTTAGGCTTCAGTCCTGTGCCAAGTTCCTTGGGTATATTTCACAGTCTGTGGAACTTGCTTACTTGTGTAGACAAGCATAGAGCTGCCTATTAATCTCTGCACAATGAAATGTACAGTAACCACATGCAACAGGTTATGACTGAGGGATTGGGAGGAGAAAAAAAGGCAGCCTCTAATAGCATACTTAAATTACACACATAAATTTAGAATGTAAACTTGCAGGAGGCTTGAATAATTTTTATTAATCTATGTTTTATAGTATACATCATCATATTTTTAAAAGCAGTTAATAAACATACAATATCTGTATATCATTTTAAGATATACAGTGTTGGTATTTTTTGTTACTCAGATTAATAATTTTGCTCCCAAATAGAATCTTGGGATATTTCACGAACACAATTTCCAAACTGCAAGAGCTATTTCAGCTTTATAGTAATCTGAAGGAGGTCATGATTATCTTTTCCCCATACCGTACTATGCCAGAAACATTTATTGATTTGCCCAAGACCACCTAATGAAGTCCATGGTTGAAGACTAATTTGAACCTTTGGCTATCATTTTAAAATTCTTTTTGCATTTTGGGTGGGGAGGGATGTTATTCATAATGTACTATCCATGTATTTTATGACTGCATCTGCATTATGGAACTTATCCTAATACTGAAATTGATCTACTCTGACCTTTGCAAAATGTAGCTTATTCTATTTGCTAGCATGATTGTTGTCTGGGATTCGGTTGTCTGTTTATTGAATTTCTGCTTGAAGTCTTAAGAGATATTCCTTTGGATAACTGAAGCTTTTTGATTTTTTTTTCTGTAAGAAAAAGTCAAAAGATCTCTCTGGGTTCCTGTGCCCTAGTGATGTGCAAAATGTTCTGTTTGCCTGTTTGAGATAAAACCAAATCGTGCTTGCTTTGCCATTGCTCAGAGCTGGCACATACATGTTTGGTCTAGGCATATACCTGGGAGTGTGTTCAGAGTGTGCTTGGAAACTAAGGCAGTTGAAAATCTAGGTAGAAAGATGTGCTATTTTTGCATTCTAGTGCAGCAGCGAAGGGGAAGGAAGGCACTGCGAAGATCTGAAAGGAATGGGTGGGTGTGCTGGTCAGATATATGGTATGCTGCTCATGAATTCAAGCAGAGCAGTTTAAGGGAAAAACAAGGATGGCACAGGGTGGACTGGCATATAGTTGGTGCAGGGAGGGGCAAGGAAGGCTTGCCCTACTCACCTTGTTTAAAGTCCCTAGTGATTTTGTCGCCAACAAAGCCTGGATATGATCCAAAGTGTTCTGGGTTTCAGATCAGTCAGATCACATGCCAGTTAGAAGTTTAGTTGAACATCCAAGCCACAATGTGTTTCATGTACTTCCTTAATACGTGGTTGAGAAATCCTTTACACATGGATTCACAGGTTTAGCTAAATTGCCCACTTTTTTTCTGTTCCCATGATTAGCAGTAAGCCCAGGAGTTATGGCTTTGTTTTCCTGCTCTGTGTCTGACCTATTCTCTTACCTGTTGTGCAGCATACCTAGACTTCCCATTCATTATAGGAAAGCAAACTGGCAAGAGCTGGACCTACTGTGTTTCCTCTTTAATCCCTAGCTGCAAAAGGGATCTCTGGGTGACATTTGGCAACCCCAGCCCCAGCCTTTATACGCAAAGTCTTTTGTAGAATACTGGTGCTGAATTGGAGCTTTCTAGAATGTTGTGCTGACATACAAAGGATAAAACATAGCACATGTTTGATTGCATGGACCCGCTCAGTCTAGCATTCTCTAGAGTCTCCCACAGAGTCTGCTTATGAACAGCAGCATAATGCTGCTGCTGCTTCTTTTTTTTTGGACTGAACTAGAGGTGTCCAGTGTAATAGAGGTCATACTTTATCTTAATTAAGAATTCCTTTGGCTGCACGTTATTTTTATGGCGGGTCTTACGCTCAAAAGTCATTGGTGAGATTTAGCCAAGGAAGACTTGGGTCTCCCAGATGATCTGGAACCCAAAAAAAACCCCACAACCTGTCAGGACAGGTTTGAAGTGGTTTTGCCTTCCGTTTCTTTCCAGAGCAACCATGTTTTAACCAGCCTGATGATGATGATGATGATGATGATTTTGTTTTGCTTTCCCCAGGCTGATGCAGTCTTTCCAACTGCAGCAGCCACAGCAGCATTACCAGGGTGCAGTAACCATGGCAAGGCTCATTTCCAAGTGTGAAAGCATTACTCTGGATAGGTAGAATTTTCCCTGGGTGGGTGTTTCATTAAGCAAGGGGTGGAGGGGGGGGGAGAGAGAGAGAGAGAGAGAGTGATCTCAGCCACTGTGAGTCATCCTGCAGAGATGAGAGGAAAAAAGCACGGGAGAAAATTAAAAGCAATCCAGATCGACCCTGTAATAATAATAATAATAATAATAATAAGCCCCACTTCTTAGTTATCCAGCAGAAGGAGCAGTTTTTGCAATGTTATGTTATGCCGAGAGGTCTCAAGGCACGAGACGCCGAACCAAGGAAGGAGCCCCTCAGCCCAATAAAATCCCCACCCCCCAGTCTCCCCACATCGACCCCCTTGCCCTATTGTCGACACGAGGCAACCACAGCTGTGGGCCACAACTCTCTCCCCTAACTCCGGGCTAAGAATGGCAGATTAGTTAGTCGCTCGAGGGCTTTTTCCTCCCACAATCTTTCTCCCCGCACCTCCCCACCAACCCGCCCGTCCGTCCGTCTTCCAGCTGCTCGCTTCCAGTGGCGCCGGAGGGGCTCAAGGCGCGCGAGGAATGGGGAAAGCGGGGGGGGGGAGGCGGCGGCGGCGGCAGGGAGGCCGGTGGAAGCGCTGTATTCCCGCTGGCCTTGTTCAGTCAGACAGCCAGGGCAGAGCTCCCTTACCCCCCCCCACTTTCTCCGTCCCTCTTTCTCCCCCTCAGGAGTGACGCGCCCCATTATTTTTGGAGCCCCTTATTCTGCCTCGGCTTCTCTGAGGCGGCGACCCCCGCCATGATCGTTTTGCGCCACACACGCACGCGCGCGCGCGCTCCCCCTCCCCTCGAAGGATGGGACAAGCCGCCAGTGTCGAGGGGAGCCCGGAGCGCCTTATAAGCTGCAGAGGCCGCTCCCCTCCCCCCACCGTCCGCGGCGGCGGGGGAGGGGGGTAGGAGAGAGCCGGGCGCGCGCTCGCTTTCTTTCCCCCCCCCTCCCCGTTTCCCTCAGCGCGTTTGTTGTCTGGCGGAGGGAGACGGGCGGCGCGTTGTGCCGGTCTCCATGGCAGTGGGTTGATGTGGGCGGAGTGGTCGGGGCCGCACCGCGGCTTCTCCGAGCGCGGCTCTTACCCCCCCCTTCCCTCCCCCCCACAACCAACACCACCACCGCCTTCTCCGCTGTCCCCTCCCTTCCGTGTGTTTGTGTCAGCGGCGGAGGCTGGAAGCGGCTGCCTGGGACGCGGCGCGCGCTCGCTCGCTCGCTCAGCCACTGGCCGCCCTTCCCGCCTGGGCTGCTCCAGACATGGGCGACCCGTCAGAGAGAGCGACGCGCCTGGGCGGTTTGGCTTAGGCGAGTGTGTGTGGGTGGGGGGTGGGTGGGGGTTGGGGGCGGGCGGCCTTGCTGAGGCGGCGGCGGCGGCGGTCGCCGTCATGGCGGTCATCGTGGAGTCGCGGCCGGAGCTGGTGGGGAAGCGCTTCTTGTGCGTCGTCGGCGCCGGGGGAGAGGAGCCTCGGGAGAAAGGGCGTTGGAGAGCCGGCGTCATCCGCACCGTCTCCCACCGGGACTCGCGCAGCCCCGAGTTGTCGGTAAGCGGTGTGTGTCTGTCTGGGGGAGGGGGGGGTCCTCCGTCCCGAAGAAGGGGTCTCTCTCTCTTCCCGCCCCCCCACCCCGCTCTGGGAACGAGTCGGGCCGTTTCCCCTTCCTTGAGGGAGCCTCCGAAGGGCCGGAGAAGAAAGGGGGAGAAACAAACGCAACCAACCGCCCCCGCCAATCTCCGGGGCCGGCCTGCCCGGGGCGCGCGTGCCTTTGGGGGAGGCAAGAACCGAAGTGGAGGTAGTAACAAGACACTCCCCACTTTGGGCTCCTGGAGGGAGGAGGAGGGCGGATAAAAGGGCGACAAGGGAGAGCTTTAAAAACATGACACATCCGCTCTGATTTCCCCTTTTCTAGGCCCCGGACTAGGGAGAGAGAAGGGGGTTACGGTGGGGAGAAAAACCTCCTTTTCGCTTCTCTCCTTTCTTCCCCCCCCAAAAAAACCCTGATTTAATCCGGGTGGAAGAGAACGGCTTGCACTATATTGTTTGTGGAGGCGGGGGATCTCGAGGAGATGCTTCCCTGTGCATGTGTGTGATTCGGGGTCGAGGTGCGGATCTCGAGGAGGATTAAAAAAAATTAAAAGTGGCTTTTAATAGAAGCTTTCGTAGAAGGAAGGTTTTGGGGTGGGGGGGGAGAGAGAAAGGTTTCGAGAGACACGTTGCTGCTGCCGCCGCCGCTCGTCTTTCTGAATCTTAATTCGACACAGTTGTAGTATGTGCATCAGATCCTGTGTGGTTTTAGAGAAGTGCTTTGATTCATTTTCATATTGGAAGGATTTTAATGTGACTCCTGTTCCTTTAATCCTCGTAAAGCAGGCACACTTGTTAATGTTAATAACAAGTGTGCCTTGTTAATACTTTTTTTTAAAACACGCTTTTTAAAAAATTGTGGGGGTTGTGTATGCAATTCTCACTCGGAGAAGTCATTGCTCGTTTTAAGTACTGTGTCCTGTCGCTGGTGTTTTCCTAATGGGTGTAGGAATGTGCATGGAGAGAGAGAGAATATATTTGTGTAGGGGAAGGGCAAAAAAGCAATAATTTCTCTCTCTGTGTGTATGTGTAATATGCACCTGAAATTTGAATATAGCCACCTTTTCACCTTCATTTTTAATAGCCTTAAGAATTTTGTTACATTTCAGCACTTAGTACCATAGTTGTACAATTTGCATATTTTGTATATTGATTAGTATTATTTTATGGTTTTTTAGTGACTTCCTGCTAATTTTTTATATTAGTCAGCATATCTAAATAAAATGAACCCATTATAAGATTTGGATATTTGATTCATAACTGGAAGTATGATTTTTTTAAATAATAAAGGGTGCCTTTGTATTAAATTGCAATGAGAATTTTTAATACTGTTCTCAGATTCTGAGTCTTCGGAGAAGGGCGGTATAAAAATACGAAAATAAATAAATATGAAAATTTATGTTTTAGTGCAAATTTAGATAATATACATAGAGTAATCTGAGATGGGGTAATTGAATATTAATATTTTTAAATAGTTTGCAGGTTGGCTGTAGGGTTAAATACAGAAATATTTGAATGAAAGCTTTGGTCAGGGAAATAGGTCTTAATCATAAAATTTCAAAAAGCTTTCTTCCCAATACATATATGCAAATAGACATGTATTCAAGCTAATTGCTTTATCAGTAATATAACTTCCTGTCCCTGTGAAATAAAGGGTGGTACTTAAATTGATGTAAGTGTCTATCCTGGGAATTCTGTGCCTTCAGAATAATGGAGAAAACAGTTAAAGAAGAATTATATTAATATAATAGTTGTATAGCTATAGTTATAGGAATGGACAAGGGATGACCTTATTTAGGTACTTAACATTTATAGTACGGTAGGTATTTCTACTCAACAATAAAGACCACTGGGAGAACTTTTGGTTAAGTGGGTGTAGGATTGTAAATCTTGTAATTTGAGCATTATCCCATTTATAAATCCTGAGATAGAAGTGCTCCTCTTCCAAGAAGTACGTAAAAATTATACTTAAGATACAAAGCACTACTGGTTGGGTAGTGAAGAAGTCATGAGTGTACTGTATACCTTCTGTTGATTGCAAACTCACAATGTATGCATATACTTATACAGTAGTTATGTAGTTGTGTCCTAACAATATTTTTATAGTAATGCTGTACTTGGTGATTAAACATGGAAGTTGAAGAAGGTGCTTTTCTCACAATCGATGGATTTACCTTGAGACAAAATGGCTTTGTAGCAATTAAATGTCTATATTTCTTGGAAAATGCATTGTAAATTTCTTGTGGCTAGAACCTTACATATAATTGCCAAATAAAAACCATGAGTTTTTTTAAAGTTAACCTTTAAGAAAAATGCATTAAAAAAAGACTTTGGAGTACAGATTAATAATTACTGGTGTAGATTAGTGAGAAACCTCTGTCCCTATTGCTGGAATGTAAAAAAAGCGGGGGGCGGGGAACAAAATGTTCATTGGCTGCTATAATAATTGAATGCTGGCAAGAGTGGAGCATCTTTACTAATCTTTCTAGGTTCCATTCTTAGGCTGTTTCTATGAATAATTCCAAAATCTGTAAAGAAAACTTAATTTTTTTTAGGTGCATTAATATTAGGATGGGAGAATAGATTCATTTATTTAAATACCATTTTTATAGAAATGGGGGAAAAAATGGCCTGCTTTTGTCAGTTTCACTCTGTTGGATGTAAGCTACAGTATCAAAAAATCAAAAGCATTAAAACCAGCTGTGCCTGACTTCCTTAAAAAAAAAATCTGGATCATTCTTTTTGTTTGCTTTGTAGGACTTTCTTTCTTTTTTGTTCTATTCATGAGGCCATTAGAAACATACTGTGGAATATTGTAAATTCAGAGAAAGATGTATATATTACTATTTCCTTTATGTTTTTAAAATATATTTTCATTTCCTGTGTTGTCTGGTAGCTGTCAGTGGGATGCTAATGTGCTGTAATAAGGAGGATGGCCAAACCAGCTGGCAGTCATCATTCTATTGCTGGCATTCACTTTCTGGAAAATAAGCATGTTCTCTTTATACTGCACATACTTTTCCATGATCCAGAATTTGGAATTCTTAATCATCTTCAGCTTTCATCAAAATAGTCATCAAAATGTGATATAAGGACAGTATGCATGTACAATACATAACCACTAAATTTAGGCAACGGTATAAACCTCAAGAATGGATATTACATTTGCACTAATAATTCAGTTCAGAGAATTGTCTGACTAATTTTGATCTTGATCCCCTCTTTTTCACTCCTGGAGTTTGAAAAATGGGGCAATTGAACAAGTAGCCAGCCAGGAACAAATAAAGTAGTATCCAGACAGAAGAACTTGCATTGTCTATCTCATAGGATATATAGTGTGTGTAATTACAAGGCCGGAAGCAAAGGTCGTCTTCCTGACCATATCATGAAACAAATCCCTTCATTAGGACAATTCACACTGAGCAAATCTTCAAAAACTACTGTTTACAATAAAATGTAAACAGCAAAAAATGAGGAACAAAAACAAAGAAGCATCAGCTCTTTTTTCCTTCCCTCCCCTTCTTGTCTACAGTAATAAATTTTTTATTTATTAAATTTCTATGACACCCATCTCCCCTATAAAGTAGACTACAAGGTGTATTACAGTGGTACTGAGAGGTTTGTGACACCTTTTGCATGTTCAATACTTTGCATAAATATGACCTAAAATGTGATATGTTCTGGATAGTCCTAAAACTAGATAGACAACCCACCCAAAGAAATGTGTCAAAGATTATTACATTTGTTCATTTGCCAGTATTTATTGAGGAAATTGATCCAAGGTACATATTTGTGTGTGGCAAAAGCATGTGAATCTCTAAATTTAGCAGTTCATTGGGAGGGGAAATTATAGCCAGGTGTTTCAATCATTAGGGTGGCAATCAAGTGGGAGTATGGGATGTCCTACCTTATTTAAAGAAGTATTCACCATCAAAGTCCAAATTTTATAACACAGATAGGTGGAAGTGTGTCAAGGATCAAGCAAAGGAGATTTCTGAGGACCTCTGGAATACAGTTGATCTTCACCAGGCTAGAAAAGTTTACAAAACTATTTCCAAAGAGTTTGGACTCCAGCAGTCCACTAATGGGTAGATTAGGTATAAATAGAGGCAAAACAACCCTATCCCAGGAATTTTTAAGTAACCAAAATCATACCAAACGCAAGAGGTATATCAGTATTCATGAGATCACCAGTAAGAGAATGTTGAACAACAATAGTATGTTATTGACAGGGTTGCAAGGAAAAAAGCTACTAATCTCCAAAAAGAACATTGTTGCCTATGTACAATTTGTGAAACAAATGTGGATAAGCTAAAAAAGCCATCGGAAGAAGACTCTGAATGGGCGAGACCAAAATAGAACTCTTTGGCTTGAATAAAAAAGCTTTGTGTTTGGTGAAAGGCAAATATTGCATTCCAGCATAAGAACCTTATCTCATGTCATGATTTGGGGCTGCTTTACTTTAAATAGGATGGCTTAGTATAATTGATGAAACACATGAATTCTGAATTGTACCAGCAAACTCTACAGGAAACTATCAGGGTATCAGATGTCCCTGAAGTAAAGTCCAAGTGAAAGTGGACCAAGGCAGTGACCCCAAAGACATAAGTCATATGATCAAAAGAGAAAACGTTTTAGAGCGGCCAAAGTCCTGACCTTAATCCTATATGTTCTGGAAGGACCTGAAGCAGGCAATTTGTGCAAGAAAGCCCAACAGCAACCCTGGATTGAAGCTGCTCTGTAAAGAGAAATGGTCTAAAATCCCTCTGAGCCAACATACTGCAGGATTGGCGAACAGTTATCGGAAACTTTTAGTTCTAGTTACCACTGCTCAAGGGAAGCATAGTTACTGAAAGCAAATGTTCACATACTTTTTCCATAGACACAAATATGTGGCTTTGGATCATTTTCTCAGTAAATGAACAAGTATAATGTTTTTGACTCACTTGCTTAATTGGGTTCCCTTTATCTGGTTTTGGATGCATGTGAAGAACAGATCAGATTTTAGGTCATATTCGTGCAGAAATATTGAAAATTCAAAAAGGTTCAAAACTTTTAAGCACCACTGTAGTTTAAATTGAATGATCATATTATCATAAAATCCCTCTGTTCCATTTAAAGCTTTTCTTTTCTCTTCTCAGTGCCACTTTTTTCACAAGCGGTAATTTATTTATTTTGCACACCTGGAATATTGTGGCATACATTTGAGCATAGCAAATATATTTCCATAGAATTGATATTAGAGAAAAATTGACTAATCTATTCTTAATGCCTATTTTTAAAGAAATATTAGGAATGTTAGGGAAGCTTTTAGAAATCCTAAAGTCAGAATTGCCTTTTAGTTTTCATTTGGCAAAAGATACTGCTATGTAATTTCTCCATTGCTTATAAGCACCTTTGAGCCAGTTTCCAGATAGCTTATTTAAAACACATGAGTGCTGCTTGCACTTTGAAATTTAGCCTAGAAAAGTAAGAAATAGGTTTTGTCCAAATACCATGTGTGACGATACTGTACCTTTTGCTATGTACAGATAATTCACACATACTGTGGCTTCCAGTTTTATCTTCTTCATGTGCATATGGAGTTAAAAGGAGAATTGTTCAATTTTATCTCAGTGTTGTAATATGTCTCAGAAATAATCCTTTGTTGTTGTACACAAGTTTAGGAAGGAAAAATAAGAATAAAACAGCCCCATTTGAAAGGTTCTGTTAGAATATTTTGAGTATTTGTGTGCTTCAGTAGGACCAAGACCATTTCAAATATTGTACAATTAGAAATAAAAGTAGGTATATTGGTAACCCATGGTAACCCATGCTGAATTCTATTTTCCAATCTATATCCAATCTATTGACCTGGGGTTTTTAAAATTTCTTACTGTAAAGAATGGAAGAAATAATTAAAAAAGCTTTTTTCCTGCAGCATGGCTGTGCAGGCAACCCAGAAGTGAGCACAGCAAAGAAGCATCTGCAGTAGATTCACTTTAATACTCTCCATGGAGAGCATGACTTTTCTTGCTCTGCAAAGGTCAGCAGCAAAGCTAAATGTTCAAAAACATAGCAACATTATCTGTAATGTGCACACTTTCCATTTGACAACCTGCCTGAAGAAGAAAACACAATATACACACAACATACAAGGACAAATGATTACATTTTAGCTTATGAAGTTGACCTCTCTCATAACAAAGAGTATAAGAAGAACAATAAATTTACCAGCTTGACAGCAGAATGTTTTAAACTTACTTCCCTATGCCTTTTACTTCAATGCTTGGAGGGTATTGTACCATTATGGGAACACCCATCTGCCTCTCTTTTATATAAAACAATGATAAAACCTATTAACCTTAGCTGGCTTATTAGCATATTGTTGCATATCAGTTGAGTCTGATTATTGTCCTGTATTGTCTGGAATTTAATGTCATGGACAATTGAAAATAAAGATGATCTGGAATAGTCATTATTAGTGGAAGAATAGACTGGATAAACTAGAGAAAATTGTGGCTGATGTTTAAAACATGTCTGCTCCAAATTGCTGTCTTAAGTGGAGTGTGGAAGTTTTTTGCAGATACGTAGCCAGGATTGCTGGTGCATTTCTTTGAGCAGCTGAGGAGTTCTCTGAATGGAGATCAGATAATCTAAATCAGGGGTCTCCAACCTTGGTCTCTTTAAGACTTATGGACTTCAATTCCCAGAGTTCCTTAGCCAGCTTGATCTAAATGATACCACACCTTTTTTCCAGCCGTACAATTACAACTTGTTTAGTGGTAATGGATAGCCCACTTTTAGCCTTTTATCATTCCAATAGGCTCTGAGGAAGTTTTTATGAGTAATGCCAGATTGATTTTTTTTCAAAAATTAAATCAATTTGTGTTCTTCCATTGTTTCCTTAAGATTTTGTACTTCAACTCTCTATGTCTTCATTCTTCCTAGAGGAGGTCCACAAATATCCTTGCTTTTCTGAAGAGTTTTCTTTCTTGCAAAGCCTTAATGTACATTATTGCAGCAGGGCCAGTATGTTCATGTTGAATAGAAAGGTAGGCCTAATACCTTCAGCTTTCCAGTTCTTCTTCTTGTCTCACTTTATAGATGTGTCTTGCAGCTTAAGAGGAGAGGAAAAGCAACGCCTGCTCTGGAAATAACTGTGCATACAGTTATCCTGGGTGGTATGATTTACTAGGGGAAATAGTTCTTTTACTTACTTAAGTTGAATATTACCTTGAATTAATTTCTAGTGTGTATGACTACATCTGTGTCCTTTCCTTGGAATCAGTATGGAAGTAACTAGCTACAGGTAAACTTCAAGTTACAACAGTGACTGAAGTTGTGACATAACCATCCGCTTTTGCAAAGAATGGGTGCCTGAAGTCGCATGAGTCACGGCTCCCAGAAACTTCCAGTCTCAGTGCGCAAAGTGTTTGCAAGCCGATGGGGTGCATCCCATTAGTTTTCAAACACTTTGCGCACCAAGACAGGAAGGCTTTGGGGGAGACATACTGAGGCTCCCGCCGCTCCAGAAGCAGCAGGCAGCCTCAGTGAGTCAGCAAAGCTCATCCCACTCTTCCTCTGCTCTCACTGTTCCGCTTTTGGAGCGCCTGGAGAAAGCAAAGAAACTGCAGCAGAGAGGAGACAGCTGACTAGATCTTTGCAAGGTGCAAGTCTCCACAGGCCCAGTGCCTATGGAGATCCGGTGTGGCAGGATGGGGATGGAAAGCAAATGTGGGGAGCATGAGGTATCTCAGTGGGTCGGGGGATGCCTTGGGTAATCAGAAGCACCAGTCCCCCCCGCCCATGGCTTTCCCAACCCTGAGATACCTCATGTGCACTTAACAACCTGTGCATTAATAGTAACATTTCTGGAAATTCTGTATCTAGTTCTAGAAGAAAATGTATATCACACTAAGAGAAATGCTGTTCTGTTTCTGTTCTGAAAATGTATATCACACGAAGAGAAATGCAGTTCTGAGAAATGCTGTTCTGATTTGTTCCTTTCTTTTAAATTTGTACAAGATTATACACATCTATTTGTTCTTTGCACTTATTATTGGTTGTCAAGCATCCCAAAATCATGCAGTCTCCATTTGCAATCTGCTCTGCTGGTTTCCCCAGAAAGTCATTGGAATCCTATAATCCGCTGAATGATTTCCCCTCCATGCACAGAAAGGAGGGGAAACCTTATGGCAGGTTGCAAGAACAGAGCTAATATTCTGAAGATTTCAGCTCTGTCTGAAAGCCCATGAAGGATTTCCCCTCTGTGCTCAGAAAGGAGCTGAAATCCTTTGGTGAGCCGCCATTGCACATAAGAGCAAAAGGATTGCCTGCCAGGAGGATTTCAGTTGTGCACAAGGTTTGTGCATTCAGACTCAGGCTTCCGTTAATGTAGTCTTAGAATAAAGTAGGATTAGCTCATTTGGTCGTATATCTTGTCTGGTCTAGCTGGGAATGCTGACATCAATCTTTCAAGTCTGTAACTACAAATCACCCACTATTTTTTAACAGCCTGAGAATTTAAAGGGGGGGGGTCCCTTTAGAGCCTCTTTCTCTGGCCATTATGCAACTGTGGGCTATGCTCTTATTTAACTAAGCCCTAGGCATTATCTCTTCCCTCATCTTCCAAGGTGATTCCCACATGCCATTACACTTTATGTCCCCTTGAGCTTTTAAAACACAGGTCTCAAACTCAAGGCCCGGGGGCCGGATGCGGCCCACGGAGTGCTTAGATCTGGCCCATGGGGTTGCCCTGGAAACAGCGAAGGACCAGCCTGTGGGGCCTCTGCCAATGAAAATGGACCTTGCGAGGGTCACTAGCAGCACTTCCCAAGCTCCTTTTTCACTAGCAGAGGGTTGCAGGAGGCCGTTGCAGCCAAAAACTGAGCTCAGGAACCCGTTTTCACTTGCAGAGCGCTCAGGCCATCCAACACGAGTGATGAGCTAGCCATGCCCACCCCGGCCTCTCAAGGTCAAACACAACCCTGATGTGGCCCTCAATGAAATCGAGTTTGACACCCCTGTTTTAAAAGAAAGGTGAGATTTAAAATCTAAGTTAAAATCTTAATTTAACTTTTAAATTTAAATTTAAATTTTAAATAATATTTTTTTCTTCCATTCAATCATTTCTGATTCTGAGAGACTGCCTGGACAATTCTATTCTAAATGTTCTAAGCAATAGATTAGTTCAGCGATGGCTAGCCTTTTCTGGACCAAGTGTCCAAAGCCAGAATTCCCAAAATGCAATGCACAAACGGACACGCACCCCACCCCCACACATGTGTATGCATCCCCTGCATGCACCCCGCGCATGCGCAACAGAGACCCGAAGACCAGCTGGCATTGGGAGGCGTGCATGCATGCACAGCGGAGCTGAACTGGGGCAACGGCTTGCGTGCCATCAGAGAGAGCGCTGTGTGCCACCTCTAGCACGTGTGCCACAGGTTCACTATCACAGGACTAGTTATTATTATTTATCTATTTGATTTTTATACCGCCCTTCTCCCGAAGGACTCAGTTCATTGAGTAGGGCAGATTTAAACTGGTTTCGTTGATCGCCATGAAAACTATTAAAGAACAGGGTGCACATAATTATGATAACTTGAGGATGCATTCATGAATAAAGTAAAGAGAAGGTAATGTTGGTGAGAGATATTTTGAGAAAGGGTCAAAATTTATTGTCATAAAACTGGGACATTAAAGCTGTCTGTAAACATACTCACACACATGCACACAGAAGGAAACTATAATTTGCCTTAGACCTCATGGTGTGAATATGTTTATGTATTTATAAATCACATTTACAAAGCCACGCAGCTCACAACAATTGTGCAGGCATAAATTACAGGGGCCAAAGTGGGCCAGCAGGGAAAATTGTATTTTCTGTTTGTAAAAACTTGAGAAGGTTGCTATAGGAAATAGAGAAACACAAGTTTTAAGAAAATCGGTCACAACATTTACAAAGAATACTTTTTGTGTTCACAGAAAGAATATTTATGGATAATATTTTAATGGCATGTAGAAGAACCTGCTAAAGTAACAATAATGTATGTCTAAATTTCAGTGGATACTTAGGAATTTGGTATGATTCAAAATGTTTGCAGCGTGTGCTTCCTCTGCTTGCTTATGGAACACTTTTTAGCTGTTGTTACTTGAAATAGTCCGCATGTGATCGCTTTGGTATAAATGTTTGGTCTGGTAAGAACAATATTGAATAGTTACATAAAACTGGTATAATAGCTGACAGCTAATAATTACATAGCTCATTTTTTAAACCAGAAGTCATGGATAAAATGTTTTTAATATTAGTAAAAGAAATTCAAGGTACAGGTCCATCTTGTTGGCTGCCCTTCCTTCAAATTAAAACAGGGCAATCACATTCTATCTAGCAGCTCAGCATTCTATTATAGGCTGTTTGATGAAATATTGACTTAATATGAGATGACCTTCTCTTGGATTTTCTATCAGTACTGATCTTCCCCTTTCACCTAGAAGTTTAGGTAATTTTATGGAATGCACCTTTTGACCTTCATCCTAGCTCCTGGGACCTTGCATTTGTTTAGTGTGCATTTCTTTAGGGAATTTGTCCATTAATTTGTGTGGCAGAAATCAGAAGAGTTCATGCAGTATTTAAAAGCATTGCTGAATTTCTGATAAACATCATCAGTAATGCTTTAGCTTAATATCATTTCTTTACAAATTGTTGCTGTCTTTTTTATCTTTATTAGAATTTGCTGATTATTTTATGAGTAACCTTTGCAAGAGGAAAAAAGCAAGACAGTAATCTTAATAAAAGCATGACATGCCTGATGATACAGTAATGATACAGTGGATAAAACAAAAGGGACAATATTGTGCATATATAATTAGACATTAATACTCAGATCAATGGAAGTTAATTTTTTTTTTCTAAGTTCAGTTTTGGCCTAAAAAGAAAACTGATCACATGAACAACTAACAGCCTGTAATTCCCATATTTCTCTCCGTCTGTCGCCCTTCCTCTCCCTCTCCCTCTCTCTCACTATATTAGGTAAGTAGTTCCCATGCTTTTTAGACCTGTGAGTAACAATTGGATTTTTGAAATGATATAGAGGTGGGCAGTCTCAAAATGCAATGCTGCTGATTTGCTACTTCAATCAAACATCTTTATTTTATTTTCCCACCCAAATTGTATTTTCCAGTCTAGAATTATCATATGCAAATAATTATAAGCCTCACAGAAATGTGATTTTTAAAAAAAAAAAAAAAAAGCTCACTGGACCTGTCTTCCAGTATTTTATTAACCAGCAGTAAGAACTGAATCTGATTCTTTAGCTGAATGCAGATTCCCTTCCTATGCAAATTGGTTGGGTCATGAGTGGGATAAGGTTTAGTGAGATAAAATCATAAGATAAACTTTCCTTCTTCAAGTTGAACTGGTTTTTCTATTTTATTATTTCCAAATAGTTATTAATATTTAAGGCAATAATGTGGTTATTAATATTTGCTGAGAAATTTATAATTTTGGTCAACATGATTGATTTTAAGCCTTTCTTCCTTTCATAATTCTGTTAAGGCTTGCAGAATTTTGTTAACTCTTCCTCCTGAAGCCTACCAGCATAAATTAAAGAATTACTATAGAGCAGTAATGGCGAACCTTTTCAGCACCAAGTGCCCAAACCAGAACGTGCACGTGTGTGCACCGGAGCACCATAAACCCAAAAGACCAGCTGGCCTGGTCTTTGGATTTCCGGAACATGCATGCACACCAGCCATCTGGGCTTCACGACGCTGAAATGCCGGAAACCAAAGAACAGGTGGCCGGCACACACATGCACGCCAGCTAGCTGGTCTTTGGGTTTCTGGCGCTCCTGCACACGTGAAAACCAGCTGGCCAGCTTGCATTCGCCAGAATGCTTTGCACCAGAAACCAGAAGAGCAGCTGGCGACAGCGCACGTGCCCACAGAGAGGGCTCTGCATGCCACCTCTGGCACATGTGCCATAGGTTCACCATCACTGCTATAGAGTTTCCAAGTGCCTGTCACTGAGTTTAGTTGCCAAGGTTGGAAAAATTGCAGTTCTCATCATATTTTGCTAGATATCTTGTTTTAATTGTTTCCTTGTCTGTTGTAAAAGTAAAAAAAAAAAAAAGTACCAGCCGTATTTCTGATATCTTGTTGATCATACTGTGTGATATGACTTTTTTATGCTAATACTTTCTGTGAATCTTGATTTATTAATTAATGTTTACCAGATACTGTGATTAAACTTCCGCATTGTAATTAGTTCAGCATTTCTTCAGCTGAAAAATTCATGGGATCTACTGTTGTAGCTTATAGGTACACTATACAATAAGAAGTTAAGTATATGAATTTCTAAAAGTAACGTTAACTTCTTTATTTTGATCTCTCATTAATTTTCACAGATTATATACCTGTGTGACGACATAATTTGATTACTTAAAAGTGTCATCTTGTATATATTTTAATTATAATTAATATTTGCACAACAATGTGGCATCTTGTCCACTTTCTCAGTAATCCTTAAAATAGATATGCTGGATATGCTGATTTTTAGATGAATTTGTCAGAAGACAATTTATGTATTATGTATTAGGAATTTAAATATTACATCAATAATGATTAGCTGTCCTACTGCCGTATTCCTATAGATACACATGCATACATACATTTATACATATATATGAGGAGTCTAAAAGAATTATTCTTAAGGAAAAGGATTCAGTATCCCAGCTAATTATTTATATGAGCGTAGTCTGATCTGGCTGAGATTTTAAATTATGAGTTTACAAAATTTGGTATACTGCACGCTTGATAGACATAAATATTGTCCGATAGTGAGGTGGGTCTTTAGGCCACAGGAATCTATGGGAGTTCAAGGAGCACAATACACAACCTGTAATTTATATATTTGGGTCTGTCATTAAAATTCAAGAGAAAGGACCAGGAGTTACATTATTATGTTGCAACTCATATTTTGTCTTGTCATAGTGGTTTGGAATGGATGCCAATATTTGAGGCTGAAACAATTAGTTGAGTTTCTAAACAGGCCTGCAGTGAGCTGTGATTCAGAGACTTTATCGAAAGCTATTTTTGGCATAATAGAAAGTATTACTTCGCTTTTCTTTTGAAATCTGACAAATGATGTGGATGGGGGAAGATATTGTCTTGTGTAACAACTTTTTCATTGCTTCCATTTACTGTATGCTTTATTGTATGCAGCTTAGCCTTCTCCAATTAGGTTTAGAGATAGAATTTAAATTGGTTTAAATTATACATCACAGTCTTCTCTAAACTGGTTTCTTCCATGTGTGTTAGATATACATGCTAGGTGGAAATTATGGGAATAGTACTCCAATGCATCTGGACCAGTGGTGTTATTCAGCCAGTTCGGACCGGTTCGGGCAAACCGCTAGTACTGACCTGCCAACCCGCCCCAGCACTATGCTGTCTTGTTTAGCCATGTTTTCTAAGCTGCGTGCATGTGCGCAAGCTGCGCACCCACATTTTCTGTGTGCGGCGAACCGGTAGTAAAACTATGTGAAACCCACCTCTGATACCCACCTCTGACAGCAAGACAAGAAATGTATAAAAGGCTTTTTAAAACGTTAATTTTGAAGTCATTTCACTTACAGATTTTAAGTTGTATCTCTACATACTACCAGTACTCCCACTACCTCCCTAATATATTAAGGAGCTATTCTCATTTGTAGCAAAATGTAAATGCTGTGGTGTTGTTTTTGAGAGCCATTGTTCTCGATAATGTGAATGTGCAATCAAACGTGACATGAATGTCTTAAAAGGGATCAGAGATTTTAACATCTGGAGTTATGGATGGGATTGCACCATCCCAGACAGACCCGGTGTGTTCACCTGGTCTCACAACTCCTGCTGAAACAGCAAATGGAAGTCATAGTTAGCTTTCAAGCAATTTCATGTTGTGTGCCAGTTGTGCCTTTTCCTGGATCTGATCTTTCTGCCCAGTCACTCAAACACTGATCATTTCACCCTTGAACTATTGCAATGGACTCTATACAGGACTACCCTTGAAGTGTTTTTGGAAGGTATAGCTGGCTCAGAATACAGCTGCACAGAGTCACCTTCAGCAAGATGGGCGACACACAAATTATTGGAGACAGTTCTTGAAGCCCCTAGGGTGGCCCACTATCATGTGACCTACACTGGTTACCACATGTATTCCAGGTCGAATTCTAACTGTTGATTACTATCTTTAAAGCCCTTCATGGCACAGGTCCAGGCTATTGGAGAAGCCATCTCACCCCCATAGGATTGCCTTGCCCCCACCTATGTCTGCTGCAGATCCCGATGGTCAAGGAATTCTGGCTGGCAGGAACCAAGACACAAGCCTTTTCTCCAGTGTGATGGCGATAGACTCGAGGCATGGGATGACTCTTGTCTCTTAGCTCTTTAGACTGAGTTCAAAACTGAAGACACGCCCCCTGCCAATGGTCCCCAGTTTCGACTCAGTCTAACACTCAATTAGGCATGTTAGGAATAGCTCATAGAGCTTGTTATCTTTTAGGTAAATTTCATCTATACCAGAGTTCTATCTGATTGTCAAGGAGTAGAAGAGGAGCAGCATTGGCAATTTGCAGCGTGAAGAACCATGGGCTCGAGCCTGCTGTTGGCTTCGGCAATTTGGGCACCAAAACGTGGCTGTCAGAAAGAAAGCTCCACTGTCAGCCGGTGCCATTTTGAAAGTAGTGTGAAGCTCATGTGCTCTGGAATATGTCCCCCAAGGTTGGATCCGCACCCACTCTTTTGGCCTTCTAAAAGGGTCTGAAGACCTGACTGCCAGCTAGCCTGGGGTGTGTGATTCTGGAGGTGGTTAATAGACTGAGATAAGGCCTCATCTCCTGCCATATGCATCTTGCCTCCTTACCCAACTTTGCCAATTTTAGTCCTATGTAATGTGACTGTTTATTGATTTAACATTTAATGCTTTATATTATAATGACTATAAGCCGCCTAGAATGACCTTCAGGTAAGATGGGTGGCATATAAGTTTAATAAATAAAATTTTCCATATTGTTAAAATAAATATGCTGCACAGATAAACATTTCATTTGCATATCATGAAGGATTGTGTATCATGGATATGCATAGAATAAAGGAATATTAATTGATATTTTGGATTCTGTGTTTCAAATGGAGTAAAGTGTTCCATCTTTTTTGAGACGCTATACAGTCAATGATTTAAGACATTCAATAGTTTTATGAAAATACAATCAATTTATGGCAAGCATATAATTTAAAATACAAGAGGACCCATGGTTTGACTGCTTCATTTGATACTGCTACTATATTGGACTCACAGAAGTTCTGGAAAAAAGTGTCCAAAAATACAAAGCCCAACTTTGAAAAAGTGAGAAATTGCATGTTAAATATCTATAGAATCTCTGCTATTTTTCCGTTTCTGTTTTTTTTTTTTTTAAAAAGGATGGAACTTGTATGCTGCCCATCTTGCCAAATATGACTCTACGTGGCGTACAGACATTGAATAGAATACAGAATAAAATATTAATACATAAAAATCTTCTTATATTTAAAACTGCAGTTAAAATAAACTAAACAGGATTGAAGGGAGGGAGCAATGTGCACAGAGAGAGGAAGTAGGCAGCTCTTTGCTCCATTGGCCACACATCCCATGCACTATACTTTGGGACTGGTTATTATTTTCAACCTTTGTTGTGTTATTAACTAGTTTTAGAAAATGCACTTTTCCCAAAAGGTTTCCACAATTTTGGCCACTACTGTAGTGTTGGAATTCTGCACTGGACTTGGAATGGACTATGCTAGATGATTCCCCAAATCCCTTCTATCCTTTATAGTTTATGATTTTGTGTCCATTCTGTACACACATCCTGCTGTGACCTTCTATATTTTCACGAATACAGAATCACAGTTATCCAATTTATATAGCATTTAACGTAAATCACAGTGGCATGCAATAAAATAGAACAAGTAATGTTGTTACAATATCAGATTAAGTTATTTGAACAATAAAAAAGGAACACCAATAAATTATTAAGTACTTTCAACAAAATCTGATTTCATATGTCACTTAGTCACCAAATGTGATCCAGAAGAATATAATCTTTACTATATTCCAAAAGGCAATAACCAAGGGGGCCAGGATAGCCTATCTTTCAGAGGGAGGAGAATGGGAATCATGATTTTAAAAAACCCTAGCTCCCCCCCCCCAAAAAAACACCCCAGCCTCAAAAGGCCAAAGCAATTTTTCCTGAAAGGATCTTATTGTGACATATTGTCTTCATTGGTACACATGATCCTTTAGATATTCAGGTGATAAGCATGCAGTCATGGTGGCATTTGAATTGCGCTTGGAAACCAACTGATAACCAATGCAGGGCCTACAAAATGGTTGCCATATATCCAAAGTAATAATCACCAGTTAATTATGTGGCTACTGAACTCTGGATGAATTTTATCTTCAAATCCTTTCCAGGCAATGCTGTTCTACAAAAAATAACAATGAACAAGCAGCAAATCCACCTTCCCAGCATTTCAGTTTCAATTTGTTTTCCCCCATCCACACCCTCAAAGCCTCCTGTCACCTCTTCAAGGTAGATGAGATTAGGAATCCTATTTATGTAGGCCAGTACCATGTTTCTCTGAAAAATAAGACTGTCTTATATTTTTTTTAACCCTGAAATAACTGCTTGGCCTTATTGCCATGTGCTCAAAAGCCCGATTGAGCTTATTATCAGAGGATATCTTATTTTGGGGGAAACAGGGTAGTACTTTTATTGTAAAGTAACAGAATTGTGCAAGTCTGAGTTATTTCATCTCCTTCTCTCCATCTTCCCTTTATTTTCATGAGGACTAGGGAGACTTATCTGACAATTTACCCAGGTTACATTCCTACCATGGATTCAGTCCTCTTTTCCAGATAGTCCTCAACTTACGACTGGTTGTTTAAAGACTGTTCAGTGTTATGATGGCCTTGGAAAAGGTGTTTTATGGTGCATAAAGCACTTTCAGCCTTTATTAATTGTCATGCCACCCTCCCCACCCACATGACTGCATTTCGGGTGCTGCAAGGTCCCACAATCCCATCGCCATGATTCTACATAGTCACATAAGAAGAGAGTCATGCAGTGAGATTGAACATTCAAAACAATGATTCTTAAACCGTTTGACCCAAGAATCACTTTTTCTGTCTTGAGTAATATTATTACACACACACACACACACACACACACTTCATTTTACACAAGCATCTTGGCAGTGGCAATCCCAAACTTCATTCTTGATTCACAAAACAAGCAGTTACAAATTGCTCCATTCCACCCAAAATATGCCCAGATTATCTTCTGGGAGGGTAATTACCCCCAGTTTTAAGAATTAAGAATGACTGTTCTAAAAGGTTGCTTCCTTTCAAAAAAACAACAACTGAGGATAGGGTTATGCATTGTCTTTCATCTCAGAGCCTGGCAGCTCCAGCTCCCTTTCATTTCCCTGATCCTACAATGACAGCTTGAACCAATACTATACTGTGGTCTGTGATCTAACTGCTGGCCCCAAAACAAAAGATTACTGATCTACATTTACATTCGCTTAGTATGCATTTTTGCTTTACTAAGCCACTTTATATACAAAATATTACTGTAAATAATATTACTGTAAAAGTAACAAATGTGCCCTAATCATCTTACAGTCTTTCTAGTTTTCATTTTGAAAAAGTATTTACTGTGTTAGCAAAAAATTAATACAGCACTTCCAAAGTGTGATTTGTGGTTTACAAGGACCCATCCTTGTAACAAAAAAATGCAAATAATGGACAAATATTTCTTTTCCTCCTACCTGAGCTGCAAACTCAGAACTTTTGTCAGAAGAGGGAGGGAAAAAAAGCTCTCTGAATCCTTCACTTAGAGTGCTGGAGACAGGGTAAGACCCATCCACTTTTGTGTACATGTGTGTGTAAAATAACAAAAGATAGGTTATGGAATATGGTTGTCTTGAAACTCCCCCAAAAAGTAGTGTTATTAGCCATCAAACCTCAAAAATATACTTTTCCCAAAAGGTTTCCACAATATTTGGGCGCTGCTATATGGTGTCTATTTAAACATTTCTGGCAAAGGGAAATCTAGCACTTCCTCAGACAATGTGATCCTATGAAGGGCTCTTACATTAGGAGATTTTTCATGATGATGCTGGATTTCGTGAAACCTACTGCCTTGGCTGTCTTCCAGAATACCTCTGTGCATTTCTGCCCTTTCTTCTCCATGACATCCTTTTAAGATCCTTGAGGACAATTGTGTCATCTTTCTGCAGTTCTAGCAATCCCTTCCCTCTCCACGCTTCTCCGATGAACAAAGTACAACACACACACCCCAACTCTTGTTTGCTCTCTTTTTTTGCTGACTCAGTGCAGCTAATCACTCTATATCCTATGTCTACTGAATGGCAGTTTGCAAAAACTTAACAGACTGTAGCTACAAATATAGGAAAAGCAGATAAAAAGAGTGGCCTTCTCCAGTTGGTTGTCTTTATTTTTCCTGCAGTCAACCCAAAGAAGGGACGTGATCACAGGAAGTGATGATCGGAAACTGTTTCTTCCTCTTTCCTACTTTATGGGAAATTATACAGGGGGAGTCCTTGATTTATAACAGTTCATTTAGTGACCAAAGTTACAATGGCATTGAAAAAGTAATTTATGACCATTTTTCACACTTAGGACCAGTGCAGCATCTCTATGGTGACATGATCAAAATTCAGACACTTGGCAATTGACTCTTTTTTTTTTATGGTTGCAGTGTCCCGATGTCATATGATCTTTTGTGATCTTCTGACAAGCAAAGTCACTGTTAAAACCAGATTCACTTAACAACCATGTTACTAACTAAACAACTGCAGTGATTAACAACTGTGGCAAGAATGGTGGTAAAATGGAGCGAAATTCGCTTAACAAATGCCTCACTAAGCAACAGAAATTTTGGGTTCAATTGTCATAAGGTGAGGACTACTTGTAGTGGTTTAACATTTTTAAAACAGTATACACAAAATCAAGGCTTAAGTGTTAACAGTACTACATGATGTGACATCATAAAGTTACAGCAGAAACAGAAGTAATTTTAATAACATGGCATAGAGTTTCATAGAAATTTTCATTTCTATGAAATCGAACAAAAAAATCAAAAATATTTTTGTAAGTTAGCCTGTCGTTTTTCACTGATAATATTGGTTCCATTTTTATCTATAAATGCAGACAAATCTTGGAACTAAAATCCAAACTAAAATTATTGCCATACCAACTTACAGAATTGTGTATAGAGGTGTGTGTGTGTTTAAACATTACTTTAACAATCTAAACGTATTTAAGGAAAAATAATATTTAGAAGTATTTTAAAGCGTTCATCAACTGTTTTCAATTCACTTATTAAAACTGAGTATTTCTTTGGACCTGCTTAGTGCTAAGAGTTACATAGCTCCATTGATTGCTTCCATGCTAGTGAAACCTGATCTTTAACAGATGTTTGAGAAGCTGCCAGTGTTCTCTATGATCAGTAGGGTAGACATCCCCCCCCAAAATTTTTAAACTATATTAATATCTTAATATAGTAGTATTAATGCATTTAAAAATGCTACATAAAAGGAGAAAGTGTTATAAACAGACACACAAGCAAATATGTTTTCTTAACATATTTTAGCTATGATTTTTTTCTAAGTATTATATATCTTTTGCAAAAACAAGCTAAAATGTACTTCTAAATTTGGATTCTGAAATTTTTGGCATTTTGATTTTCTGAGCTTTCATGTGAGCTGAAATGCTTTCTTGCCAAATCAAAACAAAGTAAAATATACCTCAGTTAGAAAAATTGAATAACATACAGTAGCTCTTTATGAAGGCGACTTTTTAAGCTGTATTTTAAAAGGAATTGCAACTGCTTTGTTGAAAATTTGCAAGGAAGCAAAGCTTCTGTTCTTTTTTATCTCTGCCAGTTAGATTTCTGATGCAAAACCTGATGTTTCAGATGAATACTTTGAAAATATTAACGGTTTGCACACTGTTTTCTTCCCTTACTGATGTTAAAATTCGTAAGAGTTTTAGAAATTGTTTTGATGGTATAGAATTTAGAATACTTTAGAAAATTAACATTCAATGGAATTGTAAAATACTACATTTCAGTCTCTAACGAACTTGTATATGAAGCATTGTCTTTTTCTTCTAATACTTCATCGAGAAAAGTAATTTCCAAAGCCATTTAGTATTCATTGCTAGGAATTGAAGGCAGTTGTTCTTTTTTAGAAAAATTTCCATCCTGGCCCTGAGCTCAGAAATTCACCATACATATAGTCCTCAAGTTACATCCATCCATTCAGCAACTGAAAGTTTACAGCAGTACTGAAGGAAGGGAGTTACAAACAGTACTCAAAAGTTCTGACTAATGAAGCATCCCCACGATCACCCAAGCACAATTCAGGCCCTTGGTAACCAGCACACACTTAAGACCAGTTGCCACATCTTGCAGTCACATGATTGCCATTTGCAACCATCCCTGCTGGCTTCCCACAAGCAAAGTCAATAGGGAAACCAGCAGGAAAGGTTCAGGTAAGTCTCCCCTCCCCCTGATTTTTCTTTGCTTATATGTATCACTTCGTCCTCCTCCTCTGCACTCCCACACACCCCATGACCTCTTTCTCCAGCCGCCTCATGTTCACACACGCCCATCCTCTTTCTCTTGTCTTCTTGTGATTGCACACAAGAAGACAAGCCCTCTTTTTTCATGGATACCTTCCCACCGTGTGGCCTCTTTCCACAGCCTCCCTGTGATTGTACATATACCAGTGCCCTCCTTCCCCCAGCTTTCTTAAGCTCACATCCCATCACAACACCTCCCCCCAACTTGTTCCCTGCCTCCCAGGGCCTCCCCTATGTAGCACACCATATTCCTTACCTGTGACTCTTATTTCTGCTTTAGTGACCCATACTTCTTGGGTGATGACAACAGGACACCTAGATTGTCAGTGGTCACATGAAGTCACACTTTATGACGCAGCACTTATTAACAGCAATTCATGTCCAGATTGCAGTTGTAACTCAAGGACTACCCTATAAAACTTTTCCACTGCTAAGCCATTGAACTGCTTTGTATAAGGGCAAGTCTAGAAGGTTCTGTTTCTGAGAAAAAATAATGGAATTGACATTGCATAAAAATGAATGAAGTTCACCATTGATACTATTGGTTCCATAATAACACATGATTAAAATATTTTGCACAAAGTACCTGCTGATGACTATGCAATGACTAACCATAGGTTTTTTAAAAACTTACATCTTCACAAGATATGTAAGTTTGTGCAACTAAGTATTTTTGTTCTGCTCATACATGTTTACCACAGTCAGTTATAACACATTTAACGGACTCGTTGTACTGAATTTGTGTTTTCTCAACTTCTTTGAAAATATTCTTGCCTGTAGTTGTTCCACACAGACTATTTATAGAGGCTAAGTCTTCAGTCATTTCCTTGAATAAACAACAACAACTGAGTAGTATTAGTAACATCTGTGGAATCATCTGGAGCCAAGGAAAACCACCAGAAATAATTTGCTTTTTTAATTGATTATTGAAGTTGCTCCCAGTGTCCTCAACTCTTAGAGCAAATGTTTTCTCAGTCTTAAAATAAGTTTATTTTTTCTGGATACATTTATTCGGCAATCAAATACAATTTAATTAACTCGCAATCAATAAACAGCTTTCCTTGCTTACTAACAAATGAACCACATAAAAACTTACTTTGGTTGCAGCTAAATATTGTAAATGCAGCAGTCGCTCTCTGCTTTTTAATGCTTATTTGCCAAGCAAGGAAAATAAAATTGAGGGATGTTATTTTTTATTTCTCCTGACATTCTCATTCTTAATAATGCTTCTCTCCATTTCTTAGACAGCATTAAAGATTAAAACCAAATGTACTTTTAAGGAGAAGATTTTGGGTGCAATAGCAGTTTTAGAACAATGTGTTTTTGAGTTTTTCCTGTGGGTATCCCCTAACATGCAGTAACACTTTTATATAATAGTGTAAGTCATTAGTTTATCCCTGTAGGAATTAAATAGTAACTGGAGGAATTTTATATATTCCGAATAAGAGTCCTTTAAAAAGGAACTGTTATGATAATGTGTTGTCAAAGTTGGATGCAGAATTTTGGTTGTGATTGTTTATACTTGAACATGTATTCTTATTTCTTTATGAGCAGAAAATGTTTTAAAAGTTCATTTCCTTACAGTTTCTTTTTTCTGTTTTTTCTAACCTCCATCTATGAAAAAGAGGGAATACATTTGTCAGCTTTTTGATATCTATTATTTGCATTCTTTGTTCTCAAATGTTGCATTACACTTTATGGGGTGTTTTTTTTTAAAAAAAAAACCAGAGCTTAAAAACTAAGAATGAAATAATTTAGAAAAGTTCTAAATATCAGCGCGTTCTGCTAGCCTTTTTGTAGTATAGCTATGCAGTAATAATTGTTTAATAAATAAGTAAACAAATAATTGTTTAATCTGTGTTTTTAGGTATATGTGGAATTTGATGATCTTGAATGGGAAAAACGAGAATGGGTTAAAGTTTATGAAGACTTTGCAGCATTCCTTGTGGAATACCAACTGATCTGGGCAAAGAGGAAGGATCCTAGCCAGTCTCAGGGATCAAAAATCAAGCATATTCAGTGGCCTGCACTGGTAAGATGCCTATTTTATGTTTTAACTTCCATTGAGAAACTTTAGAAAATACAGTAGTGTTATTTCGCAGTTTGTAATTTATATATCAGTCTGTTTGTAAAAATCTCCTTTTGAAGGCATATAACTTAGTATTCTTACTTCAGTGATTAGAAAAACTATGCAGCCTGTTTTCCTTTCTTTCAGTTCTAAAATCCGATAAGATCTTGATACTGCTCTATTTGGGATGTTCTGTGGCTTGCCTCTATTTTGACCCTTCATAAATTTCATATTGCAAGTATTCTACAACTTTTTGCTATTGGTATTATTATTCCTGCCACTTAGCTCAGCTGTTCTTGCTTCTGTCCTAAATAAGGGTCAGGTATAAGTCTCTGGTGAGCTCCAGTTACTTGTCCCAGCTTCTGCCAACCTAGCAGTTTGAAAGCACATAAAAAATGCAAGTAGAAAAATAGGGACCACCTTTGGTGGGAAAGTAACAGCGTTCCGTGCGCCTTTGGCATTTAATCATGCAGGCCACATGACCATGGAAACATCTTCGGACAGCACTAGCTCTTCAGCTTAGAAACGGAGATGAGCACCGCCCCATTATCTTACAAGGGAACCTTTACCTTTACCTTACAAGTGTCTACTAGCTATGTTTTTTTATTTCCTGCTGAGATTTGTAATGCTCTCTGATCTTCTCTTATTCATCTTGGGGTCGCTGTGCAAAGTTAGTGGCTTCCAATTAAATATTGTTCTCATTTCTTATTCTCATGAGGAACTTTGTATGCAGCTTACCATGGATGAACTGAACAGACAAAGAGACTTAGGTTGCAGTTTCTTTCTCCCCGCTGTTTTGATCTATTAATTCCTGGAAGAGCCATCCAGTGGGAAGCCATCGGGCATTAGTTTTAGCCAATCCTGAATAAGACTCACAGTGTGACTAGAGATACAAGCTTCTCTGAAATGATTGCTTCCCTATCTTCTAATGTTCGGGGTTTTTTTAAGTGGATTTGTTTGGTAATGCAAGTTTCCTTCATTTCTGGGCCATCTAGGGCAGAGCAGATTCTAACAAATCAATGAATGGTTAAGGATCTTAAAAATATCTTTAAACTCTTTAGATTTGATTAAAATTTTTTACATAATAAAATCTGAAAAATTAATTCAACAAAAGACTTTGTCAGGTTTATTCAATTTTCCCAGAGAAGGTTTAGAAAAAGTTGGTGCTAATTACATCTAGTCCTCAACTTAGAACAGTTCATTTAATGACCATTCAAAGTTACAATGGCACTGAAAAAAAGTGACTTATGACCATTTTTCACACTTTCAGCCATTGCAGCATCCCTATGGTGACATGATCAAAATTCAGATGTTTGGCAACTGGTTCATATTTATGATGATTGCAGTGTCCTGGAGTCATTTGATCAGCTTTTGCAACCTTCTGACTAGCAAAGTCAATGGGGAAGCCAGATTCACTTAACAACCATGTTAACTTAATAACTGTGCCACAAAAAGTCATAAAATAGGCCAAACTCACTTAACAAATGTTTCACTTAGCAACACAAACGTGGGGTTCAATTGTGGTTGTACGTGAAGACTACCTGTACATCATGCTGAAATCTAAAATGCAAGGTGTAAAATGATGGATATACTTGCATATAGGGTAAGGGAATTGTTCCACTACAGTCCAGTTTTGATCTAATATTAATTTTACTAATGTGGTTTGGGAAGGAGGAATGATTTAAAGATTTTAGTGTGCTTATATTATTTACCAAACATTTGAAATAAATAAACAAACTTCAAATTTATTGAGAACATCCATTTTCTCTCTTTATTAGTAGTGGGTGTGAGAATTAAGAGTTTGAATTCTCAAAACAATGTCATACATAATCATTACCAGTAAAAATTGTTATGTAAAACAGGATAGACAGTTACATAATTAAAATAAAATGCATATTTCTTATTTTTTAAATTTATTTTTATTTCATACTTAACTGTCCATCTCCCTCAGAGAGGGGATCTGGGCGATATACAATTTAATCAATAAAATTAAACATTAAAATACCATAATTTAAGATTTTAAAAAATAAATCATAAAAAAAAACACTATAAAATTTCAAAATATCGGAATTTCCAAGATGGGGAGGTTAGTTGTTAATACAGGTGGCGGGGATCCTCATGGGGCCAACTAGCCCCATGGTTATGGGGGCACCTGTGTCCTCCCAGGAAGGCTGCAAAGGCAAATTTTGACACACACCCCTTGTGGAAGACCTAGAGATTGGGGGTTTTCCTCACCTCTGAGGCCAAGATGCTTCATGATGTAGGGCAGCAACAGAAAAGGTCCTCCTCTTAGACCCCGCCAGCTAAAAAAATTTGATTGATGGGGTCTGTAGCATACCTCCCCTGTTGAATAAGTGGGGCAGGCTGATGTGATAGGTTGAACCCAGCTCTGCAGGTAGCCTTGTCCTATGCCAGGTAGGGCTTTATAGATAATAAGCAACCTTGAATTGGACCCAGAAGCAAACTGGCACCCAGTGAATTTGCAGAGCAGAGGTATTATGTACAAGTATGGCTGCGTTCTGCACCAGTTGAAGCTTTTCCATAGCCTCATGTAAAGCATATTACAGTCTATATTATATAGACATTTATATAATGTATAATATATATTACACATTATAATATAAAACTATACCACGCTACGCTACACTTTACTGTAATCAAATGCCTGCCAAAAAAAGCAAATTTTCACCAACTTGGCTATCTGGTGAGTTAGTTAGTTACTTAGTTATTAGATCAAAACAAGTCCCACCAATTAAGTTGAATTCTATCTAATCCTATATATTACTGATCAGAAATTTGCCATCATCGGCAACTGGAATCATCCTAACAGTTACTTGTAAAACTTGCTTTCCTAACCATTCCTACCAAGTAGTTCACAAAAGTAGCATTGTCAAATGGTTTTGGATTTTTGCCAAGACATTTTGAATGGGGATGTACAGAGTAACAGAACTGTTAAAATAGTTTAAAAATTATCTAAGTACTTTGGTTCATCTAAATTGATTAAATTCATAACCAATATGTTTAGATTTCTGCAAACTTGTCCTTTTTCTCCTTTTGTTTATTCATCTTAATAGTTGGGAATCTATATGCTAGTCATAACACCAGCTCAAATAAACTTTATTTTGTAATGAGATTTTCAGAACTACTAATAAGAAAGGTAATTTGAAGACTGGCATAAGTCACATTTTTCAGCACCATCATAACTTTGAACAATTGATAAAGAATGGTCATTAAGCAAGGACCTCCTCTGTTATCAAACAATGAATTTTTTGGAAATTTGGCTATTATTATAATATATTATTATATTATTATAAAAGGGCTGCTGATTCAGTTCTACAGAGGAAATTATTGAGTGTCATCTGCACCTTCATAACTGTCTGGTTTGGCTCTGCAACCAAATAAGACAAATACAGACTTCAACGGAAATTAGAACTGCAGAAAAAACAATTGCTACCAACATGTCTTCCATTGAGGATCTGTATACTGCACGAGTCAAAAAGAGGGCTGTGAAAATACCTACAGACCCCCCACATCCTGGACATAAATTGTTTCAACTTCTACCCTTAAAAAGACACTATAGGGCACTGCACACCAGAACAACTAGACACAAGGACAGTTTTTCCCCGAACACTATCACTCTGCTTAACAACTAATTCCCACAACACTGTCAAATAATTACTATTATTATTCTCTTCCTTACTAGTATCTATCTCTTCCCACTTATATAACTATGTTGCTTGTATCTTTCAATTATATTGTTTTTATTTGTTTCCTAGTACGATTTGATAGCTTATTAAGTGTTGTATCTTTTAATCTTGATGAATGTATTTTATTCTCCTTATGTACACTGAGATCATATGCACCTAAGACAAATTCCTTGTGTGTCCAATCACACTTGGCCAATAAAGAATTCTATTCTATTCTATTCCCAAAAAACTGTCAGTAATACCATTAGTGTTTTTATCTAAGGCAGATTAATGTAAAATTCCTCCCCTGTGTTATTAAAAGAAAATGTTAGCTAGTAGAGTCAGGTTAGTCAATCCTTTTCATGGATACTCTGGCTGAATGCAGGGCACACACAGTAGTCATTCCATTTTAGTAAGTACAGACATATTGGCTTGATAAGCATTTCTCTATTTTAAGCTCCTTAATTAATGAGAAAACTCTTAAGGAAAAGGCAGGATTTATGACAAATATTATCCAATATTGTCCTGTTAAGGTAGGGTAATTAGTCCAAGTTTTACCCATTGCAACAATGCTGGGAGATAAGGCTTTGCAAAAAAACAGTATCACAGTGAAATCGGACAAGCATTTCTCTCTGCTTTACCAGGTTTCATTGTCAGAGAGTGATCCCCCACGTATTTTGATGGTATTTGAAGGGAAATAACTATAAGTCCTTAAAGTTTTCCATGCAAGTTCTCTGTTGTGATTAGATCAGCATATTCAGAAAACTGGTTGGGCTAGAAGTTACAATCAAAAGTCATAGGTGTGAAGTCCTTGGCGGTCTCTGAGCTTTGGTTGTTTGCTTGCAGACATTTCATTTCACAATATGCAGATTTTTTATTACACAACTAGGTAACAGGATCTGTGCAGTGATGTTCCAAGGACTCCACAGTTCAACCCTGAGCTACATTATTCTATTCTGTGAAAAGTCCTAAGGCCTGGCTGTCTGAGGGACTATCTTTCTGCCACTGTTTCTACCTAGCCAGTATTTACAGAATGAGCATGCTCCCATATCTAAGACAGCATAGCCCTAAGGCAGTGATGGTTAAACTTTTTGGCACCAACTGCCAAAACTGGAGCGTGCGTGCCAAAACCTGGAAGAAAACAGCTGGCTGGTACTCATGCAGCAATGCATTCTTAATCGCTATGACCCCTATTGTGAATTGGTTTGTGGCCGTGATGGCGAACCTATGGCACGCTTGGCATGCAGAGCCCTCTCTATGGGCACGTGTGCCTTCACCAGCTGCTCTTCTGGGTTCTGTTGCACGCATGTGCACCAGACAGCTGCTTTCTTCCAACAGTGCACATGTGCGCAATGGAACCCGGAAGAGCAGCTAGCGACAGCACACGTGCCCACAGAGAGGGCTCGGCATGCCACCTCTGGCCCGCGTGCCATAGATTCGCCATCACAGCCCTAAGGCATTTAGGTGTCAGGCCTTTTCATTCGTAATGCCCATCCTCTGAAGCGGCATCCTCCCTCTTCCCCCTCCTCCCAGTTGGTTGCACCCTGCTGTCTTTTAAGTGTATCTTGAAGACCTGACTCTTTCCATAGGAGCTTCTTTAGGAAGCACCATGTTAGTTAACTATGTGGGAATTTAGTCATTATGATAGGTGTTTTAGTCCATTTTTAAAATTTGTATTCAATATTGTTTTTAAATACATATGCTACTCAGAGTTGTTTATGAGTTGGAGAGCCTGTAAATGTTTCTCAGACCTGCCCTTCGGTGAGGTGGGGCTAATGTTTCTGCAAGCATGTTCTAGTTTCTGGCAGAAATTTAACTTTTTCCGCAGTAAATCTTGGCTCACTCGTTCTTTTTAGAATATTTTAAATCCAGATGGCTAAGAACAATAATGGAAAAAGCTCTGCTTTTCAGGCTTCTGTTGAACAATATTTTCCTGCTAGGCTTTGGTATAGTAAGACATTCATTTGGGAGTTAATTGCCAAGCTGATTGCAGTTTAATTTCCAGCCTATTGGATCACAAAAAAATAGAACAAGGCCAGCCGTCTGTCTTTTTTTAATCCTTGAGCCTTTTTTTCCCCACAAGGTTTGATGTTTTGTCCTCTTCAGTGTTATTTGCACTATGTCATAACATCCCTATTTCACAGTTCCTGTGTCTTTCTGGGATAGGCGCTATAGAAACTTTGAGTCATAATGTTCCATTGTTCATTTTACAAGGATCAGCAGCCTCTCTTGCTTTATCCTATCCTTCAGAAGATTTAAGGCAGAGTGTTTGACTACTGCCTTTCTTACCCGTTGTCTGATCTTTATCACAATATTATCTTAGAGTTGCTAAATGTTCATGTCTGTATGTGACATTGGCCACTCCCTGGCTTGTGAAATTTCATTACTATGTTGTGTATTTTATCTGCACTGTATTCCATTTTAGTTATAAGCAGGTCATTGCCTATAAGCAGTTTGAAACTTGTATATACATACAGACTGTTGATTTGGAAGGTTGTTAAAAAGTTAATTTAAAAAGGTAATTTAAAATATCAATTTCCCATCCAAAATCTATATATATTGTGTATATTTTTAAAATAATATTTGTTTCAAATATTAATTTCTCTGAATATGCAAGAAAATGTTCTTTCTGCTCTCAGAGCAAATGGTATAAGAATAGACAGAATTTCAAAGTTAATTAAAAAGAATTCAATTTAAAAAGAATCTCTGCCTTCCTGGTGTTGCAGTTCTGGATTGGATCTTTTTATCTAACTGAATTACTCAGTGGAAAAATGGTCGAAGGGAAGTAAAACTTAGCCTAAATGCAAAACAAGTGAAAATCATTCTGTATGCCAATAAAGGAGAATATTTATAGCTCTGGGTTGAAATGAGGGGTCCTTGGTGCTCTCTGAACTTGGACATGATGCACTGATGATGTTGCCTAGTTTGGGGAATGAAATGTCTGCAACAAAACAATCAAAATCAGAGAGCACCAAGGACCTCTCAGTCTGTATGCTTTGTAAAAATATGTAATGCACATAGTTGCACATTTAAAGTCTCTGGAAATAATCAAGAGAGATATTTTCTTCATTTAAACTACAGGAAAGAGCACCATCATGATAGCTAATCCTGATCAATACAGGATTATTTTCTGAAAGACTACTATTTCTTTTCTTTTCTTTTAATTTTAATTTTTTAATATGATTTTGAAGGAAATCATATACTATGAATTGCATTTTAAACTGTTAAGTTGATCAACTTGTGATTCTTAATGGTACACATTTATTGTGTCCATAAATATATGTGTTGTCTTAATTTAATCAATGATCCAATTACTGTATACGTTTCACTTCGCTTTCTAATGTTAACTTTGCTTTTTCAAATTATGAACTTTGTGATTGCTACTGCTTTGCTGTTAAGATTATAAAATATTAGTGAGGTGGTTGGCCCATTTAGAATCTAGATTTTTATTTTTTTTATTCCATCTGTATTTTTTTATAAATAACTTAAGGCAGCAAACATACTTGATACTCCTTCCTCCTCCTTTTTTCTCCACAAGAACCCAGTGAGGTGAGTTGGGGTAAAAGAGAATGATTGGCCCAAAACATACATTTCTTTGTGAAGTGCATTACCACAATGAAGTCCAATTGTTCGTTTCCATATGAAGTATTTTATAACGTTGTTAAAGAAGGAATGTGATTGCTTATATGAATTTGACCATAATGTTAAAACAACTAAGGCATATAATATATCCGAGATGTAATGATTTAGAGGGATTGGACTGTCAGAATTGGAAAATTGCATAGGCATGTATGTATAAAGTCAGAAAATACTAGTGTCCATCTGAGGTGGCTGTGACTTTGTTTTGTTTTGTTTTTTTCTTAGTTACATGGAATATTCTGTGGTAGTAATTAGAAAGTACAATTTTTCTGCAGAAATATGTTTATATGATTTACAGTTTCATTGTTTCTGATATTAGTAAAATAATACAACAGTACTGAGCTCCTCCAAACATATGGTACAAGATAGCATTTCCTTGTGCACATTCTTTCTGTATATCACTATTTTTTTCTTTGTTACATATTGCTGCATGGCAAGTTTTTTGAAAAGGATGTGCAAGTTACTCAACTTCCTCCTCCTTTATAAATATTACTAGTAACCCTGTAATTTTCCTTCCGGGGGGAATCGTTATTTCCTCTTTCTTTTTTGTGAGTTTTTAAATATTGAAGAAATAGATATTTTCATAATATATGAGTAAAATATATGTTCTGTTGTCAACTTTCATGTTTTTTGTTATGGAATTTCATCTATGTTGCATTTTGCCAATTGCTAATACTCCAAATTTAATGCAATTTGGCATTCTCTATACTATTGTATATTCTTGATTATCATATACCATGTCTACTGCAATTGAATCTATTACTCTACATTGTTCTATATACTGACATTTCTTTAATCACTCCATTGCATGGCATGTATAAGGAAATAATTATATAACCATATTTGTTTTCTTTTTGCCGTTTTAAGTATCATCCATACAATCTTGTTCAGATGTTGAGGTTTTCTGATGGTAGTTTCTGTCTTTTCTATGAAGTCTCAGTATTTTGCTCAGTTATTTTGTTGTTTAAAAGCTCCAACTGCATGATATTTAACATTGATATGAAGCCTACGATTTGAAAGCATCTGGAAACTTGACAATTTTCTAGATGGTGGTATTTGAAGAATCCCTCCACCAGATAACATAGAAACTTCAATTGTGTTTTAATGTCTCCCTCGTTTTGACTTACAAAATGGAATTCAGATATCCCAGATAATAATCTTCGTAAAATAGAAAGTAGCGTCCTGTAAATTATGATGTCTGTGATAACTTGTTAGTCTTGGTATGTTGTTTTTTTCCCCTTTGCAAATACAGTGTTTTACAGAAATCTACATACCACTTTCAAATAATTTGCTTCTAGTTCAGGAAAATGAGATTTTTACACACACCCCTCTAAATCCATTGGCATTTTCATAAAAACTCTAAGTGATTTTGACTTTGTGAACAGTGTTGCCTCGTGGACCAATGTCTGTAAAGCACTATGTAGAATAATTACCTTAAAGCCAACTCTTTCTTATTTTCTTCTCCTGTCCCTTTATGTTGAGTAGCAGCAATACAATAGCAGCACTGTTGTCAGCAGCTGGAATTATAGGCAGCCACAGAAAGAAGAAAAATGAGCACATTCTTATCTCTAGTTGGTGTGGTGCAAAATGTTTGACTGTAAACATTAATTAAAGTCTTTGAGCAAATATAAATTAAAAGAACAGATAAACAAGGTCAAAGTAACAAGCCGGCTTGATGTCCAAAAGCTTCTAAAGCTACAATAGTGTAAAAGTGTATTTTCTAAAACAAGCTAATAACACCACTTTTTTTGGATTAGTACCATAAAATTATATATCAGTGGAAAGATAATTTAATCAAGAATGTAATGGAGTAACTTCTATGAAAGATTTGCTATTAGAATAGCAGTTACAGTATAAAGAAGAAAAGTGAAACACATAGAAAAAATGAGAAATACAAAAATTATCACCATAGAAAAAATAAGATATACAAAAATTATCACCACGTCAGTTAATACTTAGTTGGGTAACCTTTAGCATGAATTACGGCCTTACAACGTCTTCCCATTGAGTGAACCAAGTCTTTGAGTTCTGCAGCTGTTATAATGTGAAACCAAGATGGAATGCTTGCTTCTATTATCTGGGTTTTATTGCTGGGTCGCTTCTGACTAACAAGTTTCTTTAGTCTGCTCCATAGATTTTCAATTGGGTGAAGGTCTGGGCTATTCCCAGGCCATTCCAGCAGTGGAATAGGATTATCTTGAAAGTCCAAAAAAAAATAAAAAATGGTGTAATTAGCCATCAAACCTCAAAAAGACACTTTTCCCAAAAGATTTCCACAATTTTGGCCGTTACTGTATGCTGAGAAGGTGGAATTCATAGAACATAGCTAGTTTTAACTTACTTAGGGCTCAGTGTCTACGATATTTTCTGCTGCTATCAGTCTCTTCACTGCCTTTTCACCACTACTACTTGCACAGAAAGATCTTTCCATTGGTTTGCTTTGGAAACTGGTTTAAGGTTTGGGGAGCAACTTTCAAAGTATTGCAAGATAAGACAAATTGCCTAATTTGAAAACAAAATAGATCCAAAGTCAAACAGCCAAGATTAAGTAATTAAAGTAGGAACTGTATGAACTAGTTGATAGTAGAACAGTGATGAGATTAAGGCTGAAGAGAAAAAAATCATTACAGAATTTGATGGGATCAAAGCAGGATATACAAAGTAGCTTGTTCTTGTTTTAATATAAATTGGGAGAGAATCAGAACAAGCCTTTTGGACTGGAAAGAAACACTAATGGCAGCATAGGAATACCAAAGCATCTAACTATTATTTTCTAGTGATTTTGCGACTTAAATATGGGAGTCCTAGTCTTATCCTTTGTGGAATTTAAAACATACATTTGGCCTGAAGGCATAAGGATCGTAGCTGAGAAGAGATAGGCTGGTTCTAATTTAAAAACTGTGTTTTCAGATACCCTTTTTTCCTCATCTTGCAAACGAGGAATATAAACTACCTCTACTGGCAGCCTGCTGAAAAATGTAGCTTTAGCCTGATAGAATGAACATTAGGACAGGTAAAGTTACTGTACCATGCCTCCAGGATTACCTCACCCCTTGGTGAGTAACGCTCATATCACCTGGAATAAGCCCGCAGTTCTCAGGGATATTAAAATATTGTGAACCTGTATTTAGACAATGTCACTAGTTACTCCTAAGTTCCTAACCGAAACAAGGTTATTTGGGGCGGAGGGGGGGGATATGCTTATGTCTAGTAAACATAATGCTGGCAGTGTCAGTGTAGACCAGGGGTGTCAAACACAAGGCCTGTGGCCTGGATCCAGCCTGCAATGTGGTCAGATCCTGTTCATGGGGCCATCCTGGAAAATGTAAGGGACCTGCCCGCATCACTTCTGCCCGGTCTACCAAGTGCAAAGAGGAAACATCAGGCCAACGTGGCTTTGCCCCGGTCTATCCAGTGCTAAAAAGGAAACATGCCAGCAGTTTCGGGAGTGGCGTCAAGCTGGCCACGCCAGCCTGCCCCCCACCAAGGTCAACCGCAGCCCTGATACGACCATCAATGAAATTGAATTTGATACCCCTGATGTAGATACTTAAAATGAATTGAAAGAATTTCCCCAAAATAAGCAAATTAGCCTTATTTGAGTGGAGGAGGAAACGTTCTTTTAACAAAAGAGGGCTCATTTGAAAAACAAAGGCATCCAGAAAATGGAGCTTTCTTTCTCTTTCTAATCCATTCTTCACCCAGTATACTACATTGAAAATATACATAAATAATATAACAATAAATATGTAACATGTAATTCAGTCTATGGAGATTGTCTTAGAATGAAATAGGCTGTCAGCATTCCAGAAAATGCAGAAAGGAGATAGGTCATTGATAGTGTAGCAGGCAAATCACTGCAAACCACTGCAGCACTGAATCTATGCGATAGTAAAAGGTTTTTATTTGTACTCAGTAAAAAGATAAAGCAAGTAAGTTTATTCAGCCAAAATGAACGTTGGAAGTTGGTAAACATTTCTAAGATCAAATATTACAATACAACTATAAGGACTCTAAAAAGCTTCTTAATTACAGGTAATCCCTGGGTTACGAACCTTCCCTTAGCAAATGTTTGAAGTTACACGATAAGCGCCCCCACCCCCGCGTTTACAAACAAGTCCCGAAATTATGAATATTGCAGCACCATGGCAGTTGTTCACTCTTACGAATGATCGCAGAGGCTCTGCAACATTTGCCCTGCCTATTTCCCACCCCCGGCCAGGTCTTCATAGGCACTTCACCTATGGAGACTCACTTACCTTCCAAAGATGATCTCTGTCACGGTTTCTTTACCTGTCTCATTGCTTCAGGCTTTTGATACATTCGCAGAGAACAGAGGCGTAATGTACCGTGCAATCAGTAGTGCAAGAACTCGTGCTACTGGTCTTGCATGATTTCGTACTTTAGGCCTCTATTGTCTGCGAATTGAAGCCTGGACATTTGCAAACGAGGGAAGGCTTCGATCATTCGATCATTCAGGCCTTCCCTTTCCTTTGCTGTTTCCTTGCAGAAGCCTGCAGGGAGATTGTGTTCCTGTAAGCTTTGGCAGCCTTTGCAAAAAGCCTTTGTTGGCACCAGTGAAGCTTGGGAGGGGCTGATACCTCCCTCTGAAGGTCTGCTCCTACCAGCAAAGGCTTTTTGAAAACGGCTGCCAAAGCCTACAGGGATGCAATCCTCAAGTGGTTTTCCAACAAGAAAAGAGGCCCAGACGGCCGTGTGTGGCCCTCCAGGCCTCCTTTCTTGCAGAAGATCTGTTTGACGAGGCCTCCGGTGACGAAAAAGGAGGCCTGGAGGCCAACACATGCCTTTATGGGCCTTTTTTCTTGCAGGAGATCCGCTTGATGAAGCCTCTGGTGACAAAAAAGGAGGCCCTGTGTGTGTCATTCCGGACCTCCTTTCTCACCAGAAATCTGCTTGACAAGGCCTCCTTTTTCGTCACCAGAGGCCTCATCAAGACCTTTGTTGATGAGAAAGGAAGAAGCAGGAAAGAATCAGGCTGGAGAGGAGACAGATCTTAAGGTAAGTGTCAGGTCCCATAGATCCGTACTGGGACACTGCCATTCAGGGGGAGGGGGCTGGATGCATTCCTCACTTTATAACCTTTTTCCTGTTGCCTACTTATCTGTAATTTGATTTACCTTCCTGGGAATATAAGGGGGGGAGGGAACAAATTGAGGGCCATCTCTTTTGTCTCAACACCGGAGCCTCCAGCAAGCGACACCTGGGAACAACAACTTATCACCTTTTCAACCTTCAGTTCTCAAAACAGCTTTGCACCTGCAGATTGGCTTATTCTACACCAGACTGAGGGGAAGGGTTTCTATCTGTTTTAACCTAGCGGAATTGCGTGGGAATCCTCAGATCCTGCTTACCTTGTCTTGCTATCACTTTCACTCATTAAAAGTTTTCTTTTGAAAGGCCAATTGTTTCAAGAGTTCTACTTTCTTGAGCTGAGAGGAGAGGCAAGTCCTCACCTGGCATGGCAGGATGGGGGAGGAGCAATTGTGAGGACCGTAGGGGAGGGAGAACGATGTATCTGTGGGTTGGGGAGGACTTGGGTGGTCTGTTCCATCACTAGCCCTCCCCCATGCCCTTCCCTAACCTGAGGTACCTCATGTTCACTTAACAAGCCACACATTCGATGATCAAATGTGTGGGCAAAAACAGGGAGTGATCTTGTTCAAGGTACGAGATTCACTCCCACAAATCCTCGGGTTAAGAATGGAATGGGCAGGCTCCATTACATTCGTAACTACCTGTAATAGCTGAAGGAAATACTTGAATTTGAATCTGCTTAGAGGAACAGCTGTGAAACAATACGATTTGTACACTTCTCGTCATCCAAGTGCCACTCATCATTCGATAATAATTCACATTAAAAAGGAATGTTCCCAGGAGAAAGGGTTGATTGATAGGTAGTGTTACTTGTTCAGGTGAAACTTAAATTATTGGTGAGATTAAGTTAAGTTTTGCCTCCCACCGACCCGTACGCTCACACAGAGAGGGCCTTCTCAGGGTGCCGTCCGCCAAGCAATGTCGGTTGGCGGCCCCCAGGGGAAGGGCCTTCTCTGTTGGAGCTCCTACGCTCTGGAATGAACTTCCCGCTGGTTTACGTCAAGTGCCTGATCTTCGGACCTTTCGGCGTGAGCTGAAAACGCACCTATTTATTCAAGCGGGACTGGATTGAAATTTTATTGGGGTATTTATGTCTTAAGATTTTAAACTGTTTTAAAATTTCGGCCACATTATAATATTTCTTTTTAACTTCTTTTTAATGTTCATATATCGAATTTTTACTTGGCTGTACACCGCCCTGAGTCCTTCGGGAGAAGGGCGGTATAAAAATCGAAATAAATAAATAAATAAATAAATAAAATAAATAAATAGTCCAGGAACATTTTTTTTCTTTTTTCTTTTTTTTTTTTGGTAAAAGCAGCATTGTGTCCAATGGTTCCTCACAGCAAATTTTTCATCTATAACTTACTGTCTAATCAACATTTTATAACTACTTATCTCTTGTATTTAGCATAGCCTCTCTAAACTGGTTTGGGGATAAACTATGTATAGACAATCATTTGTCCAGAATTCTATAAGATATATAATATAACAACAGAGTTGGAAGGGACCTTGGAGGCCTTCTAGTCCAACCCCCTGCCCAGGCAGGAAACCCTACACCATCTCAGTCAGATGGTTATCCAACATTTTCTTAAAAATTTCCAGTGTTGGAGCATTCACAACTTCTGCAGGCAAGTCGTTCCACTGATTAATTGTTCTGTCAGGAAATTTCTCCTTAGTTCTAAGTTGCTTCTTTCTTTGATCAGTTTCCACCCATTGCTTCTTGTTCTACCCTCAGGTGCTTTGGAGAACAGCCCAACTCCCTCTTCTTTGTGGCAACCCCTGAGATATTGGAACACTGCTATCATGTCTCCCCTAGTCCTTCTTTTTATTAAACTAGACATACCCAGTTCCTGCAACCGTTCTTCATATGTTTTAGCCTCCAGTCCCCTAATCATCTTTGTTGCTCTTCTCTGCACTCTTTCTAGAGTCTCAGCATCTTTTTTACATCGTGGCGACCAAAACTGGATGCAATATTCCAAGTGTGGCCTTACCAAGGCATTATAAAGTGGCACTAACACTTCACGTGATCTTGAAGTGATCATAAACCTCTGTTTATGCAGCCCAGAACTGTGTTGGCTTTTTTAGCAGCTGCTGCACACTGCTGGCTCATATCTAAATGGTTATCCACTAGGACTCCAAGATCCCTCTCACAGGTACTACTATTGAGCAAGGTACCACATATACGGTACCGGTGCATTTTGGTTTTTTTGCCTAAATGTAGAACCTTACTTTTTTCACTGTTGAATTTCATTTTGTTAGATAGCGCCCAATGTTCAAGTCTGTCAAGATTTTTCTGTAACTTGAGCCTATCTTCTGGAGTGTTGGCTATTCCTGCCAGCTTGGTGTCATCTGCAAATTTGATGAGTTCCCCATCTATCCCCTCGTCGAAGTCATTAATGAAGATGTTGAAGAGTACTGGGCCTAAAACAGAGCCTTGGGGTACTCCACTGCATACTTCCCTCCATGTGGATGTAGTTCCGTTGAGGACTACACGTTGAGTGCGGTTGGTTAGCCAGTTACAAATCCATCTGGTGGTGGTGCTGTCTAACCCCACATTTTTCTACTTTATCTAGTAGTAGGTTATGGTCTACTTTATCAAATGCTTTACTGAAGTCCAAGTAAATTATGATCTACCCTGGACAGAGGATTGAACTAGAATATTCCAAGATCCCTTCCAACTCTATGATTCTATAAATGCAGATTCAGAATACTCTTCACTGCACCATTTGCCCTTAAATACTTGTTGTTTTGCTCTAAAACTCCTCCCAACTTTAGCAAGTAGTTATGGTAACCAGACTGGTCCCTCCTGTTGAACTAGCCCAGAAAGGATCATTTAAATGATAATGCAATCTCACAGCAGGTAAAACAGGACAGAATAACTAAAACATTTCTACATGGGAGAGTAGCATTTCAATTCCAGTGTGGACAAAAAAGCATCTGAAGTGTACGTTTTAGTCTGGGCATGGACAACCGAAAACCAGTTGTTCCGTGTAAAAAATGGGTCCTGCCCAGAACTTTTTGCAATGTTAACTGATCTTTTCTACTGATAGAAGAATCTATATAATATACACTATGTGAATTATGCAGTAATAGCTCATTTGAGCTACTACGTTATAGCTCATATATATGTATGTGTATATTATATATGTCGTGTCCCACTCCTCCTCTGACGGCCGAGTTGGGGAAGTCCGTATCAAGCGTGCCTCTGCAGCTCTGCCAAAGTCCTATCAGGGTCCTCAGGGCAGGCAGGAATCCAGGATTGTGACTTCAGCAATCCAGATTAGACTTTGCCTGACTCAGAGAATGCCAGAAAGCAGATCCTTTATATAGGCCATGGGGTGTGGCTCCATGACTCAGCACTTATCCAGGCCTGCCCCTCCCTTCCTTTTGCTGATGTCGACTCTCCATTCTCCGGAAGCATGGATCTATCCATTGCATTGTTTCGTCTCCAGCTGTTGGTAATCCCAGCTCGTGGCTGGCTTCAGGCGCACATGCTATCGGAGGGAGGTTTGTTTGTTCGGTTTGTCCGGGCATGGTGCCGGGGCTGGGGGCTGGAGGCATGCCAGGACATTCTTCTGTACTATCAGCGTCCGGCAGGAGATAAGAGGAGCCCGGCTGCGGCGGGGGGGCGAGCGAGGCACAACAATATAGATATATATCAACTATATCAGGGGTGTCAAACTCACGGAATGCTTAGATCTGGCTCGGAGGGCTGCCCTGGAAACAGCAAAGGACTGGCCCGCAATGCCTCTGCCAGAGAAAATGGACCTCGGGAGGGCTGCGCGTGCCCCCCCCCAGCTCCATTTTCACTGACAGAGGGTTGCAGGAGACCAGCGCAGCTAAAAATGGAGCTCATGAGGGTTGTGGGTGACACTCTCAAGCTCCATTTTCACTGGCAGAAGGTTGCAGGAGGCCATCATGCCAAAACGGAGCTCAGGAGTCTATTTTCACTAGCAAACCGCTCTGGCCACCACAGGCACCCCCGACATGAGTGACATTGAGCTGGCCACACCCGGCCCCCAGGGTCAAACACAACCCTGAGGTGGCCCTCAATGAAATCATGTTTGACACCCCTGATCTATATATACATTAACAAATGTAAGTAAGAAACATACCACAGTAGTAATGGGAGACTTTTAACTATCCTGATATCAACTGAGAGACAAACTCTGCAGCAAGTGTAAGATCGAGCAGATTCCTAACCAGGCTAGTTGACAACTTTGTCATCCAAAAAGTAGAGGAGGGAACTAGATGAAAAGCTACACTGGAACTAATTCTTACTAACAGAGAAAAAGTGATGGAGTTGAACTTGCCAGAATTTTGAGCAAGAGTGACCACATCATATTGGAATTTAATATAATGCAAACACAAGCAATAGAACATAATCCAACAAGTGTCTTAAACTTTAAAAGAGCTAATTTTAACAAACTCTGAGAGACGCTAGGAAAGATTCCATGGATGAAAATCCTAAAGGGGAAAACAATTCAAAAAGCATGCGAAACTCTGAAAAATATTATCATAAAAGCCCAGGCAAGCACAATACCACTGAAAAAGAAAAACAAGAATTCCAAGAAGAAACCAGTATGATTGCACAAAGATCTCTCTGATAAACTGAAAGACAAAAAGCATAAGTACAAAAAAATGGAAAGCAGCACATAATATCACCAGATAGCCCAAATCTGCAGAAATGAAGTCAGGAAAGCAAAGGCTCAGAATGAACAAAGTCTTGCAACAGAAGTCAAAAATATTTTTTTTAAAAGGTGTCTTTCAACATAAATAACAAAGAGGTCAAAAAAACAGTTGGTCCACTAAAGAGAGAAGATGGCAGGAAGTAACAGGCAGCAGAGAGAGAGCAGAGCTGCTTAACTTATTCTTTGCATCAATCTTCACACAAAGAGAAACTATAGCCCAACCTACGAAAAACATAATCATAAAAAACAGGTTAAAATATGCAATAAAATGGATAGAGAACACCTGTCTGATCTTGACGAATATAAATCACTGAGACCTGACACATTACATCACAGAGTTCTGAAGGAGCTGGCAGATGTTATCTCAAAACCATCTCAAAACCATTGTAGCATATCTTTCAAAAATTCTGCAGCACTGGGGTATTACCTGAGGATTGGTAAACAACTGATGTGGTTCCTGTTAAGTTCGGGAAGTAACGAGGCTGGAGACCAGGGTAGTGACAACAGCTCTTTAATATAGGGTGAACCCAGCAACAGGCTGGGGGAAAAACCTCTCCTTTTATACAGTTCTACTGGAGGCTTCGTCCAATCAGCAACGTTGATTTCCGCCAAATATTTAAAGGTACAAACATGAATACATAACACTCCCCTCCCAGAAAACACTTTGCCTCTATTTACATATTTATTTACATGTTATTTTTCAATGAGTCACGCAAATAACCTGGCCTCCTAGTTCTTTCTGACCTGCGGGTTCAGTTCTGGTGAGGTTTTGAGCTGGTCGGAGGGGCTGTTTTCCTCCCAGTTTTTCTCTGAGCCAACGGCTGGATTATTGGCCGACTTTTTCTTGGCCATCCGCCTTGGATTATTTTTTGAAACTTTCCCTGCTGTTTCCTCGAACCTGATGGCGCTGCTGGAACTCTGGGACCTCAGCTAAGTCTTGCGCCCCGGTCATTGTCAGCTGTGAATTCAAATTGGTATTGGTCATGATCTGTTTCATTTGGTTCGGTTTGATCAGTTATTCGCTTCCTTATCTGATCTATGTGGCGCCCACACTCGGTTGTCTGGTAGCTCTACCACGACGATTTTGGGCCGGTTATTTTTATTATTTGTCCTGAACCAACTAGGGCCGCCCCCATAGTTTCGGCCCACACCCGTCGCCTATGCTCATTTCCCTTGTCTTTCTAGTTCCCTTGTAACCCTCTGTGTAATGGGATTCAAACGGTCAAGTGGGCACCGGAGTTTCCCATTAGTAATGGCTGGGCTTTTCCCGTGGCCGTGCTTGGGGTTCTGTGCTGAACGGCTAGAAAAAGTCTATCTTTGTTTGCCAGTCACCTGGCTTGAGCCTGACACGCCTCCTTAGCGCCCGGACGGAACGCCTGCAAGGCCATTCGACGAGGGTGGAAAGGCGCAGAGAGGCATGTCGGATGCCTCCTCTGCCAGGTATTCTTCAAACTGGGCTGCCGTGAATTGAGGCTCATTGTCGGACACCAGAGTGTCCGCAACCCGTGAGTTGCAATAGGTGGCGAGGGCTGCGATTACTGCTCGCCGTGGTGGATTTCATGAGTATGATCTCCAACCATTTAGAGAATGCATCAGCAACCACTAGGAACGTTTGGCCGTGAAAGGGCCAGCAAAATCAATGTGGATTCTTGACCAGGGCCCTTGGGGCTTTTCCCATTCTCCCGTTGGGGGTAGAGGTCTGACCTTGGCAAGCCTGGCATTTCCCTACCCTCTCAGCAATCTCTGCCCATGAGTGGCCACCACACATAGCTTCTAGCTAACCCTTCATCCTTACGATCCCTGGGTGACCTCGTGAGGAGGTCCAATACCTTTCCCTTAATTTATCAGGAATTATTACACGATCACCCCATAACAGGCACCCCTTGAGCCGAGAGCTCATCTCGCTTTTTAACAAATTTTGAACTGCTCACCGCGCAGCGGCCACCCTCTGTACCCAACCGAGTACAGTCCTTAACACAATGTCTCGCATGATGCCCGAGCCACTTTAGATGTGACTGGGCCAGAGTCCAAAGAGTCAATAAGCAGGATGGGCGTCCCCGAGTGGGGTCTTCGGTCGCCTGGTAGTGGGCATCGCTTAACGCGCCTGCATGCCCCACTTCTTTCCTGGTCGATGCTGCAGCTTGTACCAATAAGCGCCAAGAATATAGTCCATCGGGTCAATCGTGAAAAGTGCCACAGGCGCTGGGCGGTCGCCAGCCAGTATCCCTAGTAGCGGTCTGTGGTCAGTCACGATTTCAAAATTCCGCCCAAAGACATATTCGTGGAATTTTTGACCCCTGACACAATGGCTAGTGCTTCTTATCTAATTGGCTGTAGTTCTCTCTGGGAGGACATCGCTCTAGAGTAAAAGCTATAGGGGCTTCTGTGCCGTTTGAAGTCTATGGCTGAGTACAGCCCCACCCCATAAGGGAGGCATCGCAAACCAGCACTAGGGTAATGAGTTGTGATATTGGATGAGCAGGCTATCACTTGAGAGCAGGTTCTTTACTGCTTCAAAAGCCCTATTTTCTGACTTTCCCCAAGACCAAACAGTATTTTTCCTAAGAGCCTATGCAGCGGTTCAGAACGGTTGCTTTGTTCTTAAAAAGACCGCAAAAATTACCAATCCCAGGAATGCCTGCAGCTCTGCTTTGTTTTTGGGCGCTGGAGCCTTCCTAATTGCCTTAACCTTGCTCTCAGTGGGTGAATTCTTCTTGTCTATCCGTAGCCCAAGAAATCGACGGATTCGAATTCTATCTGGCATTTGTTTGTCTTGACTTTTAATCCGCTGTCCGGAAAATGCCCAAGACCTTTCTTAAACGCCTCCCAATTCCTCCATGTGGATGTAGTTCCGTTGAGGACTACACGTTGAGTGCGGTTGGTCAGCCAGTTACGAATCCATCTGGTGGTGGTGCTGTCTAACCCACATTTTCTACTTTATCAAATTACACGATATAAAATAGACAAGATAAGTAATATGATTATGGGCTCCTGAAGGTTGGCAGGGAAAGGCTTTGTTCAGCTTAGGCTACTGCAGACCTGGGCATTTTATGGCCTGTGGGCCACATCCAGCCCTTCAGCTGTTTCTGACAGGCCTGCGACAGCAGCAGGGGGTGGGGTGGCAGGCAGGGTCATGGCTGGTGTTTCAATAAGGTAGTGGTGGGGCAGGGTGAGGGGCAGCAGCCCTTCACAACAATCCCAGTTTCTCATGTGGCCCCTTGAGAAAGTTAATTGCCCACCCCCTAGACTAGTGCAATAGGCAGGCCTTAAACTGCTTCAGTAGGTTTTATACAGGCTGTATTTGAAAACAATTAGAAACTGTTACTATATAGAATGTAGTGGCAAGGTTGCACTAGTTACAGTGTGCTTCCAAACCCAATTTATTGTGCCCATTCTTATTATAGAAAGCCTTTCACAGCATGGCACTATCTTAGGGACCATCTCCTTCAAAAGGATTTTACTCATCTGATGAGCTGGTCCAGAAGAGAAGGGAAAACAAGGTTTAGGCCCAAGAGCAGAATTTTCCTGTGATAATGCATCCAGGTTGTGTGCATCAATAAATGTTCTCGCCTTACTCTGTGATTTTAGGAATAATTGGCTTCCAGTAGTATGTTACACCCCCTTCCAGCTAATTTTTGCAAGGTTATCAAGAGAGTATAATTATGAAGGCTTTTTAGTTCTTAAAAACTTTGTTCTAAATACTCTATATATGTTTTTTAAATGACATGTGCATGGCCCTCGGATGTGGTAATTGAGTTTATTGCTTATCTTCTTCTTGTACCATATCCATCATTGGATGTTGGTGATCCTATTTTATAAACAAATAAACTGGTAAAACCAGTTCTAAGCTCTTAAACTGAAATAGTACATCAACTCTTGTAGAAGGTAATCTTCAAAAAATAATATTAACAATATTTGTACACAGAGTTCTCAGTTAAATAATCTTTAGATCTTGACCAGACATGCTGTAACCATCACTGACATTGCATTGCTTCTAAAAGTATAATTATGAAGGCTTTTAGTTCTTAAAACTTTGTTCTAAATACTCCATGTTTTCCCTGAAATTAGGACATCATCGTAGGAACTACCCTGGGAGCCCCTGCAGTAGTCGCTCCATCAGGTTTTGGAACAGCCCTGGTGCCACACTAACCCCAAATTGCAATCGGGTGCACTTGAAGGCCCCCTGTGCTACAATCGCTTGGGCTTCGCCAGCGGGCGCCTACTGGCAGTTGTTGGTAGGCTTTGGGCCAAGTCTAACTTTGCAAAGACTTGCCCTTGCCCCAAAGAGTGCAATAAGTGTTGCCTAAATGTAGAACCTTACTTTTCACTGTTGAATTTCATTTTGTTAGTTAGCGCCCAGTGTTCAAGTCTGTCAAGATTTTTCTGTAACTTGAGCCTATCTTCTGGAGTGTTGGCTATTCCTGCCAGCTTGGTGTCATCTGCAAATTTGATGAGTTCCCCATCTATCCCCTCGTCCAAGTCATTAATGAAGATGTTGAAGAGTACTGGGCCTAAAACAGAGCCTTGGGGTACTCCACTGCATACTTCCCTCCATGTGGATGTAGTTCCGTTGAGGACTACACGTTGAGTGCGGTTGGTTAGCCAGTTACAAATCCATCTGGTGGTGGTGCTGTCTAACCCCACATTTTTCTACTTTATCTAGTAGTAGGTTATGGTCTACTTTATCAAATACTTTACTGAAGTCCAAGTAAATTATGATCTACCCTGGACAGAGGATTGAACTAGAATATTCCAAGATCCCTTCCAACTCTATGATTCTATAAATGCAGATTCAGAATACTTTTCACTGTACCATTTGCCCCTTAAATACTTGTTGTTTTGCTCTAAAACTCCTCCCAACTTTAGCAAGTAGTTATGGTAACCAGACTGGTCCCTCCTGTTGAACTAGCCCAGAAAGGATCATTCAAATGATAATGCAATCTCACAGCAGGTAAAACAGGACAGAATAACTAAAACATTTCTACATGGGAGAGTAGCATTTCAATTCCAGTGTGGACAAAAAAGCATCTGAAGTGTACGTTTTAGTCTGGGCATGGACAACCGAAAACCAGTTGTTCCGTGTAAAAAATGGGTCCTGCCCAGAACTTTTTGCAATGTTAACTGATCTTTTCTACTGATAGAAGAATCTATATAATATACACTATGTGAATTATGCAGTAATAGCTCATTTGAGCTACTACGTTATAGCTCATATATATGTATGTGTATATTATATATGTCGTGTCCCACTCCTCCTCTGACGGCCGAGTCGGGGAAGTCCGTATCAAGCGTGCCTCTGCAGCTCTGCCAAAGTCCTATCAGGGTCCTCAGGGCAGGCAGGAATCCAGGATTGTGACTTCAGCAATTCAGATTAGACTTTGCCTGACTCAGAGAATGCCAGAAAGCAGATCCTTTATATAGGCCATGGGGTGTGGCTCCATGACTCAGCACTTATCCAGGCCTGCCCCTCCCTTCCTTTTGCTGATGTCGCCTCTCCATTCTCCGGAAGCGTGGATCTATCCATTGCATTGTTTCGTCTCCAGCTGTTGGTAATCCCAGCTCGTGGCTGGCTTCAGGCGCACATGCTATCGGAGGGAGGTTTGTTTGTTCGGTTTGTCCGGGCATGGTGCCAGGGCTGGGGGCTGGAGGCATGCCAGGACATTCTTCTGTACTATCAGCGTCCGGCAGGAGATAAGAGGAGCCCGGCTGCGGCGGGGGGGGGGGTGAGCGAGGCACAACAATATAGATATATATCAACTATATCAGGGGTGTCAAACTCACGGAATGCTTAGATCTGGCTCGGAGGGCTGCCCTGGAAACAGCAAAGGACTGGCCCGCAATGCCTCTGCCAGAGAAAATGGACCTCGGGAGGGCTGCGCGTGCCCCCCCCCCAGCTCCGTTTTCACTGACAGAGGGTTGCAGGAGACCAGCGCAGCTAAAAATGGAGCTCATGAGGGTTGTGGGTGACACTCTCAAGCTCCATTTTCACTGGCAGAAGGTTGCAGGAGGCCATCACGCCAAAACGGAGCTCAGGAGTCTATTTTCACTAGCAAAGCGCTCTTGCCACCACAGGCACCCCCGACATGAGTGACATTGAGCTGGCCACACCCGGCCCCCAGGGTCAAACACAACCCTGAGGTGGCCCTCAATGAAATCATGTTTGACACCCCTGATCTATATATACATTAACAAATGTAAGTAAGAAACATACCACAGTAGTAATGGGAGACTTTTAACTATCCTGATATCAACTGAGAGACAAACTCTGCAGCAAGTGTGAGATCGAGCAGATTCCTAACCAGGCTAGTTGACAACTTTGTCATCCAAAAGGTAGAGGAGGGAACTAGATGAAAAGCTACACTGGAACTAATTCTTACTAACAGAGAAAAAGTGATGGAGTTGAACTTGCCAGAATTTTGAGTAAGAGTGACCACATCATATTGGAATTTAATATAATGCAAACACAAGCAATAGAACATAATCCAACAAGTGTCTTAAACTTTAAAAGAGCTAATTTTAACAAACTCTGAGAGACGCTAGGAAAGATTCCATGGATGAAAATCCTAAAGGGGAAAACAATTCAAAAAGCATGCGAAACTCTGAAAAATATTATCATAAAAGCCCAGGCAAGCAAGAATTCCAAGAAGAAACCAGTATGATTGCACAAAGATCTCTCTGATAAACTGAAAGACAAAAAGCATAAGTACAAAAAAATGGAAAGCAGCACATAATATCACCAGATAGCCCAAATCTGCAGAAATGAAGTCAGGAAAGCAAAGGCTCAGAATGAGCAAAGTCTTGCAACAGAAGTCAAAAATATTTTTTTTAAAAGGTGTCTTTCAACATAAATAACAAAGAGGTCAAAAAAACCGTTGGTCCACTAAAGAGAGAAGATGGCAGGAAGTAACAGGCAGCAGAGAGAGAGCAGAGCTGCTTAACTTATTCTTTGCATCAATCTTCACACAAAGAGAAACTATAGCCCAACCTACGAAAAACATAATCATAAAAAACAGGTTAAAATATGCAATAAAATGGATAGAGAACACCTGTCTGATCTTGACGAATATAAATCACTGAGACCTGACACATTACATCACAGAGTTCTGAAGGAGCTGGCAGATGTTATCTCAAAACCATCTCAAAACCATTGTAGCATATCTTTCAAAAATTCTGCAGCACTGGGGTATTACCTGAGGATTGGTAAACAACTGATGTGGTTCCCATCTTCAAAAAAGGGGGGGAAACAGACCCAGGAAGGAAACTACAAACCAATCACCCTAACATCAATTTTAAGAAGAGGCTGGACTTGTCTGAAATGGTATAGGGTCTACTGCTTGAGCAGGAGTTTTGACTAGAAGACCTCCAAGGTCCCTTCCAGCTCTATCATTATTCTGTGAAAATATGCCTTTAAATGGAGGATTAGAATACCCCCAGCAGTAGAATTTCACATTTTAATGTCGAGATCTCAAAACTCAAATACTGAGTGAATTGTTTGTTTATTATATCTAAATACAAAGTCTTAACTTGGCAAATCCATAAGAACAGAGGTCCCCAGTCCCCAGTCCGTGGACCAACATCGGTCATGCCAGAAAATGGGCCACGTAAGCAAGTGAAGCCCCATCTGTAGGATGCCCCATCTGGTCCATAGAAAAACCTATCTCCACGGAACCGGTCCCTGGTGCCCAAAAGGTTGGGGACCACTACATTAGAACATAGACTAATAAAGTTGGAAGGGACCTCAAGAGGTCTTCCTGTCCAACCTCCTGCTCGAGCGGGAGACCCTATATTACCAGTGTCAAACTCAATCACATCACATGGCGTATCATGATGTTGTTTGCCTTTGCGGAGCCGGGGTGGGTGTGGCCTGCACATGATGCATCTGGCCCACGGGCTGCCAGTTTGACACCCCTGCCCTATATCATTTCAGACAAATGGTGGTCCAGTCTTTTTTTGAAAACCTTTAGTGATGGAGCACCCACAACATCTGAAGCCAAGTTATTCCATTAATTAATTGCTCTCACTTAAGAAATTTCTCCTTCGTTCTAGATTACTTCTCTCCGTGGTTAAATTTCCAACCGTTGTTTCTATTAGTGCTTTGGAAAATAGTTTGACCCCCCTCATCTTTGTAGGCGCCCCTCAAATATTGGAACAGGGCTATCATTACAGGAAAAAGACAATCAAATCATTATCTTTTGATTCTTCAAACTTGGAATTCTGATGCTGATCCAGGAAGCTGTACTATAATAACAAGAAGTGAAGCTGAATTAACTTTGACTCAAGATCTAGCAAGTGTTGGGGGCTGGATAGACTATTTTTCCAACGTGAAAGATCTGCATGGAGAGAGGGCACCCATAAAATGAGAGAACAGGAAGGAAGGATTTCTTTAGCCTAATTAAGATACCAGTGAGAATAGTAGTTTTGGGGAGGAAGACAGATTGTGAATGTAGTGTGAATAGAAGGAATAAGTAGAAAAAGGATCATCAGGATTTGGTTGGTAGGTAGGTATAGAGAGTAAGGAAGATGACTGTAACAGTTACGTGAGCTCTGTTACTATTTAGGAGAGGAAACATATATCTTAGGTCACAACAAGTAAAAAACATGTACAAGAGGTTCAGATAGACATTTCCATAATTCACATAAGTATAAGAAGTAGAATTGCAGCACAATCTTACTTGCAACTGTCTTTATTATATGCTATGCTCAATAAAAGTAGATTTAGTCTTCTTGTGAAGTTCACTCCTGATCTGGTCTATCCGATAGGGCTGAAGGCTTGTGATTTTTGGGATGCGTGACTTTATCAAATTACACGATGTAAAATAGACAAGATAAGTAGTATGATTATGGGCTCCTGAAGGTTGGCAGGGAAAGGCTTTGTTCAGCTTAGGCTACTGCAGACCTGGGCATTTTATGGCCTGTGGGCCACATCCAGCCCTTCAGCTGTTTCTGACAGGCCTGCGACAGCAGCAGGGGGTGGGGTGGCAGGCAGGGTCATGGCTGGTGTTTCAATAAGGAGTGGTGGGGCAGGGTGAGGGGCAGCAGCCCTTCACAACAATCCCAGTTTCTCATGTGGCCCCTTGAGAAAGTTAATTGCCCACCCCCTAGACTAGTGCAATAGGCAGGCCTTAAACTGCTTCAGTAGGTTTTATACAGGCTGTATTTGAAAACAATTAGAAACTGTTACTATATAGAATGTAGTGGCAAGGTTGCACTAGTTACAGTGTGCTTCCAAACCCAATTTATTGTGCCCATTCTTATTATAGAAAGCCTTTCACAGCATGGCACTATCTTATGGACCATCTCCTTCAAAAGGATTTTACTCATCTGATGAACTGGTCCAGAAGAGAAGGGAAAACAAGGTTTAGGCCCAAGAGCAGAATTTTCCTGTGATAATGCATCCAGGTTGTGTGCATCAATAAATGTTCTCGCCTTACTCTGTGATTTTAGGAATAATTGGCTTCCAGAGGTATGTTACACCCCCTTCCAGCTAATTTTTGCAAGGTTATCAAGAGAGTATAATTATGAAGGCTTTTTAGTTCTTAAAAACTTTGTTCTAAATACTCTATATATGTTTTTTAAATGACATGTGCATGGCCCTCGGATGTGGTAATTGAGTTTATTGCTTATCTTCTTCTTGTACCATATCCATCATCGGATGTTGGTGATCCTATTTTTATAAACAGCTGCACGAAAATGTGCTGTTGAGTTTTGTCCAAACCAGTCCCTTAGATTTGGAAACCATGATGTTCTTCTGCCTGGACCTCGTTAGCCTTCAATCTTTCCTTGGAGGATTAAGTGAAGCATGCTGCATTTTTCTGGGTGTCGCATCACATGTCCAAAATATTCTAACTTTTGCTTTTTTGATGATTTCCCTTGGCTTTCCCAAGTGGCTTATAGGCATAATATGCCTTCTTATATTTTAAACAGCTCAGAATCTTTCTGATATGGCCTGTATACAAATTTTTATAAACAAATAAACTGGTAAAACCAGTTCTAAGCTCTTAAACTGAAATAGTACATCAACTCTTGTAGAAGGTAATCTTCAAAAAAAATAATATTAACAATATTTGTACACAGAGTTCTCAGTTAAATAATCTTTAGATCTTGACCAGACATGCTGTAACCATCACTGACATTGCATTGCTTCTAAAAGTATAATTGACAAATATAGTAACATTTAGCTTTCTCATGTACCAGTGAGGCTAGATTAGATAATCATTGTTTCCACAGGAATTCTTTATGAAATTCAGATTGATAGAAATATTTACTCTAGAAATAAAGGAAACAGAATGAGCTGATAAGAACCCCTAGAACAATATGTGTATGTGTTATATTTAAAGGCGTCTTCCATATGTTTCCAACCCAATACCTTAATGAGCCAATTGGGGCCATAATACTTGTTGATGTTGTTGATCCATCTTGTTTTAGCTCTTTTTCGTGGACACTTTTATCAAGTGGGATCCATTCTATGGTTGTCTTGGTCCAAGTTTTTTCTTTCAGCGTAAATCTTAATCATTAAAAATCAGGTAATTAACAATTAAAAACATCTAGACTATATGTGTTTATATATACTACACACACATAGTCTAGATGTTTTTAATTGTTGATTACCTATTTTTAATGATTAAAATGTATGCTAAAAGAAAATGTTGGAAAGAAGTGTGCATTTTTAATTTTGCAGTGTTCTCTGATTTATTTACGCTATTATTCTTTCAGAAGTGAATCACAATTCAGGGCTGTCAGGCAGCCTGCAGATAAAATAGTTCCAGCTGGCTATTCATTTTGTTCTATACCAGCAAAGGAGCTGCAATGAAAGCATTACTATTGGCAGTACAAAGCAGCAGAGGTAAATATATTTTTCTGTTCCTCTAGAGCCGTGATAGCGAACCTATGGCACTTGTGCCAGAAATGGCATGCAGAGCTGTCGTCCATTGCTCTTTCGGTTCTGGCACACCGACCAGATGGTCTTCACCCATGAGGGAGTGCCGGAAACTGGAAGAGCAGTTGTCTGGTGCACATATGCGCACCAGGAAAATGATCTTCCGATTTCTGGCATGTGCATGCACACCTGCCACCTGGTCTTCGCACGCGCATGCGTGCAAGAAATCGGAAGACCAGGTGGCTGGTGTGCATGCACACGCCGGAAACCAGAAGATCATCTTTCTGGCATCCGTACCGGGTGGCTTCTCTTCCGGTTTCTGGCATATATGCATGCGCACACGTGCGCTCTCATTTCAGCTCGGTGCCGAAAACACTGCTCTAGAGGTTAAAGTACAAATAATCCAGGTGGTGTGAATTAGTAAGTTCTGTTCTTACTCAGCTTCTCTCTTACTCAATTGTACTTTAGTTTTAAGAACAGTATCTACCAACACAAGGTCTTTTTTTTCCCATGATGCTTGAACCAATATCTTTTTTTACTCCTGATAATCTTCATATTTAATTGTGCAATCTGAACATACTTTTACAATCCCTGTTAAGTTAAATATATTTTGTAATATATGAAGTAACAAACTTCATATATTCAGGTTTTTTTAACAATCAAAAGCTGTCTTTTTGCTTTAAACCACCCTGACTACTTTCACTATAAGACAGGACACACTGTTAACAAGCAGTAATACACTGGTTTTGTGGCTTTAAGCCAAGGTGGTAATTGAAGGTCATGGAGTGTTTGCTGATTGCAGTTCTGTGTACTGTTATAGTCTGTAAGCCGGATTGGCAGTGCAAAGAAGAAAAAAAACACCTCTGTTTTTTTAAGAGTTGATATAGATTGGTTTGATAATTGCTGGTGGAATGTGAGTTGAAGCACATGGTGAGTGAAATACTTTTATTGGAATTATGTAAGTACAAATGAAGCCATTCATATGTGAAGGCGCATATTCTAATGATTAGTAATAATATTATTTTAGAAATAATTCAGTGGTGTATATTATGCATACATTGTTATTCTAAATTAACACCTTTTTTCCTAGTCAATTTTTACTGTCAAGCAGCTGCTTGAAATTATTGGAAAAGGAAACTGCCACAAACTAGTCTCCCTAATTTAAGATCTGTCCAAAATCTAAATTGGAGCCATTGTCGTGCTGAGGATTCAACTTTAGAGTTAAGATTTTATAACAACTCTACCAAATAAAACAAAGCATTAATAATGCAGTTTGTTATTAACACAGCTGCTTGCAATTACTGCAAGTTCAAGTCCCACCAGGCCCAAGGTTGACTCAGCCTTCCATCCTTTATAAGGTAGGTAAAATGAGGACCCAGATTGTTGGGGGCAATAAAAGTTGACTTTGTATATAATATACAAATGGATGAAGACTATTGCTTAACACAATATAAGCCACCCTGAGTCTTCGGAGAAGGGCGGGATATAAATTCAAATTTTTAAAAAAGGTATTTCCTGTATCAAATCTGAAGTGATTCAGTTTTTCTAGGAAATTCAGAATTCTGCCATCATATTTGTATATAGTTTAAAGCAGGTTGCCAAACTCCCGGCCTCTGGGCTGGATGCACTAGCCACACCCAGTTTAATGAAGGGGGGAAAAGTCCCGATACATCATGTGACGACGATGTGACGACATGAGTTTGACACCCCTGATTTAAAGTAACAAAATTTAATGTCAATTCTGAACATTATGAGTATCAGCATATTCTGTACATTTTTCCTGGCTTCTATTAATGAAAAAAACATAGCAATGCATTCATTCTTCCAACTGCAGAATGTAAAGTAGGGAATTTTAAAATGGTTTTTGTTTGAACAAATCCATGAAAGAATCAGATGGTTGGGGCCATCAACTGAAATAGGCATTTTTGATCTGAATACATAACCAAAATATGGTGGTTCCAAGCAAAGGGGAGTGGAAATACAGGAAAAAGTATGAGGGGTTTCTTTGGCAAGTCTAAGATCGCAAAGAGACAGGGAAACACTGGTAAAAATTTGGGGCAGACAGAATGGCAGGACATGTGGCCTGCGTGTTGACTGTGGCTGAGGTAGGAGGAGAGAAGGGAAGACACTAAGAAGAACTAGGATGAGCAGGGCAGTGGAATAAGGCCACACCTGACCTGCTGAGGTCATAGAGGAACAGGTGTGCAGGTCATGCAGAAGACACAACAGCAGCACCAATAGCACTACATGTTTTGAAAGATGGACGATGTTCACCAACTTTTCCCTGCTCACCCTCTATCCACTCTGGGATTCCTGCAGCCTTGTTCTAACTGAAATACGAAATTCAGCTGATTTGCAACAGTTTGATAGAACATCTGGAGCCTGGTATTTTTGTTCTCCGTTTAAAACAAAACGCCTTTCCACTCTGTGTACACTACTTATGTGGGATAGACGATTGACACTGCAAACTCAGAGTCAAGTACACACTCAGCCATAGTCATTAGATGGCCTCACTCAGTCATTAGATGGCCTTTAGCCAGTCTCTCTCGTAGTCTCCCCCCGCCCTCTCTCTCTCTCCAATTCATTTCACTGAATTGCTATTGGGGGGGATGTAGGAAGTTAGCATCCACCCGTCTCCTAGAAAAATGAAATATTCTAGGAAATATTAAAAAGGCAGAATATTATACCTCCCTGGATGAGAAATGGAGAAACATGTTTTTTAGGCAGGAAGCAGACTCACTCTTAATAGCCCGCACACTCTCAATACCCCATAGCAGATGTCTGTACTTAAGAAATAGAGATAGGTAGATCTCTATCTATATAGAGATAGAGATCTATCTCTATCTTTATATTATGAATTTTAATGGGTTTTTAGAATTTTAAATATTTTAAAGTCTTAGGCCAATTGTGTAATAAGTTTTTTAATTCTTGTTTTAATTGTATATTGTATTGTTTGTTTTTATTTTGGCTGTACACCGCCCTGAGTCCTTCGGGAGAAGGGCGGTATAGAAATCTAATTAATAATAATAATCATCATCATCATCATCATCTATTCATAAGCAAATGCTCTCACCCAAGATCCAACAAAGATAGGATTAATCCCCTAACCATCTAGCAGCAGAACTCACCAAATGGCACCTGGGGAGATTTCATCACCCAGCAAGGCTCAACCAAGCTTGGGACTCAAAAGACAATCTACAAAGTTATCCCTGCATGGCCCCATGGGAGTCTAACAACCAATCAGAACACAAGCTCAAATTCAAAGCCCAACAGAGGTCATAAAATCCAGGCACTCTCAGCATCAGTTCCCTTTTTCTGCTCAGGAACTCAAGCCATGTGATCCTGTTCATCAATAAATCTTTCCAAGCAACTTCCATGAATCCAATGTCTTTTTCCCCCACTTGGAACTGAACCCAGAAGGATATTTCTTCCAACAGGGATAGATAGGAAGGAGGAGCACTGCTCTGAGATGCTAAAGGAGAAGTGGGATATAAGCAAAGCAAAGAAATAAATGATCCCTGACCATATCCTTGGTCCCAACCCAGAACCAGATTGCCACCAAACCCAATCATCTCTGAACACGAAGATCAGATTCTTGCACTGTTAGTCCTAGTCAATCTGGCACGGGAACACCACTGAGCGTGAACTGGTCAGGAATCAGATAACAGCCACCAGTCTGACTATCCATTCATAATTGTCTTGAGTACTGTAGTCCCAAAAGGCGTCCACGCTACCAACCTGACAAAATTGAAAGCGATGTGAGGGACAGCAAGAGCACAGGGGTGAGACAAGGATTCTCATTGCCAGGGCAGAGGAAGGTACATACCTCATTAAAAATAAAAAATTCAGCCTCATTAAAACTCATTAAACTCACTAAAAATAAAAAATAAAAAAATTCAGCCTGCTCACTGAAGAGAAAAAAACCTTACTAAATCAAAAGGGGTCACTAAACACAATAATTTTGCCTATCACAGGGAAAATATTTCTTTATGTTGCAAGGAATAAAGCATGCTACTAAATTGTTTAAAAACTTTGGAATATTATGTGGTTTATTGGCTTTGTTTCTCCTTCCCTTTCTGTTACAAAAGTAATCACATTTTCAAATTTGATTATATAATTTAATACATTGTTTTATTTTTCTCATCCTTTTGTTCTTCAACATCTGGCTGTCCCTGCTAACTTAAGCTGTAAGGCAGCTGAATCCGTAAATACATTTTCAGATCAGTGTTTACAATCATATCTTCTTTCCTGTGCAGTAGTGCCAGTTAGCTGAAATGAACTTTAAAATTTAATGTATCTGTTTCCGAATATTGTTACTCAAAATAAAACTTGAAAGGGCTGCTCTATCAGTTTTGAGAATAATATTATTTCAGAATTTTCAAATAGCATCGTATGACAATTTGGATTTTAGAAATTAAATGCCCTTTTAGCTAGTGAAGAATTTTCTGTCTTGCTTTATAGTGGTCTTCTTATTTGGGGTTATAGTATGCCTTTTTATCTTTAAATGAGTAGGTTTTGTTTCTAATACGCTTTGGAGTAATTCAGGAAAGTGGAAACCTGATATCTGGATTTTCTGTTTATAGATATTAAACATGAGCTGTCAGTCTGCCTTTGTATGTAGTTAAAATTATGACCCGTGCTCTTTGGCCAGCCCAGCCATATGAGTCATCAGCAATGTGACTATCCTGGAAGTGACTCCATCACCACCTGTGATGGGGGATTAGTTACAGTTCAGAGCACCGCCTCTTCCCTTCTTTCAACATGTTGTAAGCAGAGCGGATTGCTCCTCATTTTGAAGTCTTTTTTGCTCTAGGCCAGAATGTCTGCCGAAGAAAAAGCCTTGCTCCAGATATTTTCTCTCCTATGGATTTCTAGTAGATGGTTTCCTTGTATGTTTAGAGACTGTTTTGTTATGTAAATGACCTTAGCAGAAATGATCATGACCTAAATCTGAGAAGGGGTAAGTGTTGCTATTAAAGCTGTTCTTATTGACACACACATACACACACATACACTCTTGATGGCAGAGTTCAGTCTGCACAACCAATCTAGGATTACTGGGAGAGACTCTCATTTGTTACGGTAATAACTATTTTCTTTTTTAAAAAAACACTTCAAATTGCTTAATCTCTTTTTTGTTGTTTGTAAACTTATTGAACACCTTTGCAAAAATCCACCATGAGGGAAACAATTGGAAAACATGCCGGTGAACCATTTTAAAATGTTATTTAAATATTAGAAAGCATTTTCAATCAAATAAGCTCTGTGTTGTATCTGTCTTTATTTCTAAATGTTGTAGATTAATGCAAAACTATTTGAAAAGATTATATAATCAGTACATCATTTTGTACTTAATTCTGTCAAAAAATATTTGGTGTCTGTGTTAAGTTTCTTTGTCACTGAATATAATCCTTTCATAATATCTTGTTAAAGTTCTAATTTGTTTCTCTTGATAATACTTTCAAATCCCATTTTGTGAAGTAAAATTTTTCTTACATTGGATTCTAGTCTATTTAAATCAGTAAAGTAATTGTTGAAACTGTACCAGTATAAGATTTAAAGACTTCTAAAACACATCAGAAATAAGAACATAAAGTTTTTTATAGAGATTTCTGAACAGATTTGAATAAATAGTTCAAAACAGTACGTTTCATTCTGCAGTAAGTAAATGCATTTCCGGTAAGAGAGGAAATGAAAATGGTATATTGCTGAAATGCAATGTGTTTAGTGCATGTCTGTAGGTGGAGGCCAGTTTGAGCAGCTGAACTTAATGTTAGGAACTGGCTGGGTTTTTTTTAAACATTCCTTTCAAGGAATAATCATCTGGTCCTGGTTTTTTTTCTCTCATGAGAATGGAATTCAGTGCTGCATAGAGACCCAAACAAGACACAGTTGTTCTTCGACAATCTAAGTATAAACAGGAGGCTATTATAGTAATGTAGACAAGCCTCTAGGACTTGTATATATAGTTGCTCCCTTTCTGGTATAAACCTAATGCTAAATTACAGCTTACTAGCCGTTTTTCGGTAGGATTACGAACAGTTTGTAACAAATTATGGTTCACAATAGTTTCCTAAGGCCATTGAAGTACTGTAGCTTACAGAATTATAGTTGTGCAGTCTTAGCTTTTTATGCATTTAAATATTTTCAGGAGTAAAATATACCAGAATACAAAAGTATGGGTAATTTTGTTCAATAAAAACATAGCATACCATATTCTGTTTTGCATTGATAATATACCTGCATCATATGATGCTTAAAGCATTTCTAATACAACCAATAGTACTGTACTTAAGTAGAAATATGTTTATAAATAGCAACATATTAAAATATATTTATAAGCACTTCAGGTATTTAATTTACTTCTATTTTGATACTGAGCGTGGCATAGATACAATTGCCCATATAGGGTTCCCAGTTGTCATTTTTCATAAGCATGCTTTTTATTCATGGACAACTAATGAATAAGTATCTAAAAATGCAGTAATGAGAATAATTTTCCCATAATTATCTAGCTAATAATATAGCATTTCATCATCTTTTAATTATCTCTTTAACTGGCACCGTCAATTCTTTACCTACTTACAGAACCTTTTAAACTTTTTCATAGGAAGGAAGGTGAGGAAGATCATGTTTTCTTTATAAAAATGTGTTTTTCACATTAGAAAATACCGTGTTTCTCCCCAAAAAGGTCTTGTCTTATTTATTTATTTTTTGACCCCAAAAAAATCAGCTAGGCCTTCTTTTTTGAAGGGTTCTAATTATTGACTCACCTCGCAGCAGTGGCATCGCCAGCCCCGCCCAGCAGGAGCCCACTGCTGGCCCACTTCTGCGGCCGCTTGCCCCCACTTGCACGCATCTCCCTGGCTTCCGTTTCACCTTCAAATGCCTGCCGGAAGGCATCTGCAGCCAATAACAGATTGATCCGGAGCTCTTGTTATTGGCTGCAGATACCTTCCAGAAAGCCGTTTGTAGCTGATAATAGAGCTCTGAACCGATCCGGAGCTCTGTTATCGACTGCAGATAACAGATACCAACAGGCATCTGAAGGCGAAACGGAGGCCAGGGCGGTGCGTGCGAGTGGTGGAAAGCGGCCACAGAAAAAGGCGAAGCAAGTTTCGGGGTGTGTGAGGCCTGGTAAGTAGGGCAGCTCCACCCCCACCCCCCATCCCGACTCTAGCATGTGCTCAAAAACATGATAGGACTTCTTTTCAAGTCTTTTTGGAGGAACACGGTACTTCGAGAAAAACCAAGCCACCTGATTAACTTCTATAATCATCTCAATCTTTAAAATAATAAATAATAAACTTAATGATAAAACGATATTTTTGAATTATATTTGATGAGTGTATGTATGTGTGTATGTAAAGTATTTCAATAAGGCACAAGTTTTCTGTCAAGTGAAAATTTAATTTCTAGACTTCGTTATTTAAATATAAACGACCATGAGTTCATGAGGATTGTGAACTGAAACTAAAACACTTCAGCTTTGTCAGGGTCTCAGAACGTTGGTTTATGTGAAAAAGATCTGAAAAACCTTACTTAGGTCTTCCAAATAAGAATAATTGCTGAAGTTGGGAAAGGAATGAGTAGCCAAAGGAACTTCGGAGAATGTGGGATGGTAAGCCATGCTGTTGCTAGGAGAGGCCAGTGGAATAAGTAGGCGATGCCACAGCTGTCTTGATTTTTTGCGCTGTCTTGAAATAATCATCCATAGCTTCAATTATAGAATTTAAAACACATAAGGTTTCTTTTTTCAAATGAAGCCAGTAGGGCTATTACATTCATCGAACCTCATAGCAACAGCACAGTCTAAATATGTGAAGTGCAGCAGATAACCATGGTCTTATTTATTGATCTCTGTCCTGGGATTATTTTCAGTCAGAGTTAATTTTGTCTGGAAGATTTTAGAATTACCAATTTTGAAATCCCTCCAAAGATGTAGCATGTAACAACCTTCTACAATTGGAACAATTGGGCGCATAGATTTATTTATTTATTTATTTATTTATTTATTGTTTGAATTTATATACCGCCCTATCTCCCAAAGGACTCAGGGCGGTTCACAGGCATATAAAACATCAATATACAAATTAAAATAATCATTAAAAAACTTATTCTACTGCCCAATTAATTAAAAATATAAATATAAATATTAAAATCAATTTAAAAACCCCTCTAAATTTAAAATCTAAAAAACTAAGCCAGTCCTAGATCACATTTTAATTATGGAAAGAGCTAAGTATATGCACTCCATATATTGTAGGCATGCTTAAAGTACTAGATGGCAAGCTACTATTAAATAGCATTTAATAGTAAATACAATTTTAGAATTGTAGGAGAGATATAAATGAATTTTGCTTCAATTTTAATTCAGCTGAGTTCATAATCAGAATAGAGCTGGAGGGGACCTTGGAGGTCTTCTAGTTGAACTCCCTGCTCAAGCAGGAGACCCTATACCATTTCACATAAGTGACTGTCCGGTCTCTTCTTAAACACCTCCAGTGATGAGGTCCCCACAGCTTCTGATGGCAAACTTCCACTGGTAAATTGTCTTCACTGATACGAAGTTTCTCCTTAGTTCCAGGTTGCTTCTCTCTTTGATTAGTTTACTTCCATTGTTTCTTGTCCTGCCTATAGGTGCTTTGGTAAATTAGTTGACCCCTTCGTCTTTGTGGCAGCCCCTCAAATACGAATACTGCTGTCATGTCACCCCTAGTCCTTCTTTTCTCTAGACTAGCCAAACCCAAATCCTGCAACCATTTTTCATATGTTTTAGTCTCCAGGCCTTTAATCATCTTGGTTGCTCTTCTACAAGGAACAGTACGACGGATTTATTTGGCTTGCAGATTACAGAATTTTCAGTTAATACTAATGTTTCAAAATGGTTATGTTTATGTTTCATTGGGTAAAACAGAATGTGAATATTTTGTTTAGACTGAACACCAAATGGGAACCTTTGTTTCAGGCTTCAGGAACAAAGCAACTGTACTTAAACGTTTTGTTGAAACATTCCAAAATTACTGTGCTCACATTGCCTCAAAGGTTTAATTCAAATCTTGAAACAAAATCACCTCAGAATACCCAGAGGACCATTTAAGGTGGAAATAGTTGGGGTTTGGTTGTTTTCCTGCAAGGGTTTTATTACCAAGCTAGGTAACATCAGTGCATCAGTGTCTGTCCCATGCAATGATAACGTTACCTAACCAAGTAAGAATAAATTTGTAGGAAAACAACCACAATTAGAAAACACCAAGAACTCAACAGTTGAACTCTAAACTCTAAAATGTAGTGTCCTCTGCATTTTTTAAAGAAATCAAAACAAAATTCTTGGAGTGCAGTATCTTTGTTTCTGGCTTAGATTACCTGAAATGGCTCTTCCCAAGTTAAAATATTCTTTGCTCCTTGAATTAAGAAAGTTGACATAAGTAAAAAAAAGTCTGCCCTTTTTTTACCTTCTAGACTCATTATTAAAATTAGCTATAGTATTATGTCTATCCATGTATGAAACTGAAGTATTACTCTCCTTCCTTCCTATATATGTGGGCAAAGAAAACTTAAAACATCTAGCTTTTTAGAACCATGACAGATGACAGATACATTATGCTAAGTATTGCAGCTCTCTGCAGGCAGTTATAAAAAGAGATAACAGAATACAGAACAAATAAAATGGGTTGACGCTATGCCACATATACTGTACTCATGGATAAGCCAATCCTTGAAATTTTGCCATATTTAAAATCATGCTTGGATTTTGGGACAGGCTTTTTTTAAAAAACTGCTTTATGCTACTTACCTTGATAATTACTTAAGAACAATAAAATGGAGCTGTGAGGTTGAATACTGAATCCATAGTAGCGCTGAACATGAAAGAAATCAACCTAGAGAAACAATAGAGACTTTCAGGAGAAAAGTTGAAACTAAGATATGAATATATTGTTCCAATTATTTCACAAGGTCTATCCTCAGTAGAGGCAGCTAGTAGTAATGGCAGATTTTGTCTGGATTTAGGTGCTCAGTAGGATCAAATTATTTGAATGGGGACATTGCTAGAGAATTCTAGGATCGTACAATAAACCGAGAAGTTGAAAAAAGTATCTTGAAAAAATGCACCTGTTTCTTTATTGCTGCCAAGAAAACTATATGAAAGTATCCATAAAGTCACAAGGAGTTCAATTTGATTTGATCCTGAGCGTGGTGGCACAGTGGTTAGAGTTCAGTACTGCAGGCTACTTCTGCTGACTGCTGGCTGCCTGCAATTTGGCAGTTCGAATCTCACCAGGCTCTAGGTTGACTCAGCCTTTCATCCTTCCGAGTTGGGTAAAAAGGAGGATCCAAAATTGTTGGGGGCAATATGCTGACTCTGTAAATCACTTAGAGAAGGCTGTAAAGCAGTGTATAAGTCTAAGTGCCATCACTATTACTAAGGATGGAGCTTCTCTTATAATGATGCACTGTATACAGAACGACAGAACAGAAACTTGTGTTCAGTTGCTTCACTACATGATGATAGCTTCTCAAGCTTGCAGAAGGTTCAATGTTTGAAAATAAGTATTACTTAAATATATTGGACTGCTTTTTAAATAAGGTGGATAATGTGAAAGCTTTTAGAGAGACTAGAAAAGGAATGGAAGAAAATAAGTAGCATTAAAAATAAATTCATGAAATCTGTAGTTACTTCTTCCTTAGATTGGCCCAGCTGGGTGATGTTCCAAAACACTGATCAAAATTGCACAGTCAGAATGAAATTAGCTTGATCTCCATGCAGTATGTTGTGTTCTAATAGATAAGTTGTTTTGTGTTTATGAAACAAAATAAGAGCATATCATAGAACTTAAACAAGCAAGACATTTATATTCTTGTTTTTTATTTTATCCGCAGACTTTTAAACCTTTGGTTGGGAAAAGTGTATACAGTTCTATTACTGCAGTTGAATTTCTTGTGGACAAACAACTGGATTTCATATCTGAAGATAGTGCCTTTCAGCCCTATCAAGTAAGTGTTATAAAAGTTATTAAATCTAAATTACCTTAATTAAAAACATGTAATGTGTCTTCTGTATGAGTACTAAGAAATTATTTCTAATTATTAGAGACTGGAAGTATTTTCTTTCAAAAGTTGATACTTTGGAAAAATAGTATTGTTTATTTATATCCCGCCTTTATTATTTTTATAAATAAAGTGGCAAATGTAGCTAATACTTCTTCCTCATCCTATTTTAGTCTCCTGACTTTCTATGTTAGAGCAGCTTTGTTATAATATAGATATCTATATTTGAAATATTTTTGTAATTCTTTTAAATCTGGTTTGATCTCAATATAATTTTATAAACAAGTTAGAGGATTTATCACAAGTCCCCCTTGGTCAAGATATGGGCTACAGATTCAGCGGATTGTTTTCCACAAGAGCACAATCTTAGCTCACAAGGTACTTTTTTATATTTGCCATCAAAAACAGTTGTGAGGACATTAAGATGTGCTAATGTTACTACGCTTAGGAATAAGGAAATGTTTTTTTTATTTAAATTTATTGGCAGCCTAAAATATAGATCTTGAGTACTTAAACACATTCTTGGATAGGGCAGATTGATCTAATTAGACTTTCAAAATCTCATTAGGGTCATCCCTTGAATTAATGGTGCGCAATTTACTAACACTGTTATAAACAAACACTATATTCTAATTGTCATAGCACCATTTTAAGAGAGTCAGTTCAACATTATTTCCTATTTTTTATTTTGGATATTTTTATGAGTTGAATGTGATAGCACTATTAAAGTTAAGGGACCTATTTCTTCCCTTGAAATTCATTAACTCTTGGCGAGAATTACTGTATTTTTTGCATTATAAGACGCACTGGACCATAAGACCCACATTATCTTTAGAGCAGGGGAAAAAAAATCTGACTCTGCCTCCCAACATCCATCCGGTATTCATCTGGCTAGCGTCCTTACAGCAAACATCCTGTTCAGCTTCAGCATGTTGTCGCAGCCCCAGCATGTGGCTCATCAGGGCTCCACTCCATTGCGCCCACCACCGGTCAACTGAGCTGAGGGAACTCTGGAGCCTTCACCACCGAGCAGCTGATTGGCGGTTGGATCGGACTCCTGGAATACTGCTTACCAGCTGTTCTAGGCAGGGGGGATCACTGCCAGCAGAAAAAAGCCTTGAAAATAGGCCAAAAAAAAAAAAAAAAGCTGGAAAAGGTCCGAAAATGGGGCACATGGAGGGCCAAAGCTTTTTTTGTTGATTTCCTCTTCTAAATTTAGGTGCGTCTTATGGTACTTTGCATTTGTTGTTTCTTGTCCTGCTTACCGGTGCTTTGGTAAATAAGTTGACTACCTCCTTCTTGTGGCGGCCTCTCAAATACCGAAATACTTTTATCATTGATATTGATTGTTCGTGATTGCTTATTTGTTCCCTATGATTATCATTAAGTGTTGTATCATTAAGTGTTAAATTTGTACCCTATGACCAGCATTAGTATTGTAAATGTTGTACCTTGATGAAGGTATCTTTTCTTTTATGTACACTGAGAGCATATGCACCAAGACAAATTCCTTGTGTGTCCAATCACACTTGGCCAATAAAAAATCTAATTCTATTCTATTCTATTCTATTCTATTCTATCATGTCACCCCTAGTTTTCCTTTTCTCTAGACTAACCATACCCAGTTCCTGCAACATTTGTTTATATGTTTTTGTCACCCTTAATCATCTTAGTTGCTCCTCTTTGCACTTTTTTATAAAGTCTCATCTTTTTTGTAATGTGACCAAAACTCTCTAGCAAGCTATGCTGTTACAAATCATCTGGTCTTAGTGGCATTCATAGAAAGGTTTTTAAAGAATCTCTTTTTAAAGATTTCAGATTTGAAATTGCTGGCACATAAATTGTCTATCAAATCGAGCTGTGCCAAAGGACTGGAATGTAAGCAATATGATAGCGTTAAAAAAAAGCAGATGAGATGTGAGATGTTATATGTTGATAGATTAATTTCTATTCTCAACAGCTTGATAGAAACAGTAATAAAAATAAAAATAATTGACACATGGTAAAAGAAGGCTTGCCAAAGAAAAACCAGTATAGATTCCACAGACTTAAATCCTACTCAGCATCTTCTTACAGATTTATGTTTGCTTTTGCTTTTTGTTACTGTTTTTAGAGTATCAACAGGTACATGGGTGGAAAAATGACCAGGTCAAAGATTTTCAGAAAAAAATCTTTGACAATTATTTATTTTAAAAACTTGAATAAATTTAAAAATTTATGAGAAACGAATAGCTTGGCTTTTTTTAATTGCTAAGGAGTTAAAAACAGCAAGCAGAGTAGCAGTTAAATGTACAACTTTCTCAATGGAGGGAAGTAAGTATTCATGCTAGTTGATTAATTCTTTTTTATGCCAAGTTAATTTTTCAAAATTTAACAAGCATGAAAGTATGAATTATTTTTTTTCACAACCTTTTATTTTCCCTTCCTGACATCCTTGGTAAACAATTGCATCCTTTTGCAAAAATCCTGTCTTCCCTACTTGCATTTAGGTGTGGGGCGGGGGGGGGAGCTTCCACTGGTGATAATGAGAACTTTTTCTTAGCCTGACGTTCTATGGGTATTTGAAAACGCAAAGCAAATATTTGCAAATATGATGAAATTGTGAGATTTCATGATGTGTCTTTTCACATGGAAATTTGTCTGCTCTTGGTTCAATTGTAAGTATAACTGTTGCCTTTGTGAAAGTGGAAATAGGAGTGATTTATGACATGCCATCAAGTTATTTTTGACTCCTAGTGGCCACATAGATTCTCCAGATTCTTTCAAGTCTCTCAGTGGTGTAACTTATTGCCAGTGTAACTGAGTCCATCCACCTTGTTGCAAGTTAATTCTGTTCTTCTCTTTTCTTCCACCTTTCCCGGCACTAGAGTCTTCTTCAAAGAGCTAGGTCTTTGCATAAGGTGTCTATAGTAGGATAACTTGAGCCTGGTCATTTGTGCTTCAAGTGAGAATTCTGGATTGTTTTGTTCAATGATCCATCAGTTTGTTTTCTTAGCTGTCAGCTGTATTCTCAGGAGTCTGAGAATACACGAAAGTTCAAAGGTGTCAATGCCTTTCCTATTCTGCTTCTTTGAAGTCCTAGAGTGTCATAGCAAACACTATGTTCTCCATAGTGGTGGAGACAGCAGCCAGGAATGGGGTTGTACTCGTCTGTTCAGTTGAAGAACTGAGTCTGTCAGAATTGTTAAGTCCCGCCCTTGTTGCTAGGGGCTTCCAGCTTTTGACTCAGTCCTTCAGACTGGATAGACGTGTCAGATTGCTTCTCCTCACCATTCCTGTCTAGTACTCCAGCTCATCGAGAATTTGGTTGCTGATTTTGCTTGGTCATCTTCGTGAGTAAAGACAGCTGACTCCCAAGCCTGGTCGAGTCACTGTTGCTCTCCCCTGTGGCTGGGCTTTGGCCCGGGTTGTTGTCCAGGGATTCCCAGCTCCTCAGTACTTCACTCCTGTGACACCTTATTCTGATCTCAGTTGAACTACAGCATTCCTGAGTAGTGATAGAACTTTAGCTCCTGTATGAACTGGGAGAGACTGCAGGAGCCTTGCACTCCCTCCTCAGTTGGGAAGTGACTTAGTGGAGCTTTGCGTTCCCGAACAGGCTGGTTGGTTAGCCATTTTATGTCATACATCTTTGACAGCCGTCCAGCTTTTCTCGAATTTAGCACTTAGCGCTCGCTCTCGCCTGTCGGCACAAGCTTCAGCTCTTACTTCCCTGGGCTCAGCAGCAACGTTTACCTCCTCTATTGCATTCCAAGGCCACCGGATTTTCTGCTGCATGTTTCCTCCTTTGGCTGAACTGCCATTACAGGGCGGCCACCATTTTCAGGAGCCTCGCGCTCCATTTCGGTCGAGCCACCACCTGCAGGAGCCTAGCGCTCCATTGCCAGCCAGGACAGCACAACGCTGATCATTTACGTTGCCAGGAGTCTAGTGCTCCGTTGCCAACAGCCACTATTTCAGGAGCTTCGCACTCCACAGGCAAGTCAACACCTGTCAGGAGATGTACGCTTCACCTTCGGCAGACCCGCCATTCTCAGGAGCTTCGTGCTCCATTAATGGCTGTACCACCATTTTTAAATTGTTGCCATATTGATCAGATCCACACCACCTGAGCTCTAAAAGTTGGAGATAGGATCCTCCAAGGTTCAGCCAACGCTACCTCGCTCAATTGGTGGCACAGTCGCAGCTCAGATGGCCCGCCATTGTATGGGCCTTCTGCCCTGGGACTTTCTGATTAATTCTTGAGGGAGTTCCAGGCATTTTTCCAGAGGTGCTGGCATAGTAATATCACCTGTTACTGAGACGTCAGCATGAGAAAATGCATAAGGCACTGTGCAAGTCAAAGAGAGGTGGGGAGGCATGGACCCTTTAGAAACAGGGCCAGGGCTGTGACTTCTGGGTCTTCGCCCTCAGGCTGGCAAAGCTCCCGGTCACGCCATAAGGCTGGTCACCACAGCAAAGCCTCACTACGGGATGAGAGGCGCAGGGATAAGGCCCTACGGAAGCTCTGGAGCAAGGTGAGTAAAGCCGCATCCTCTCACGACCAAACCAGGGAAGATAGATGCACTGCACCTGACCTGGATCCTGGCCAGCTGTCACCAGGGGCTACCCTTGATCAAGTCTCTCTTCAGGACTGTCACTTGTCTGATCCCACGGCTGACCTATGGGAGCCTACAGTTGCCTCCTCAGAGCAGGCCACCAAGGGTGTAGCCCCTGCCCAGGAACTACAACAATCAAGCCATGCCGCTGTCGTGCCTTCGGACACTGGTTGCGGTCCTGGTCTGGATCGGGGGTTTTCCTTGCCGGACAATTTCCAAGACATTGTTTCCAGGGCTATACAGCAGGGCCTTTCGGCCAGTTTTCATCTGCACAGCCAGATGTTCTCAGAGGTGTCGGTTGCATCTGACTCACATATCAATCCTGGTCCAGAGGACTTGCACTCCTTTCAAGACCCAGGTTCCCCTGTCCCCTCCTACAGGAACCAGCCATCGTTTTCAGAGGTAGCTGAACGTGGGGAACAGGACTTTTCAGATGATGAAGGTCTACTACCCAAACAACCGGCCTTCACTGGCCTCTTTCCACATAGCATTTTCAAATCATTATTGTTTAAAGCTACTAATGCAACACAATTGTGCTTCCCCCCACCCCCGGTGGGGATTTTCCACAGAGTTCCCATGAGCTATCAGAATCACTTTTTTCCGAACCAAATAAGGCAGTGGATGTTGTTCCTGCACCTCACCTGTTTATTAATGTCGTCCAAAGACAGTGGGATACTCACGGGTTGGCGACTGTTTTTTTCTTCAGCCGACAGGCAATTTTTCAATGTCGCCCCTGAGTTAGCAACTCTTTTCCAGGTCCCCTCAGTGGATGCACCAATTGCTGCCTTATTGCCTAATTCCACTGTTCCGGGTGAGCCAGAGAAGAGTTACGACCTGAGGAACCAAGCTCTGACCGGGCCCACCAAGGGGCAGCATGGGCAATTCAAGCAGCCACCACTTTGTCGTTTTTTAACCGAACCACATTGTTATGGCGCCAGTAGCTTCGGGACAAGATGCCAGTGATGGACACCAGACTGTAGCAAGATTTGAACAAAATAATTGCAGCAGTCCAATTTTCAGCCAACGCAACACTGAATTCTGCCCGCTTCGCCTCCAGGACCATGGCTTCCACGGTGGCAGTACGTTGCCTGCTCTGGCTCAGGCACTGGCAGGCGGACGCCTGTCACAAGTGGTGCCTGGTGACTGCCCCCTTTGTGGGGGACAAGCTATTGGGGAAGGTTTCCGACCAGACTGGGGCCCTCCCATGATTCAGGGACAGTCAGCTTTGGTTTGTCCCATTCCTGGTTGCTGTCTCCACCACTATGGAGAAGGGGCATTGGTCTTACCAGAGACGCATCTTCTTGTTGGATGGAGATAGCAGCCAGCCTCACCCATTGGTCAGTCTGGTCTTCAATTTCTAACTCATTTTTCTTCCGACACGACGAGTCTATTTCTTCGTCTTCACCAAAAGCTGGAAGCCCTAGCAACAAGGGGGGGACTTAACACCTCTGACAGACTCAGTCCTTCAACAGAACAGATGAGTACAACCCCATCCTTGGCTGTTGTCTTCACCCAACGAGAAGGTGTGTCTCAGGGAAGACCAAATCCCCATTTGCATGATTCTGATCTCTAACTATAGACACATCACAGCATTTGAATATCTTTTCCAAGACTTACATGGCTGCTCAACCAAGTGCTATTTTTTGAAGTGTTAGGGCTTGCAGACCCTTTGCATTTTTAATTATCAAGGTAGAATTATCAGTATAGTGCAAGTTATTGATACTGCTTCCAGACTCCTTTTTCATTTTTATTTCTACTTTGCCTTTTCTCCTTATAACGAAGTGATTAGTGGGAGTTTTGTGGCTGTATCTGATAAATGACTCATCACCTCCAATGTGCTGCAGTGTGACAATCGTGACCTGAAAGGGAGGCAAGGAATAAGGAGAACAACATTCAGTGATGTGTAAGATCGTTCTGTTTATTGTTCACTGCTGCTGTTTCTGTGCTGCTTCACGTAGAGGTATAATTGGAAACTGGATAGCTGATTTGAATAGAGATAGCAGATAGCATATCAGCAACCATCTGTTGAGTGCGATTAAGTCCCTATATTTCTGAGGGGGATTAATGGGTCTGGAGAAGCATGCTAAATACTTAATTCTTTCCTCTTCTTGCTATTTTTACCATTCACAGTCCCCAGAATTGTGGGCTACCATTAATTAATTTTCCATTTGCTGTAGTATTTTATTTATTCCGATTTACAAAGCCCACCCATCAATAAACTCTGGACTGATGGCAAATAGCTAAAACAATACAATTGGAACAAAAACTGTACAAGCAATACAAAAGCATACAAAAACCATCATAGCTGAGGTACCGTGTTTCCCTGAAAATACGACCTACTCAGAAAGTAAGTCCTAGCTTGATTTTTACACGTATGCCCAATATAAACCCTACCCCCAAAATAAGGCCTAATTAAGACCCCCACCCACTGCAGGGTGCACAGGTGAAAATTAAGCTAGGGTAGAGATGGGGGGTGGAGCTGGCCTACTAATCTTCAGATAATTGGAGCCAGGCCTCACACACCTTGGCCCATTTCTTCTGCAGCCGGCAACGCTTTTCTTGAAGGCCTCTGTAGTCGATAACAAAGCTCTGGATCGATCCAGGGCTTCGTTATTAGCTGCAGAGGCCTTCAGGCTGGCCTTGCCGGACGAAGAAGTTCCTGAAGGCTTCTGATAGTGAAAAAGAGGCTGGGAGCGATGCACACAAGTGAGATGAGTCAGTGGATGACACCCCCCCCCAAAAAAAATAAGACCTGGTGCCTTTTTTTTTGTGGCAAAAAATTTTTCTTCTTATTTCAGAGAAACACGGTATATAAATATATATTACATTGCATTATGAAGTTTCTTACACTAAAAGGTACATATAGTAGTATGAAAAGAAAAAGTACAGGCAATCCTTGACTTAGAACTATAACGGTGCTTGCCTATTATGGCCCTAATACTTTGCAGTCTTTATGCGAGGCACCCATGTGACCACCTCTTTCAACGACCACTACCCCAGCCCTTCCAGATGGAGTTGCTAAGCAATCACGCAGCTGCTTAAATGAACAGAGCAAAAGAGATTCCTGCTGATACAGGGCAGGCAACTCTGCTTCATGCACAGAAGGGAAACCCTGCACTGGGCCAGAGAAAGGCCTTCCTCTCCCCTTCCATCTGTGTAAGATGGAACCAGCCCACTGTGCTAGAGAAAGGAAGCCCTTCAAACTTCCTCTTTCCTGTGCAGTGCACCCCACCCCCACCCCAATTCCTTTCACCACCACAACATATTACCTCCCTTCCCTCAGCCCTAGGTTAGAAAGTTGTTCTAACTTTCTAACCCAGGGAGGGGAGGGGAACTGGCACCCTATGCTCACTGTACTAGAGACAGGAAGGGTCTTACAACCTTCCCTGCCAGCTTTCCTGTTAGCTTTCTGAGGAAGCTGGCAGGGAAGATTGTAAATGGCTATCACATGATCACAAAGGGCTTGGCAACCCTTCACAAGTGCCAAGAACTCAGATCACAATATGTTGACTGCAGGGCCACTACAACAAGGTTGACTCAGCCTTCCATCCTTTATAAGGTAGGTAAAATGAGGACCCAGATTGTTGGGGGCAATAAAAGTTGACTTTGTATGTAATATACAAATGGATGAAGACTATTGCTTAACACAGTGTTAGCCGACCTGAGTCTTCGGAGAAGGGCGGGATATAAATTCAAATTAAAAAAATAAAAAAAAAAAACAGCCATAATTTCAAGCACCAATCATAAGTCCCTTCGTTGAGGGACTTTTTAGTGGTCACTGAACAAATGTGTCGTAAGTTGAGGACTACCTGTATTGGTTAGCTTTCTTTCTTTAGAATCTTCTACTCTAAAGTCTTGAACTTATGGTCACTTTTTGTTCAACATTTCTCAAGTTCAGCAACTAAGTTGTATGGACCAACTCCGAGACTGACTGGGGATTTCTTGGGACTTGAAGTCCATACATCTTAAAGATGGTGAGCTTGAGAAACACAGTTCTAGATGACACCATGAGTCACTGCTGGGAAAATACCGTGACCTGAGAATTTTCTATCCTATCCAATAAATTACTGAACAAAAAGGGTAAAATCGTGGAGAACTGTAATTGTCTATTGAGCTCTGGTATGACAAAAATATTAAGTTTTGAGAAGATTTTTTCTTTTGGATGTTGAAGGTAATTTGAAACACTGGACATAAATAAAAACTGCAGTAGGTTCAGACTATTTCTCCTTGTGTTATCTGATTCAGCAATTCTAGGCAAACACTGCTATATAATTTGTGGGCAGCATGCAGTCTTAAATCATTGACCATTTTCCCTTGGCAAGAACCTTGGAAATGTGAAGGTGCTTCTACTTTCACATGTAGAGACTTTCAGCTTTATTTCTTGGCAGCATTCATAAAGGCTGGGAGTCCTTCCATTTCATCCTTATGAGGGGAGACACTGCCACAGGCAGACAAATTATTCTTTTCATGATGTTCCTGGCTATAAACAGTGAAGCTTGCATTACTGAGGATTTAGTTTCCTGGCTGCAATTTGTGAATTTAGAAATTTAACCTTTACTGTATTGAAAACATGCAGTAAAACATAGAATTTCGATTTCAGTAAATAATTTCTTTCTCCAATTAAAGTTGATATTTCAGTGCTTCTGGGCAAAATTATTTCCTGCTCATACTAACTTTTGATTTTGAAATATCATTTGAAGAATTATATCTGCATCTTATCAGTTCATCCTTAATCATGTTCTTTATTCTTTTCTATCACTTCTGTGAGATAAATACATCAGATTAAGTCACTCATTTTGAAATAAGGATCTTGGTCTTTTATTAAAGTTACGGCAGTTTTGGTCAGCTATTTTTTTCTAGGAAACTTTAAATTTGTGTTTAAAATTATAGGAAATAAAAATTGATAGCAGTTCCTCAGGATTATTATGCATACATGTAACTATTCCGTTTATTTTTATTTAATTTACTTATATATACCCACCTTTGTTATTTTTACAAATAATTCAAGGTGAAAAACATATCCAACAGACCAAGGTTCCTTCTATTTTCCCTACCACGAAACATCTTTCTGGATGTTGTAGTCAGAAAGGGTCCGGCCATCTTCCAGCTGCTTTCCAGCAAAGATCAGCCTCTGTTGGTCAGGAGGAATGCCTTCCTTGTCCTGGATTTTGGCCTTTACATTCTCAATGGTGTCACTTGGCTCTACCTCCAGGGTGATGGTCTTGCCAGTCAAGGTCTTCACAAAGATCTGCATTTTTTATCGCTTCACTCAGGCAGCCAGAAGGAAATAAATAATATTGTGGCACGGTATCAAGGCCGCCCTAAGAGGAGCCAGAAGAGGCACCTGGTGCGGCAGCCTTCTGTTCCTCCATGCCTCTTGTATCCCTCTAGAGTCACCTTCACGTTTTTTGCCAGTCATGGATTCGTTCGGGTATTCTGAAAGGTAGGCACATGTGGTACAACTCCCGGTTCAGGCCATCTCGGCAGTAGTTAACCAGCAGTTGCTATGGTCAGTGCCTCAGCACCAGTCTCCGGAATTCACAAATGTATTCGGTCACTGGTCTGCTCCCCTGCTTCATGGCATGGATGTCAGATTCCATCTGCCAGACTTGCATGGTGTCTCCAAATCAGCTCTGAGTTCTCCCAAGAAGATGTTAGGGTCCCCCAGCTCTGGAGTCCTCCTTCATCATGGAGGGCTGTCACCCATTCCGCTGCTTCTCCCTCTAGGTTTGCCACAGTGGCATTCACACAAGCCACATCATTGAAGAAAGCTGGGCCATATTGATCCAGGTGAGCCCACGTCTGATTCAGGAAGAACACCAACTTCTCTGGCCTACCATCAAACGTGGCCTTGATCGGCGATGGTTCAGTGGGGCCTGGGCACCCCAATATCCCTGAGGCCATCCCATTCCGTAGGGGAAGGGCTGGGGCTGAGCACCCACAGCTATCAGTTGCACTAAAGGCCTTCTGGTGATCCTGTGCAGTTGGGTTGCCACCTGTTGGGGTCCAGCAGCGCTTTGCCCTGGAACTGGGCCTGGTTGGGGGATGGTGGTCAATGAGGGGCTGTGGCTCCCCCTGTCCTCAGCCAGGTTTGAGGCAGTGCGGGTGGGAGAGTCATCGAGGATTGACTGGATCCTACTCCAGGAGCTGGCAATTTACTACATTCTGGTCTCCATTCCAACGAACCTCTCTCTCAACTTTTCAACTGATGGGCTGAGGCAGGTTGTCAGGTATCTCCATTCCACCAGCTCTTCCCACCGCTGCTCTTTTCCCTTTCCATCTTGGGCCCTGGATAAATGCCACTCCAGGAGGAAGCAGAGGGAACTCAGCTTTGCACGTCTTCGCCACTACATCCTGCCATAGTTCCTCACACGCCTGACAAGAGTTCCCCAGCCACCATGGCCTCCTCCCGCACTGCTGGCTGTTCAGTCTTCTCTGCTTGTCCCTTCGAACGGTCACCGTTTGGGTACCAAAGTCCACCTGGCCTGCAGTCAGAGTCTCTTTCACCGGCCCATCCCTGACTTGGCAGCTTGCTCTCCTTTACATTCCACCTTCTCCTGTGTCTTCACAGCTTTTCCAGAGGTGACCGGACAGGCTGCAGGAGCCCAGGACTCCTTTGTCATTTTTAACTTTGGTAGATGTGGCTTAATGTCAGCGTTCCAACTGACGAACCCAACCAAAGCAAGCATGGTCGAGACAATCCAATCTTTGAATGCAAAATTTGATTGAGTACATCATTTCAGCACTGATGAGGGCAAAACCAGATCTATTTAATTTCCACACAAACCTACATAATTAAAGTATAGATTCTCCATCCCCCTATTAGAGCAGGTCACATGATCCAATTGAGTCTCATTGTATTGTTGTGAGAAAAAGCCTTTGTCTTTGGCAAACGCCTGCTGAAGCGTCCTTGGCTCTCATGGCTGTCATCTTGATGAGTGGAGCCTACATTCCATCTTCACCCTTCCCTCCCCCCCGGTTCGTTGGCAAGCTGAGAAGCGATAATGGTTGCAACAGCAAAAGCTCACCTTGATCTTGACAGAATTATTATATTGGTATTAAAATTCTGACTGCATTTTGTTTATTAGTCCTTGTGGGCAAAAAAGTTTATATTTCATTGTATAGTACAGCTGTTGTAAATTTAATCATCTGGCATGAAAGTAAGGAATGTAATTCTCATTTTATTTCTTGATTTAAATCTTCTATTTTTAAGCTGAAAAAAAGATTATAGATGGGAAGGACATATGTTGCTGACCTCTATGACAACAAAGACCTCTTTTTAAAAATAAGAAATAAGACTTAAAATTACACTCAAGACAAAGGCATGACTATAACAAAGCATATAATATTAAAGTATATAAAATGTATTGGTAGTCTGCCTGTATCTCTGAATTTTTTAACATTTTATTTGGATTTCAAATAATTTTATATCAGTAAGTTTGCAGTAAATAACAAGTCAGTTTTATGTACAATTCAGACTGAATGTTCATTTATTTGTGTACATAATTGTGCTATTTTGGTATACGTTTGAATTGATTTTTTTAATGCAAGAATTAAAGAAAAGGAAGCCAGAAGTAGATGGAAACAAACAGCATAATTACAGGTTAATAAACTTCACCATGTATCTCACTGACTTTAAAACAGTTGGAAATTTTAGGGTGCTGAATTCGGTGCCACAGACCAGATACCATTATTATGTGCTGGGATCACAGACAGGCAACAGCTGTTGTTGAACTTTTAGGACTGGTTTGAACATTTATACCAACCAACCAGCATTCACCAATGTTGTTCCTAGATTTACATTACTGTGGCTTGTCACCTACTTAACGTGCAGAACTGCATTCTCCCATTGGAACCAGTCCTGCTAGTTTGATCTATCAGGGAGATTCTATTAGTGATGTCCCCTTTTACGGGTTGTCCTGGACTTATGCCCCTTTTACAGGTTGTCCTGGACTTATGCCCACAATGGAGACCAGAATTTCCATTGCTTAGCAATGGAAAGTTGCACCCAATTTTACAACCTTTTATGCCACAGTTGTTAAGCAAATTATTTTAGTTAAGTGAATCATGCGACCATTAAGAGTTCTTCTGGAGGGATATGGGCAGTCTAGAAATACAAAATGCTAAGTGAAACTGGTTCCCCACCTCCCACCCCCGCTTGACTTTGCTTGTTGGAAGCTGGCTGGGAAGATGCCGTAGGGTGATAACATTATCTCAGGATGCAGCAGCCATCAGAAATACATGCCAGTTATCAAGCGCCTGAATGTTGATCACATGACTGGGGAGGGAGGTGCTGCAGTGGTTGTAAGCACAAGGACTGGTTGCAAGTCACTTTTCAGCGCTACCTGTATTTTATTCATTTTACTGATTTTAGCGTGTGAAGAATAAACTTCAATCTTAATTCTGTAAATACTATTTTAATATTTTCAAGGACCTAAAGCCTATGCAGTGGCTTTATCAGGCATTCCAGGTACTTTTTTGGGTGGGGAGGGGGAATGGCAGCTTTTTTTATCCTGGATATTTAAGAGTTATGACCCAGTAAATGTTCATGTCATATGTCCAGAGGATGTAGAGCATTTTAAAAAAGAGTACAAATTCAATTTTAATCTTAATGGAGGAGGCAAATTCTTTTTTCTAAGCTTCAGTAGAGATGTGATAAAGCTGGATAAAATGCCAAAAATCATTGACACGCCATCCTTTCACAGATTTTGCTGATGATAGCTAGCAGTTTAGCTTGTGTACTTTTGAGACGTAGCATAAACAGAGTTGGTTTATTTGACTCTACAGATAGTTTTGAAACTGTTTTCACCGTTTTATTTGGTATTCATATTTAATGTAGAAATTGTTTTCGTAGCCTATATATCATTAAAAAGCATAAGGTAATCTCAGTACTTGTTATTAAGATTTGGACATAACTACTGCCGTTTCCAGTTTCAAATCTGGATGGAGAATATTCGAGAAGGAATAGATTGCCTAGCAGATATGTTCCATTTGAAACTGAACAGAAAGAAAACAAACTAGAGAATGTTAATAAAGTATATTTAAAAAAGAGATGGAAAGCAGGCTTCTTATTCACTGAAGACTAAATGAAATGTAATGAGTTAGTCATTCCCATTTCTGTTTCTAGTTCATATCTGCTAGTCTCCATTCTTCATGCCCACCTTACGAGTTTTATTTGTTGCTGGAACCCCAGATCCATCAACTGGAGCTCAGGGAAAATGCAAGTGGGCATGAGCAACATGATGAACATATAAATACAGGGTAAAATCCAAATCCAACTGTAGATTTAAAAAAAATCCTGTCAATAAATTCATATCTCGGTGTTGTTAAATAAGGAGGCTTACTTATCCAAACGTATACTGTATCTGTACCCTTCTGTCTATCCTGCTTGAGGAGGAATTTATCCTTCTGAACATGTCTGCCAGTTCTATACACAATTTGGTTTGTAAATTTGATTTGTATTATTTTACTCCCAATTACATATTTAGTAGTTATATAAACTGATTACATATAGCTTATAAGTCCTGCCAGTAAATAAATGAATAAATTATTAAATAATAAAGCCTAATTTATAAAAAGTAGCTCATGAAGTAGAGCAAATCTCCCTCCTTTATTTTTCTATTTTACATTCTTTAAAGCAAGATTTTTTTTCAATTTCCCATGACTCCCAATTTATCGCAACCTGACTGCAAAAAATGCAGTTCCTCCTTTTTGCCTTAAAAAAAACACCCAGCTTATTGGAGTATCATATGGGTAATCTTTCTATTTCTCCTTAATGCAGAGAGATTTTTGAATCTCGCACTCAAGCATTGTTTTTGACTGCAGTGTGGTGTTCTCTTCTAGAACCACCTCAGTTCGCCATGATAACTCACCAGAAGTAGTGTGACTTTGAGAATGCATGCTCGGATCTTCATTTTGGGGTGAATGTAATAAGATCACAATTGTGACAAGGGAAATATTTAATTATTATTTAATTTAATTACACAGAAGGGAGTTTAATCGATAAATATTAATGGTGTTTGATATATATTGATGTAGGTCTTTTTCATACACTACTTAGCTTCTAATCATTAAACAAGATATTATAAATTACAAAATCCAAAATCATTTTTATATTCACTTCACATTTTTATAGTAACTACAGTATATTTTAAATTTTTCAGCAAAAACCTAGACACAGTAAGAATGTTTTCTGTCATCTGTCTGATTTTTTTTCAGGTTACAATATTTGTATCAAATAATTGAATAATAAATGTTTACTAGGCATAACATAGTGTTTCTCTGTTTTCTTTAGGATGAAATAGACAGTTTAAACCCAGTTCTCAGGGATAATCCGCAGCTTCAAGAGGAAGTAAAAATCTGGGTGAAGGAACAAAAAGTGCAAGAGATTTTTATGCAAGGTAATTCTGAGAAATGTATGTTTGTCATTTAATTAGATAAACACTCATAGTGAATTATGTTTTAATTTTTTAAGTTATAAAGTAATTGTTACAGTATTGCATATTACTGAATTGATGATTTCCTATAGGGTCACCAGATTTAGTGTCTTTTCTATTAGTTGTGACTTCCCATCTGAATGTATAGTATTTTCAAATGGCCAGGTGGATCTTAAAGGATCCCACTCCATTTGATCAATGAGACCATTTTACTAAGTAATACTATTTTAAAAATTATTTGAAAAAATATTTTGTTGAAAGTTGATGTGGTTAAGCAGGAAAACTGAATACAGGTAGTCCTTGACTTACAACCACAATAGAGCCCAAGCTTTCTGTTGTTAAGTGAGTCTTGCCCATTTTATGACCTTTCTTGGCACAGTTAAGTGAATCTGAACTTTGATCCCATGATCATGGGGATGCTGTAAAGCTCGTAACTGTGGAAAATGTTTTCTCAGTGCCATTGTAACTTTGAACGGTCACTAAATGAACTCCTGTAAGTTGAGGACTTACCTGTATGCATTAGCAGTAGTTTGTTTTTCTAAGTTACCCACCAGTTTGTGCTATATTTAAATAAAAGAGAGAAAGGTGCACACATTAAACAATGTTGAGAACCAGTAAATTGTAATGGTTAAGGCGGTGGACATGGAGCAGTAAGATCCAGGTTCTAATTGTCCCAAAGTGACAAAGCCATCTGGGTGATTTGGGGCCTAGTTACCCTCTCTCATCCCTAAACAAACACAGGTCCTGTGAGAAGCTTGCTCATAGACAGAACCCCGTGCATCCATAGTTTTGCTGCGTGATATAGAAGAATGCAGCAGAAAACAAATCCTTCAAGTTTGGGAAGTACATGAAAGGGAAAAAATATTTCATCTATTTCAGGCTCAAAATACTGTCTTTTCAGTTTGAAACGCTTGTTCCATGTGCATTTCAGAAGTGCTTTCTGCCTGAAGTAGCTCTATTTTAAAAGTCGTCTGCTTCTAAAATGCTGGCAGTAAGAATTACAGTGAGCTCAAAGTAGGGTGATTTAAGGTCACAACAGTTTGAATCAAACACTTTGTATATCCCTACCAGACAATCTGCAGCTATCAAATGGTCTTGCAAAACATACTTAAGGAACCGGGAATGCTTTTTTTAGTGTATTTATTTCTTTACTAAAGAATATGAAACTTCATGGGTCAGATGCAGTAGTTCTCTGGACTACCATGTTTTCCATATTGGTTAGCCAAATGTTTCTGGGAATTCACAGTATTTCATGTCTGAGAAACTATCAGTATCAATTATTTTTCATGGGATTTCTCCCAAATTATTAATTATTAATCTCTGTATGACAGCCGAGCTCAAGAATTCTCATTTAAAAGTCTAATCTTAAATAGTTAAAAAAATTATTTTCCAGCCAGTGAAAGACCTAATTAATAGGGTTATGAAATATTTCAGATTCGATTCAGAAGAGTTGCTTTTAAATATGAATGCAACAGCAGCTGTCTGCAACTCATTAAAATAGATTCAGGATTGTACCGTTGTTTCATGGTTGCGCAGCTACACTGAAAACCTTCCACGGCAACCACATTCACATAGAACCAGATGTAGTAGCTTTAATGTGTAGAAGACGGATTCTGTGTTTGCTGTCCTACATGTTCCACAGCACTTCTGAAATACTGCACAGCCTGATTAAAGAATATCAGGATTTAGTATCTGTGGTTAAAAAAAAATAATTTCAGTTTGCCATTACAATATCTGTGTTCAGTCATTGAAACCAGAACCATTGAGATAGAACTGAATAATAATTTATATACCTTTCCTTAGTAGCCAAAACCATTTCCTATTTTGGCCAGCAATATATGTTTGGGTGGATTTTTTTTTAAATCCCATGTTATTCTGTTGGGAGCAGAAGCTGGCTAATGAAGAGGCGGTAGGCACCATAGAGAGCTCCAGCAATTCTTTTGGTGTTTTCTATTTGCCTCCTGTCATTTAACCCTCCAAAGAAGATAATACTTTGTTAATACTTTGTTAAAGTCCAAATTTCCCTGCCAGTGGATTTGCGCTAGAGTACAGCTCAAGAACGAATTTCCCCAAAAAGACAATAACAGAAGTAAAAGAAAGGAGGTACATCAAAACCCAACAAAGAGTGACAAAAACATTATTCTGTCAAAGTTGGCACTGAGACCTGTAATTGTGTAATATTGGCAATATTGAAGGCCATAATGACTATAAAACTTGGAGAATCAACTGTAGGGAATTCTGGAAATTGGAATTGGTTGAGTAGGCAGCATGCTATTATCAAACCATTAGCCTTTCTAACCCACTATTTCAGTGGTTTCAGAACATGGTGCATTGACTTCCATGCTCATGAGCTAATTTAAGTAATAAATAACTACTTCCATTTATATAATTGACTTTCTATAATATAGCTTATGACACTGATACGTATAAGGAATTACAACAGAGATCATACATATTTTTAGAAATCATTCTTTGATTTTTATAGTCAGAATGAAAATTTAAACCATTTTTAAAATAACATTCAAATTACAAAATTCCGATTCAAATTTGTTGTGGTGGTATTTGGAAGAAAATGCAATTGCGGTGCAATATTAAAGGTGTTCAGGATTCCCATCTCTTGAAATTAAATCTTTCTGCAGATTCAACTTATCCATTAATTTCTCCTTAAATTTTCCCTCAGTGCATTTTCCACTGTCATTTGCTGTTCCTCTAGGAGACTGGAATCCTTCCTTACCTATTTCCTTTCCTTTTCCTTTTGGTTTTTTTTTTTTTTATAATTAGATTTTTAAAAATTGAGAAGAAATATAGGAACAGAAACTGACAAGGTAGTTCACAGAACCAAAAGAAACATTATTTATAATTTATGCAGGGAAGATCAATAAGGAGAAAGTATTTAGTCTGAATCTGTATGCAACAAATGTTTACTTGAACTTCAAATCTACAAATTTAAAAAAGCACTGCTAATTAATGTGTGCAATCTCTGTATCACACATTAATTTATATAGAACTTTTGCCTTAGCTCTCCAGCCACTTAATTTCAGGAAAGCAATGCTTAAACACTGTTATAATAATGAGTCCTCAGTTTAAGGCCCTGGTTTAATGAACTTCAGATGCAACAAACCAAATTTCTGTCCCCTTTACCAAGATAATAAATAAATCTATTACATTCCAAAAACTCCTGACCTGGCAGTTAATTTTACATCGTTCACAATGTCAGGTCATTTGTGTAATGACATAATTAACCCAGATTATATACATTACCACAAATGACATAATTTGTAATTTAACAGACGTTCAGGAGTAATGGACACCCCCTCTCCCCACTGAGTCTGGTAATCTAAGGTAATGTGGAATCTTGACTTTTTTGCATTGTGCCTTTAGCATATGTTGTTTTCTATTTGCTGATACGCTATTCCTTTTCTATTTTGGTTTGTTTTCTGGGATCTTCCAGATATCATTTTCCGTAATAACTTTGGCTGGAAATGAAATATGTATGTATCAAGAGCCTTGGCAGCTCCTAGCTGATCATTTTTCGGAGCTCAGATATTAAGCAGTGTCAGGCCCACTTAGAGTACTATAAACTACCAAGGCCATCACCTATATTAAGCAGTTGGGGAAAAAATCCAGAAGACAATGGCAAACTCCTTCCAAGAAAACTAAAAGGAAGTGTCCATGAAATGACAGAAGTCAAGCTTGACTTAAAGGAATTTTTTACAATAAGAAAAGTGACATAATAATGGTTTGGACCTACTGATTTTGAGATTGCTCTGTTTTTCAACTCTTCCTGTGCTGATACTGCTAATACTTTAAACCAGGAGTCTCCAACCTTTCGTACCTCAGGGACCACTAAATTCATAATTTTAAATCCCGAGGACCACTAATATGAATTTAAAAAAAAGATAAATAGTATTTAGTGCAATATAAAAAATGCAAATAATTTTTCTGCGGACCACCAAAATTTTCTCGCGGACCACCATTGGTCCACAGACCACTGGTTGGTGACCACTGCTTTAAACATAATACATTGTACCACATAATCCCTAGGCACATAATATCAGCGTTGTCTGCAGGCCATCCTTTGGATAGTCTGCAGAAGTACTATCTAATGGGGAAAAGAATCTGGAAAAAAATCCCTAGAGTATACTCTAGACTAAGTTATTTATCTGCCTGTGTAAGATCATATTGCAAACAATTGTATAAAGAACAGTATAGTAACATTCAGTCCCTTGAACAAATTCTGATGTAGCTATGTTGGATATAAATAAATATTTATGATATTGAGTTATGATGAGTTGTATTTGATTGTAATGGTTTCTAAAGTGTTTATTATTTTTCTGAATCTGGATTGATGAATTCAAAAAACTTACGTAAAATTATTACATTAACATAAATCTTAATAAAAAGTGAAGATGTGTTAAGAAACAAGTAACTGTTTCATTCCTTGGATTAAAAACTTGGAGGTAAGTGATTCTGCACTGGCAAAATATGATAATCCCAGGTTTGTACACAACTCCTTCATTAGCTATTGCTAAAGTGGTGGTACCAACTTTAGCAATATACCAAAATAACCAATATACCAAAATAACCTAAAATTAATGATGAGTAGTGTGGCACAAGGAAGCAGTTTAATGAACCCATTTACAGTAAATAAGGATAATACTGTAGAATGACAGTCGATACAAAAGAATATATAACTTTAAAAAGTGTGGTTTATTCATGCATGAATTTTAAATTGACTTCTAAAGTAAACTGTTGTTTCACGTGACATATTTGAGCTAATACATAACTTACAAGTTATATATTTAAATTTATGAATGTAATATTGTTAACAGCACTTTTACAGTGGAAAGAAACAGACCACTGAAGGTAAAAAAAAATTCTGTAGATTGATTTTGGGGGAATCTTGGCAGCTGTGTAAACCCAGACGTTAGGGACTAAATTCTTTCTATATGAAAGGCATATGTTTTTAGTAACGTACAGTATGTTGGACAGCTTCTGTTCATAAAATTAGGCTTGCTTTCTATTCAGCATCTTGTGCTTAACATATGATTGCACTTCCCACACCCACTGGAGTACACTTCCTACACCCACTGGAATCATGGCTTGCAAAGATTTATATTCCTCACCCACCCACCCGGAAACTTAGCACTTTATACATATATCTGCCATATTTTATCAAAATCAGGAACTATCGGCACTGAATTCAGAAATAAATGGTAGCCCTTAAAAAGCATGATGGACATTGACTTTTCAGTATTTGGGATTGTTTTTATAATATAATTTAACCTCTATTGCATGCACTTCTAAAACTAAACTCTATTGAAATATTATTTCAATAATCCTCGAATGTTATTTTCATTTTTTGAAGGTCCTTATTCTTTAAACGGCTATAGGGTGAGAGTATATAGACAGGACTCTGCCACCCAGTGGTTCACTGGTATAATTACTCATCATGATCTGTTCACTCGCACTATGATTGTTATGAATGATCAGGTAATTATTTTTTTCTCTACTAAAATTGTTCTTTAAAGATGTATCAGCGCTGAAACTAAATATGAGTGTGTGACGTAATTGGCTTTAGTTTGGTTTTATACGTACTCTTTTTTAAGAAGAATGTTTAATAGCTTAAGATGAAAATGACTACAAGACTATTTTAATTTTAAAATGTAAATCTTTTAATTGATAATAATCTGGAGTTCTATTAAATGTGTCCTGGTTAAATATAAACAATTCTTGGAACAAAAGCAAATTGAAGAATTAGTATAGTAACCCTTGATATTCTCAGAGTACAAATGAAGAAGTAGAATCCAAAAAAAGATGGCCAACAAAAGTTTTGTCACCATGATTATGGATCGTGGACACCTCAGAGAATGTTTAAAAGGATTGGTTGGCAGTTTAATTATACTAAATTCAAAATATTGAGGGAACACTTTTCCATATGATACTGATTTAATAGCTGTACACTTGCTAATGAAATTTGGCAAGAGTAATATGGCTGAAAGGGTCAAATTATATTTTGAAGCGTAGGCCAAAATTTTGGGATTAATAATTATTTAAAGAATATAAATCAATCATGTGACTAAGCAAAAATATTATGTTACAAAGGCAATGTTACCCTGGATTTTCAATAATGGATATACAATATGTATTTGGGCATTTTTGCTTTTGAACTGGCTTTTCATCAATGTAATAGAAAGATTGTTTACCATTAATCAAAGGAGTCAAAGTTTAAGACTGTGTTCAAAAACTGAGAGATGTTCTGTATCTATGAGAATCTTTATCCTTTTTTCAGTTTCTTTTTCCTTTCCTTTTTCCTGTTTTATTTATTTGAGTTTTTGAAGCAAATTTAAGAAATGAAGAATTTACTCAGTATGATAAGTTCATCAAATCTAATGCCAGTGGATGAGGTATAAAGGCCAATATAACTTTTTATCTAGTTTCACTTTAATGCTGCTGGGTAAGGATGTAAGATGTCATTAATGATTCCCCTTTCTGACTTAAACCAAACACATTTCGCTTTCTGTCTTTATACCTTAGTTTTCATTGACTCGGTTTATGGCCATGCATTCAGCAACCATTCAAAGTTATGGTGGTGCTGAAAGAGGGCAACTTAGGATGGGTCCTTGGAATTACAGCCGTCGCACCAGTTGCAATCTGAATGTTGCCCAGTTCAATTATGATGTTGCAGTAAGCCTCAGTTGTGCGACTTGAGATTTCTGATATTCCCTATTTGCTTTTCACAGCAAAGTTAGTGGGAAAACCAGCAGGAAGCCAAGATTTCATGAAGTCCTTATTTAATTGCCAGAACTTCCATGTGCTAAGTGAGGTGGTGGAATAAATTTTATTCCTTTAAAACAACCCTTTTAAATTGAATTTGCATTTCCAATTGATCTTCTTATAGAAGATACAAATAGAAAATGATTACGTTTTTCCTCTAATAAAACAGGTATTAGAGCCACAAAATGTTGATCCATCTATGGTTCAGATGACCTTTCTAGATGACGTCGTTCATTCTTTGCTGAAAGGTGAAAACATAGGCATTACGTCACGACGCAGGTCTCGTTCCAGTCAGAACAGCAACACAGCTCACGTAGATATATTTGATTTTTAAATTATATTGTCATTTTTATGTCTATATGTATTTTACTAATGATTTGTAAATCATTAGTAATGATAAGTAAATTGTAAATGTATTTTAGGGCCACTATACCCGAGCTCAAGCAAATAGCCCGAGGCCAGCAATGAATTCCCAAAATGCAGCACCAAAACAAAATTCACAGCAATTACAACGAAATGCTCGTCCAAATAAAAGGAAAGGTTCCGATAGTAGCATGCCAGAGGAAGAGAAGACTAAAGAAGAAAAATATGACTATATAAGCCATGGAGGTAAAAATAATTTTATAAGGGTAGAAAGAATTTTTCTTCCACAAATAATATTAAGGGTATTTTTTTTTCCTTTGCAGAAAATTCAAAAAGTAAAAATAAACCATTTATGTTTAAAAGAAGAAAACCAGAAGAAGATGAAAAAAAAATGAGTGCGAAGAGACAGCGTACAGACAATACTTCAGACAGTTCAGAGAGTAGTGACTCTGAAAATTCAAACAAAAGATTGACAGATTCTTCCTCAGAGCAAAATTCAGATACTGAATTGAAAAGCAAAAATGTTGTAAAGATAAATGGGAAAGAAGGAAAATCCCAGAGTGACATGGCAGAAGACAAGAACCTAATAGGCAACCAGTGTCCCTGGCATGAAGTGCAGGAAGATAAAAAACAACAAATGGAAAGACCAGAATCAGCTGATTTGGAATTTCAAGAAGTTTCACTCTATCGAGCTGAACTGCCAACAGTCTATGATCGTAGTGATAATGACGGCTGCATTCAAGAGTGCAGAATAGAAAATAAGCATCCCAGAGAGCGTTTAACTGATGAACAATTTGTAACCAATTGTCCCACACCAAAAAGTTATATTGACACAATTACTGAAACCAGTTCAGTTAACCAGACTCAGGAAAACTTTTCAAGTAGTTTTAGTTTACAAACTGGTCAGGAAACAGCATCTCTTATCAGTGATTCTAAACACCCATTTACAAATACCAACATTCTGGAAGTAAAAAAATCAGAAACTATTGAGAACTGGATTAATAATGCCAATAAAATGGATCTGATGCAATCAAACGTTGGGAAAAATATATCCGCAAATGAACATATAAATTCTGAAAACATTCACTGCGGTTCTGCCCCATCTTTAACTGTAATATCTCTAGCAGAAGAAGGCAGAGTTCGTAAACAAACAGCAGTCTCTGATGCTATGAAGTCAAAAACTAATCCACAAGTTGAAAACACTAAAATCAAGCCAAACAGCTCACCAGAAATTAAATATAAGCCTCCCCAGTCGCCTGACACTGTGAAATCCAAGGTTAATTACCTTAACAGCCATGTTATTGGCGTAACAAAGACAGTGGTTAAAACGGAACCTGATTTGCCCAGGTCTATCTTTCATCCAATTCCACCTAGAGTTACTTCATTAGAAGTGACTAAAAACCCTCTTTCTGTTGACAAAAAAGAACATTTCACAATTTACAGAGATCCCATTCTTCTTGGTCAAGAAACAGGAACTAATCACATGACACCCTATTTACATCAGCATAATTACCCACCTCATTCCACTTCCCATAGAACTTCTTTAAATCCAAGCACTCATCACTCTGCATTAACAGGCACACCCCATTTATTAGCCGAATCCTCCAATCAAACTCCATTGTCTGCTATTAACACTCATCCTCTTAGCAGTGCATCTCATCACTCTGTTCACCATCAGCATCTGCTCCCTGCAGTGCTACCAGGCGTGCCTACAGCCTCTTTGTTGGGAGGCCATCCACGGCTAGAAACAGCTCACGCAAGCAGTTTAAGTCATTTAGCATTAGCACATCAGCAACAGCTGCTCCAGCATCAATCGCCACATCTTCTGGGGCAAACTCACCCATCTACTACATATAATCATTTAGGACTTTATCCAATTATTTGGCAGTATCCAAATGGAGCACATGCTTATACAGGACTTGGGATACCGCCGTCTAAATGGGTCCATTCGGAAACTGCTGTTAATACCGAGAGTTCTTTGAGAAGAGTAAGTCTTACTCATCCTCAAAATAACGATATATTGGGGTGTCTTTGGGATATAGTGTTTTATGTAGCCAAACTTTCTTTAAAGTGGAAGAGCGTGGGATAATTTGCCTAACTGGTAAATTTAAATAATTGTTGTTCGGGTTTTGTTTATGTAAATAGACAATTACATCTATTATCCTACCTTATTGTTTGTGTATGTTAATAGAAAGATGTGCTGTTGATGTAAAGAGGTACAGTAGTTTCTGAATTAGATTTTAAATTTGTTTTTAAAAAAGGAAAAAGAGACTAAATTGGAGAATGCTCATGCTATTTAAAAACTTACCAATGTTATTAGTTTTAAACAATTCCATTTTTAAAATAATTATAATTAATAATCTTTTTTTAAAAAAATACATTAAATGGTTTCTGCAGAAAGAATAGGCATGTTTATCAACATGTTAAAATGCTTCGGTTAATGTAAGCAGCTATACCACCATTTTAACCTCAGACAAAATGTCTCCTAAATCACCATTGTGAGCTTCTCTCTAGTTTAAAGAGGTATTCAAATACATAGCAGCCATCACTTCCATCCTAGAATTTGAAATCATGCTAAGTTCTTTGTATTGGTTTCGGTTAAAGCTAACAAGATACGGGGATCAAGCTTTCTCAAGCAAATCTTAGAAATATTGTCAGGGCAGATAAGAAGCATATCATAGATAAGAAGTATGTCTTTCGCCAGGAAGTAGAAATTAGGTTTGTGCTGCCCCTCAGATTTGAATTCAGAAAAGGTGTATCTTGCTACATGGAGAGATGAATGTAGCATATGTCTGCAGCTGCTCAAAGTAGCTGTGCCTTTTCCTAGGACCACATGGCTGCTTTCTGCAGCTGTCCTACAACCCAATAAAGTTGCCGAGACACTTACACTCCCATTCATCCTGAAATATTTTTGCATTCCTGTTTGATTTTGTTATTAAATACATATCATGTCTTTTGAATGGGAGTTCAAGGTGACATTCATGATGCTACTACTTCCTCTTATTTTTCTCCACAATAACACTGTCCTTAAATTGCTTTATATTTTACTTCTCTATATTACGTAAGAAAATTTGAAAGAACAGCATTCAAAAAGGGAAGGTAAGTGTTGGAACATAGTAAATTTAAAGGAAATTAAACCTTTTTTTCTTCCATGATAGTGTTTTCTGTTTGGAGTTTAAGATGTCACCCTTCATTTTAAATATATTGTTTGTGTATGTGCATTATTAATATGAAATTCTTGATCATAATTATATTCTTTTTTTACTCAACCATTATAAAACACTTATCTACCCTAGAACTTTCCTAAGAAATAATTAAATCCTGCTGATAACTATTATTGCTTTTTCAGAATACTCCTAGTCCTTGGTTACACCAGCCCACCCCTGTGACCTCGTCTGATGGTCTTGGATTGCTGAGTCATATTCCCGTAAGACCGTCTAGTGCAGAGCCACATCGGCCACTTAAATTAACATCCCACTCTAGTCCTCCCTTGTCAAAAGGCATCGTGGATCGCCATAAAGAGTAAGCATGCATTTTTTTAGTCCATCAATTGAGAAAATAAATAAATCTTTAGAAATAACAGTCTAGGGTTTTGCTTCAAAACTGATTGGGCTTGTTGTGTCACATCTGACCCATAAAACATCTTAAGATAAATGAGGAAGTTGATAGTACTACATAAGGACAAATTATTTGCTGTCGTTCGTTAATCTGAAACTAAAATAATGCAGTGCGTTTATTTTATTTTATTTTTCTGTACAGTGAATTGGAGAGGAAGGGAATTTTTGAATCTCTGCACTCGGCAAAATCAGATCTCGAACAGAACAGATCACAGGCTGCAAAAGAAGGCCACTTACAAAGACAATTTGTGGATCCTCTGCAAAGATCCTTTCAAGAGGCAGGGGAGAGACTAAGCAAGTATAAAGAAGAACACAGACGAATACTGCAGGAAAGCATTGAGGTTGCCCCTTTCACATCCAAAATGAAGGCCCATGAAAATGAAAAGGAGTCTTATTCCAGAATAATGCCTTTATCATCCTCTAGTCCCAAAAGCCACGGAGGAAAACCTGACAAAGATTCAGAACTCTATAAAATGAAGCATTCAGTACCACAGAGCTTGCCACAGAGTAATTACTTCACCACCTTGTCTAATAGTGTGGTGAACGAACCTCCACGAATGTACTTGCCAAAGGAAATTGCAGGCACGTGCACTGATAAACAGAATACTTGTCCGTCAACAACAGCTGCTTCTACTCAGTCACTCACTTCTTTCACGTCATCCCTTTCAAAACCTCCACCTTTGATTAAACACCAGCCAGAAACTGAAAGCTCAGTGGGCAAGGGAATAGATCAGCTTTCACAGCAAATGACGTCCCATTCAGTAAACTCGTTTAGAAGTAACAGCGGAAGCCCTACTCAGTTAACAATTTCATCTTCTGGCTCACTCCGAACAATGCCTGCTTTACACAGAGCACCTGTGTTTCACCCACCTGTCCATCCCAACTTGGAGAGAAAAGAAGGCAGTTATAGTAGCCTTTCTCCTCCAACCTTAACTCCCGTGCAGCCTGTTAATACAGGTAACAAAATCCATGAGTTACAGAAGCCACCAACTTTAGTACCTGAGCCAAAGGAAACACAGAATAGTTACAAGAGTGTCACGGATCAGAAACTTTCAGCTCTATGGAAAAATAATAGTTGTCCAAATAATGAAAAAATAGAATGGCACCTGGAAAGAACTCATGGGAAATCATCTTCTGCCACAGCGTCTGTCATTGTACGCCCACCTTCAAGTTCAAAGTATGATACGGTATCTGTCGTGCAGTCAGCTCCCAAAGTGCAAGTTGCTGAGAGATTAAAAGGAATAAATCAAACAGTTTGCCTTAAATCAGTGGAAGCCAAAGAGATTGGGAGAACAGTTGTGTCAAAAATGAATTCAGATGTGATTCATACCTGCTATGAAAAGAATTTTCCAGCTGCTTCCCAGGGCAGTGTTCCCAGTTCGGTCGTACAAACCACAACTGTGTTATGCAGTACAATAACAGATGTTGTCACGTCTGTGACTACTTCTGATGTACTAGGTACAGGCAGTTCACAAGTGACAGATTGTCTGCCAAAAGCAGGGTTACCCTGTACGCCAATAGACAGTGCTGCCTCTAGGCCCATAAATAAGGATGTGGCACACATAGAGGAATGTATTGTCAGCTCGACAGCTCCTGTTACAGTGGCTTGCAGCAAAACAGAAAGTAGCCTTCAGATGAGCACTGCATTCTCTGGCCCATCAGACTTTGTTCACTTGAAAAAGCACAAGGCAGCATTGGCTGCAGCTCAGTTTAAAATTAACAGTACCAATGATACTGAATCTCATACTGTGAAAAACCTAATATATCCAGCCTCCGTTTCTGTGGATAGTGCTGTCAACTCAAGTACAGTCAACAAAGGAAGTACTCTGAGTGGTGGGCAAATTTCCCAGACGAGTCAAGCAAACTATCACACCAAATTAAAAAAAGCTTGGCTCACGAGGCATTCAGAAGAAGACAAAATCACTAATAAAAAGGAGAGCTCAGAAAACTGTGTCTCAGAAATGATTAAACCATGTACTGTTAACTTAATTGCTTCTACATCAAATGATTTGCAAAACAACATAGACAATAAATTGGCAGGGGAAAAGCTTGTGAAAGAAGAGAAACATGCAAGGAGAAAAACAAAAAGATTGTATGAATCTGGCTCTGAAAGTGGAGATTCTGATGAGAGTGAGAGCAAGTCAGAGCAGAGGACAAAACGGCAGCCGAAGCCCACGTACAAAAAGAAACAGAATGATTTGCAGAAGAAAAGAGGAGACCTGGAGGAAGATGTAAAACCCAATGGGCTTCTCAGCAGGGGTGCCAAAGAAAAAAACAAATTGAAGTTACAGAGTGGCAACAATAACAGTGAGTACCTACTTCCGTACAAGTTGGGAAAATGGTCCAGGGCTGTATCTTCCATCCTTTCAGACAAACAGGTCCCAAATTCTGTATCAAGAAAATAATATGATACCAACACAATCAGAGACAGCACTATATAATAATGCAATCATGAATTTATTCAGACAAAATGTAAATAACGTCTGTGCTAGAGGATGATTGCATAGAGAAAAAGACAAACAGATTGCTGCATTCTCGGCCTTTTGGCTAAGATCAAGTGTGGCATCTATTCTCATTAGTTTAATACCTGATATGTTCTCTATTTGAGAATTATTTGTTAAATGGATTTTTGGAACTGGCCAAGAGCCGAGGTGGCACAGTGGTTAGAATGCAGTACTGCAGACTACTGTACTGCTGACTGTCGGCTACGTGCAATTTGGCAGTTCGATTCTCATCAGGCTCAAGGTTCAAGGTTGATTAAGCCATCCTTCCTTCCAAGGTCGGTAAAATGAGGGCCCAGATTGTTGGGGGCAACATGCTGACTTTGTAAACCGCTTAGAGGGGACGGTAAAGCACTATGAAGTTGTATATAAGTCTAAGTGCTATTGCTTTAACTGGTGTTAAATCTTTGAAATGTGTTTTAAATAATATTTACACTACTTATGTCGGGTAGTAATAACAGCTATATACCGTATCTTTTGGAATATAAGACGCACCTTTTCCCCCCAAAAAAGAGGATGAAAATCTGGGTGCGTCTTATACTCCGAATGTAGCCCCACCCAGCTTCTCAAACAGAGGTTTCAGAGGCTGAAAGAAGCTTCAGAAAAGAAGCTCCCAAACAGAGCTTCAGAAAAAAAGCCCCAAACAGAGCTTCAGAAAAGAAGCCCCCAAACAGAACTTCAGAGGCTTTTTTCCTGAAGTTCTGTTTTGGAGGCTTTCAGAGGCAGAAAAAAAGTTTTTTCTGAAACAAGACTTTCAGAGGCAGGGAAAAACAGCCAAAAAAAGCAAGGCACAGAGCTCACAACCAAGGAACCTGTTGCTAAAATTCACCTCTGGGATCAGCTGATTGGGGGTGTTCCAGGAGGCCAATCCACCTGCCAATCATTTTTTCCTGAAGTTCTGTTTTGGAGGCTTTCAGAGGCAGAAAAAAAGTTTTTTCTGAAACAAGACTTTCACAGGCAGGGAAAAACAGCCAAAAAAAGCAAGGCACAGAGCTCACAACCAAGGAACCTGTTGCTAAAATTCACCTCTGGGATCAGCTGATTGGGGGTGTTCCAGGAGGCCAATCCACCTGCCAATCATTTTTTCTTATTTTCCCCACAAAAACTAAAGTGTGTCTTATACTCCGAAAAATACGGTACTTGAAATATAAATTGTTACAGGATTGTGTTTGATTGTAAAATATTTCTAAGAATAATTAGATATAGACTTTCGGATGATGTTTTTAAATAGAAAATGTTTATATGCAAGTCATATTATCTTGAGGAAAGCTAAACAAAATCATGTTCTTTCTATCTTTTTCTCTTTTCTTCTTTCCTTTTTTTGTACATGAGTTTTATTTATTTATTTATTTATGGGAAATATACGTTTGCAATTATTTAATTTTTTATATTTAGCATAATGAGCTGAATTATTTTTAACCGTTCCATAAATTATGGAGCAAGCCAACAAAAATAGAAAATTAACTAAAACTTGTTTTGCTAAGTTAGGTTTGCTGGAATCAGGTTTACTTGCCATTTATGATCTGCTTGTGTATTGATCACAGTAACTTAAAAAAAAATACTTTTTCCTGCAGCTGGCATACCTCGTTCAGTAGTAAAGGACTGGCGTAAAGTAAAGAAGCTGAAACAAACTGGAGAATCTTTTTTGCAAGACGATTCTTGCTATGAAATAGGACCCAATTTGCAAAAATGCAGAGAATGTAGACTGATTAGAAGCAAGAAAAGTGAAGAATTGGCTCATTCACCAGTATTTTGTAGATTCTATTACTTTCGCCGGTAAGTTGTATTTTAGAATGCCCACATTTTCCTAGGAGCTACAGCTTATATCAGTGATGGCAAACCTTTTAGACACCGAGTGCCCAAACTGCGCACGCATGCATGCCCAAACTGAAAGGCAAAAGTGCAGTCATGCGCATGCATGGACACGCATGCACGTGCAGCAGAGACCCGAAAACCAGCTGGCCGGCAGGAGGCGGGGCATCCCAACACCAGCAGCACAGCAAGAGGTAAGATCTTTTTCTTTCATGAACTTCTGTTTCGTCGTTTGCAGGGAAACAGAAGCTCACGAAAGAAAGGCCACACAGATCTGACCTGGGGTGACAGCGCATGTGCCAGCAGAGAGGGCTCTGCGTGCCACTTCTGGCACGTGTGCGATAGGTTCACCATCACAGGCTTATATCCTTATAAGAATATTCACAATCTTAAAAGCTGTTTAAAATTAAGAATCGTCCATCTTTGAATTGTTGCTTGTTTTAATAATCATTGCTATCCTGTTCTTCAACTGAAGTTGTATTACATAAGCATGATTGTCCTTGCTCATAATTTAAAAGACAAGGTACCACCCCCTCCCAAAAAAAGTGGAGAGAGAAAAAGGAAGAAGAAGCTAAATTGTTCATGGAGTTGAACAGGATAGTTAACTTTTGGTCTATTTTGTAGGAGAGGTTTTTTTAGGTTTGAAAATACTACTTCAATGTTAAAACCTTAATAGTTCTCATGGTCAGGAAATTCCTCATCTTGAATTTGAACTTCCAAAACTTCTAGCCCCTAGTGAGTTTTGGTTTTTTTTTAACCCTTGGATGATTTGGAGACTAAATCCACACCCTGTTCCCTATGACAGCCCTCAAGTACTGGAAGATCGCTTAACCTTCTTTAAGCTAAGGACAGCTAATTCTTTTAGGCTTTCTTAAGATTCAGCTTCCAAGCACCTCACCAACTGTTGCCCCTTTCTCCGCACAGATGTTGTTGTGTTTGTCACACAGGTGTGGGCTCACTGTGTACCGTAGTCACTTCAGATTGTATGGCAAAGCTGTGAATGCATTGTTGCATCAGGAGGTTCCATTTTTCAGAATTCTCAAAGCCATCCTAGTTTTGGGTGAGAAGGAGTGACTGAACCTAGTCTGGCTGCCTTCCTTGCCTAAAGGAGAACTAAATCCTGGGTTTCCCTTCTCTTAATCCAGTACTTTAACTAATATACCATATTGCTTGTCTAACCTGTCTTTGGAGTGGTTGCCATTATTTGTAAAAGGACATAAAGCAGAATGACAGATTTGTATCCCAAGGGTTTGGAAAACTTATTTCATACTAATATAGAAAAAAACATTGAAAGCCAAGCTTTTCAATAGTTTCTTTCAACTTTTTGAGAATTAAGTTGTTAAATTTAAATGCTGAAAATCTGCAGATTATTCAAACTTCTTGCCCTTAAGTTTCTATTAGCAAACCCTTTATTTGTTTTAATAAAGCATGTAATATAACCTCATATTGTTATATTGTCTTTTCCTTTACGTAGAATATTGGATGTTTATAATATTACGTAGAATATTGGATGTTTATAACTGACACTCAATCTATGTACTACTAAAACCCTCATTCCCATAACCTTAATGGTGCATCATTGGACAACCATTTTTGAACCAAGATGTACCTCAAATCAGTTAACTTGCAGAATGTATCCATTTTATGACATAGTAGAAAACACCATAAAGCATTTCTTTTGATCAGCTTAAACAACCCCTGATGTTTGACTGTGCTATGCAGTTAAAATTTCTCTGAATATCTCCCTGGATTTAAAGCTCTGCCATTGTTGGAAAGCATTGAGGAATCTTGTAAGGAAATATCTCTGATATCCGTTTATCTAGTATCTTAATAGAATTAAAGTGTTTGTTGCTTTGCTGGCTTCTGAATAACTTTATTTTGTTTCTTAGGCTTTCTTTTAGCAAAAATGGAGTGGTTCGGATTGATGGCTTTTCTTCTCCCGATCAGTATGATGATGAAGCTATGAATTTATGGACACATGAAAGTTACGACGATGATGAAATGGACTTAGAAACTTGCAAATACATCTTAGAACATATAGGTGACAAATTTTGTCAGTTAGTGACATCTGAGAAAACAGCAATGTCCTGGATCAAAAAGGATGGTAAGGTTATTCAGTTTTTATTATGCGATGGGATAGCACTTTTCATATCTTAATATGCTTTCAGCTATCCCAGACTTTATGTCTTTCTCTTTACTGTACTGGGAAGTGCAATATGTCGATGTAAGTAAATACTGAGTCAAATCTTGCAATACATGTTTGTGCAATTTAACTAATCCATATTCTCATATTAAAAAGTTTTGTCTTTTACCAAAAAAAGTTATGAACATTTATGGAGCTGTATGGTTTTATTTCACACTGATAGAACACCTTCTCTCTTTTCCTCCTAATTGTCACAAAAATCTGTTATGGAGAGTTGTGTTTTCCTCTTAAGTATATATCTGAAGGGAATTGAATTACAAAACAAAGTACCTTAGAATACTCACAAATATGGATGAGTAGATGGAGGGACAAATGCATTTTTAAAAAAGATCAGTTTATAGAAATAGCAGTAGCACTTAGATTTATATACCGCTTCACAGTGCTTTACAGTCCTCTCTAAGTGGTTTACAAAAGTCAATATATTGCCCACAACAATCTGGGTCCTCATTTTACCAACCTCAGGAGGATGGAAGGCTGAGGCAACCTTGAACCGGTGAGAATCGAACTGCTAGCAGTCAGCAGAATTAATCTGCAATACTGCATTCTAACCACTGTGCCACCACGGCTCTCTTAAATTATATATATAATTTAGTCATAATTAAGTCATAGAAGCCTAAAAACCTAGAGCAAGAAAACAAAATCAATATTACCTGATACTACAGAAAAGGCAATAATGTAGCATTTTTATTTTTATTTTATTTGAATTTATATCCTGCCCTTCTTCGAAGACTCAGGGCGGCTTACACAGTGTTAAGCAATAGTCTTCATCCATTTGTATATTATATACAAAGTCAACTTTTATTGCCCCCAACAATCTGGGTCCTCATTTTACCTCCCTTTATAAAGGATGGAAGGCTGAGTCAACCTTGGGCCTGGTGGGACTTGAACCTGCAGTAATTGCAAGCAGCTGTGTTAATAACAGACAGACTTAGTCTGCTGAGCCACCAGAGGCTCAGAGCATTCCTGTGTTTGTGATACAATAATCTTACCTTTTAAAATAACAAAAATAATATGGCAATCAAGAATGTAATAAAACATACATAAAACATTTTAATACCTTCCTTACATATTTTGGTGCATAAACTATGAGTTAGTGAGCCAAAGTCTTCATTTAAATATTCACCTTTTGATTGAAACCTGTTTTGCAAGAAAATAGCTTTATTTTGTTCAGAATAATTATAGCAATTACCATAAACCGTATAGGAAATCTTTTGTGTGAACTGATCTGCCTCCCCTGTTGAGTTTATGCGGGTGAAAAAGAAGATTTCCCCTAAAATAAAGACAGCTTTATATCTGGCTTCATTTAAAACCCACCCGTTCTGTAAGAAGGAATAGTCATATTTTTGCTATTGTGAAACCAAAGCCCACAATTTATCCTAACAGGGTCTACTTCCTCATTTTTAAAATAATACTTTACTTTGTTTTCATAAATTTTCATTTTATTCTGGAAAAAAAGATATTGTAAAATCTAGACATAATCTTTGATACACAGCAATATTGTAGACAGAGTTTCAAATAAGAATGTCTTAGATAACAATTACATGCTATGACACTTCAAAAATTGATTACAGTTGCCAGAGGCTTTTTTAAAAAATTGCTTAAAAGGAAATAATGATTGGTTTTCTTGGCTACATTTTCATTTCTTGTTTTAGTTTACAGTTGTTTATCTGGAAATTTCAGTACTATGTTTTCTCTGTATTTCAGCCAAAATTGCTTGGAAGAGAGCAGTCAGAGGAGTCCGCGAAATGTGCGATGCCTGTGAGGCCACCCTGTTTAATATCCACTGGGTCTGCCAAAAATGTGGATTTGTGGTCTGTCTAGATTGCTATAAGGCTAAGGAAAGGAAGAGTTCTAGAGGTCAGTGACCTTTTGTAAAGGTATATTTAAACATTTCAGAGTTGCTTGTTTCACCTTTTCATTCATCTCTATTCACATGCATACTAGAATTCCCATTTATGTGATTCCACTTTTTCTCCTGGTAAGCAAATTTCATTTACTTCAGGATTTTTTTTTTAATTTTCACAGATAAAGAACTGTATGCATGGATGAAATGTGTGAAAGGACAACCTCATGATCATAAACATTTAATGCCAACTCAAATTATTCCTGGATCAGGTAAGATCACAAGGGAATGCGCTTTGTTTCCTTATGTTGGTAAAACTCAATATAGAGAGTTACTGAAGTAGTTTTTTGTTTATGTATCGCTCAGAATTTATATAGCAAATTCATCACTGGAGGCTTTCAAGAAGAGATTGGACTGCCATTTGTCAGAAATGGTGTAGGGTCTCCAGCTTGGGCGGGGGGTTGGAAATAGATGACCTACAAGGTCCCTTCCAACTCTGTTAATCTAATGCAGTGATGACTGACCTTTTTGCCATCGTGTGCCAGGCAGGGGGAGCGTGTGTGCATGCCCACACCCATAATTCTATGTGCCCCGCCCCTGTGCATGCACGCGCAACCCCACCCTACTGCTCCTGGCACGCCATGGCCCAGTAGGCCTGTTTTACTCTCTCACCTGGCTCCAGAGCTTCTCTATGAGTCTGGGGAGGGCCAAAACTGCCTTCCCCAGCCCCCACCCCGGAGGCCAGAAACCAACTTCCGGTTGGACAGGAAGTGTCATTTTTTGCTGTCCCCAGCCTCCAGAGACTCCTAGAGAGGCAAAACCTCCAGTCAGACAGGAATACAGTTGTAATACTGTTGCCTCACCCAACAGTTTCATCCAGATGTTAAATTAAGAATGGGAATAACACCAAGACCTGAGGGACACTACAAAGCAAAGCCTGTGGGCTAGATCTTTCCCCTCTTGACGTCTGTGGAGATTCTCATCAAGATCATTGTTGTCTCAAAGGTGCTTTTTTGAAAGGCCACTGGACTGTTTAGTTTTCGCTTCTCATCCAAGAAGCTTCAACGATTCTGATGGTGGGGAGATGGAAGGATGGGTACTGACAGTTGAGACCGGGTGGTGAAGGGGGATGGAAGGATAGGTTCTGATAGGATGGTGGGAGGGGGATGGAAGGATTGTATTTCTTTGCAGTCATCTGGTCCTTAGCACTTTCTCTGAGAGCTGTTGAGCCCACTTGGGAATTTATCTGTTCCCTCAGGTCACCTTCTGAATCGGTGCAATTGGTTATGGAATCCTATTGGAAGATTTCACAACCAATTAGCGAAATAGAAAATGGTATTTGCTCTCTGTCTATGTAATAAGCTTCCCATGCCAGCAAACCTGGCTCTCCCTCCAACTGAGGATGCAAGAAAACAACCAAATTCAGAGCACCACAAATAGCCAACATTCTTTACACATATGTAAAGATAATTATTTTATAATTCTGATCTTCTGGGATGTAAATCAAATATTTAAGGTAATATTACTTGTAACTATTTTTGTTTATATGCTGCCTGGCTTTGATTTTCTGATGGTTAGTTTAATGCCATGTTAATGCATTTAACGTCATTTATTATATTTTTATTTATTTACATAAGCATTTGATACTAATAGCAATTACTTTTGCTGTGTAAAATGGACAGCTGCTTCTTTTGTTGTCAAAAACTAGATCTAAGAAAATAAATACAACAAAAGCATGGACTAGCAGTACAATTGTTTTTGGTCATTTCATATAATCTGCCCTTTTAAATCTTTCTCCCTGAAGGCACCTGCACATGACCTATTGTTCAGGTTATTCAAATGTGATATCTGATTACATACTAGAAACCATTGAGACTCATATCCTGTTAATCTGTGACATGGTTATGTTAACATAACATAACTCTTTAAACAAATATGACTAAAGGTAAAACTGTTTTGGAAACTTTCAACTTTATTTTCTTTATTGTTTGAAGGTACATATAACATCAGATTATTAGCTCAAGACTATGTACACATACATATGGACACATGCAGTATATATACATACATAAATGTATACGCATATATACATAAAGATTGAGACTACTGTATCTAACAATTATTTTTTTCTATATCTTATAGTTTTAACGGAACTTGTTGAAGCATTACATATTCTTAGAGAGAAACATGAAATTAAACCCTATTGTCAGTGTGGCAGCAAACAGAATGTACAAATTGGCAGGTTTCCCCCAGTGAATGGAGTATCTCAGGTAAGGCCATAATATAATGGTCAAGTGAAATACTAATATTTTCATATTGTGTGGCATAATTATGTACACATTGTTGTCAAATAGTACAGTATAATACATTTTAGACAGGTTTTGTTTATCATCTCTTCATTTGTATTAATAGCATAAAAGTAATCACCTTTTTTAAAAAGTGCAAACTTTGACGAAATTATTATGCTTACAGATTTTACAGAATGTCCTTAACCACAGTAATAAAATTTCTCTGTGCATACCTGAGTTACAACAACAAAAGCCATCTCAAAAACCTGAAGCAAATGGCAACGCAAGCCCAGGAAGTGACATAAGTTCGGAGAGCAAGTTAAATCCTCCCGAGTCACAATCCCCACTGCATTGGTTGGCAGATCTAGCAGAGCAAAAGGCTAGAGAAGAAAAAAAAGGTAAATAATAACATAAGTTAATTAGAAAGCAACATATCTTTATTTGACAACCTGGAATTCAGCCAATTGATAGATGCCCCATCTTTCTATTGTGTCGAATGTTCAAAATTACTAACAAAGTTTATGAAAGAAAAGCAGATTGTAGTAGTTAAAATATATGAATGAACAATTAACACTAAAGTTAATTAAACCTTGGCAAAAGGATATATATTTATTAAAGACTAAGTATAGTATGTGGTGTAGTAGTACAGTAGTACTACACTATGTGGTGTAGTAGTACAGTATAACATACAATGTAATATAGTTTACAGTATACTATCCAGTATCAATTGTATACATGTAGTCTTCACTTACTGGCCTCTTGCCTAGCAATTATTTGAAGATGTAATGTGCTGAACAAATTATATTTATGAGCAGTTCTTGAAATTCCAACCATCACAATGCATCCATGGTCACGTGATTACACTTCAGGAACTTCTGGCAATCAGCTTGCACTTATAAGGGTTGCAGGTCCCATGGTCACAGGATGGCCATTTGCAGTCTTCCAAGTACCGTATTTTTCGGAGTATAAGACGCACTAGAGTATGCATCTTAGTTTTTGGGGAGGAAAATAAGAAAAAAGCTGATTGGCAGGTGGATCAGCCTCCCGGAATACCCCCAATCAGCTGTTCCCAGAGGTGAATTTTAGCAACAGGTTCCTTGGTTGTGAGCTCCGTGCCTTGCTTTTTTTTTTTTTTTCCTTTTTTTTTTCCCTTTTTTTTTCTGACTCTGAAACTCTGTTTCAGAAAAAAACTTTTTTCTGCCTCTGAAACAGAGCTTCAGGAAAAAAGCCTCTGAAACACTATTTGGGAGCTTCTTTTCTGAAGCTCCGTTTGAGGCTTTTTTTCTGAAGCTCCATTTCTGATGCTTTTTTCAGCCTCTGAACCTCCATTTGAGAACCTGGGCGGGGCTACATTTGGAGTATAAGACGCAGCCAGATTTTCACCCTCTTTTTTGGGGGGAAAAGGTGCATCTTATACTCTGAAAAATATGGTAATTTCATATATATTCTGAACAGCATGAGGGACAAGTTGGAATCAATGCAGCAACTGTAACCCACCATCACTTCTGCATATGACACAATGTGAAGAAACAGAACCACTATTTAAAAAAAACAAACCAATCCTTCCAGATGCCCCAGAAGGCTATTATGGCCAGTGATAACAATATATGTTGAAAAATCCAGGAGACACATCTGGTACTGGGGTTCCCCTCCCCCCCACTCCATATAGGAGAAAGCTATTGTCTTTTAAATTTGAATAAGATATGTGGCTCATTGGTAGTGGCTTCCATTCTGCATAACATGTAAAATTGTGGGCTTTTTTAGCGTTTTGTATTGATGTCGTATGTAAAAGAAGTTTTAATATTTCTGCTCTTTATGATGCAAATTAAATAGTATTGAATGCATTTTGAAGCTTTTAATTCAATCTCTGATGTTATGTGACTAAAGCAGTAGTATTGTGTCATGCACTTCATTATAAAATACAATCTACTAGTAAACCTGTTTCTTACCATTGCATAATTATGTAACCTGTTCCCTGTCTCTCTCTCTATATATATATATATCTTGATTTTAGAAAACAAAGATTATCCCCTTGGAAAGCATACAAAGGAGGAACAAGAGCAAGACAACTCAGAATCTCTTAATTTCAAGGTGTCAACTCCTTTGTCTCAAAATAATGAGCAGGGCTCAACATTACGAGACCTGCTGACTACGACAGCTGGCAAATTGCGCCTAGGCTCCACAGATGCTGGCATTGCTTTTGCTCCAGTTTATTCAACAGGAACTGCAGTGAGTGTGTTGTCAAAATGCTGTGTTCTAGATGTATTCGGATAGAGAGGACCTATTTCATAGTTTAGATGTCTGTAGATGAATGTGAGTAGTAGAGAAACAAGATCAAAAGTACAGTACTTTTGGTATTTATAATAACCTCTTCTTGAAATACTTATCTAAATTAAAACATTTGGTCGAACAGCAACAGAGGTCTACAATTCAAAAAATAGCACATCCAAGAGATTATTTAAATTTATTGAGCTGTGTTGTTTTCTTTTCCCAGATTTCCCTGGGAAAGCAGCTTGTATATACTAATTTTGTTAGTATTCAGACGTAAAACAAAATTCTAAAGATTCATGTTTGTATTATGAATATGTGGTTAATTTACTACTGAAATGGTTCAGTAGTTATATAACAATCAGAAGTATTTGGGCACATTAAGTGATGAACAATTTAATAAAAAAATAGTACTATATTACAGTTAAACATTCGGTGTGATTAGCATAATATTTTTTTTTTAGATTGGTAAAGAAAAAACTAAAGACTGCTTAAGTCCTCATTTTATTTTTCCAATAGAGTAGCAAAAGTGGAAGGACTATGCCAAACATTCTTGATGACATAATTGCTTCAGTTGTAGAAAACAAGATACCACCAAATAGAACATCAAAGATAAATGTAAAATCTGAAATGAAGGAAGAGACAAAGAACAACAGAAAAAGCATTTCAGATGATAACCGATTATTCAATCATATTCCACATTCATGGATTTGTAATAAGCATGTTTTGTGGCTCAGCGATCATGAAAACAGCAACAACTGGAAACTCTTCAAAGAGTGTTGGAAACAAGGAAAGGTATATATTGAAGTGTTCTTTTTAAAAAGTAGCTGACAAGGCATCATTTTTTTCTTTCTTTTAAATAACATTTATTGAAGTTTTTAAAAACTTTATAAGGCTATTAAATAAATTTGCCGGTGGGAGCTATCCTACAGCCAAATTTAGCCAAAAATTCCATTACTTGATGGATTAGTCTCCAATCCCTAAAAATATGCTAGACTGAATGGAGAAAGCAGTTGTTCTAAATATGTCAGTCTAGTATTTTCTGATCAGGATGTAGCTTCTAGATACTTCAGCTCTAATTAATGAGTAGAATAACTCAGTAGGTAGTAAAGAGAGAGACTGATTGAAAATATTTACCAGCTGTATAGGTAACAACATTCTAATATCCCCAAAGATAGCATTCAGTACAAAAATAATTCAAATCTTGAAGTTAAATTCAGATCTGTCCTGCCAAACGTGGATACTTACTTTAAATGACTACAGTTAATTTATTATGCGAATTTACCTCTATAACAAAAAAATATGTACAATAATCTTTTGCATCCACCACATATATGCCCCTAATAGATTCAGTTAGTATTTTGATTTATATTGATATTGTTTGTATCCTGATTGCTTATTTGTAGCCTATGACTATCATTAAATGTTGTACCTTAAAATTCTTGATGAAGGTATCTTTTCTTTTATGTACACTGCGAGCATATGCACCAAGACAAATTTCTTGTGTGTCCAATCACACATGGCCAATAGAAAAATTCTATTCTATTCTATTCTATTCTATTCTATTGTATTTTGGCTCCATATGAGGATTTTTTTTAGTAAATAGGTTCATACCAGACAAAATTAATGAAATGTATTTACTTGTTAAATTTAATGTTACTAATAATTACATTTATTAACTACTCATACAAAGTAGTGGGATCACAGCTAGCAGTCATTAAAAGAGAAAAAATATCTTGGAGTAAAGGTAAACAGCTCAATGTCAATATGCATTGGTCAAAATGGGCTAAAAAAGGTCAAAAGTTGCAGTTATGAACCATAGGATGCTGCAACCAGTCACACCTGGAAGCTAGTCTCCAAGTGCCTGAAATGTGACCCCCATGATCACTGGGGGAGTGCAGCAGTTGTAACTTTGAATGGTCGTAAGTCAAGGAATACCTGTGTATATACCACAATTTTTAAACAAATACTACCACTTATTGATGTTTTTATATTATGCTTTCCAGTTTGTATTAGTCTCCGGAATCCACAAAAAAATGAATGCCAGCTTGTGGAAGGCAGATTTCATTAGTTCAGATTTTGGTGATCTCAAAGCTGATCTTCTGAATTGCAAAGATAGCATTACTGCAAGTGGCAATGTCAAGGAATTCTGGGATGGTTTTGAAGAAATTTCAAGTATGTTTTGTTCATACCTTCGAATAATTATATGCAAATATGTTTGTGTGCATATGTAATATAATTGAAAATAGATATAAATATGATACGAAAACATAACAATTTATCCTTTAAATTAATTAAATTTAAAACACAAGGTTATGTAAATAATATGTTGGATTCATTAATAATGCAAATACAGAAATAGCCTTATTAATAGTTTTGCAATGTTATCTTTTTGAATATGCATTTTTCTAAAAAGTTACTTGTACATTTTTAGGCTGCAGTCCTCTGATTCTTCAAAAATACAAGAGCTGCCAGGAAAGAAATTGAGATTCCTGTTGCAGGAGCTCTTGTCAAATATACACAAATTTTACTAATTATAATATATGGAAATTTCTGGAAATATTTGCACAAATTATGATGCATCATAATTTAAATATGAAAGAAAACAACACGGGCATTTCCACAGTTTTAAAATACTAGTTATAAATAAAATTTTGGACTGTTATTAATATTAGCTGCATTTTGTTTTAGAAGAATTAAGTGTTTCATTTTGTATATGTAATTAAGGTCTGTGACAGGGGTCCTCAAACCCTAAACAGTTGCTCACTACCGGGCCATAGCCTATTCGAAACTGGGCCGTGCGAAGGCAGGCTGGCACACACATGCAGTCGAGCTGTGTGCACTTTTGTTTGCGCGCCAGCCTCACATGACCCGCTTCCTCCCACCACCCACCTCCGCTGGGCCTCCAAGCCGCAAAGGTTGGGGACCACTATTCTATGAGTCAGTTTGCTCCCTCATCTCAGGAGTGGCCATTTTATTTTTTCGCCTGCAATTCTCAGTTGATTTCAGAGGTTAGAGCAGAACCCTTTGAAAGAGGGTAAGAAAAGAGGGAAGTGTGAGAGACAGGAGGAGTTTGAGAAATTCCAGAACACAATACAGTTAAATACCATCCAATATTGCAAGTATTTTCATAACTCACCCCATCCACTTACCTATGTATTTTCAGAGCGGCAAAAAAGTAAAAATGGAGAAACCATTATACTGAAGCTGAAGGACGTGCCTTCAGGGGACGATTTCAAGACCATGATGCCTGCAAGGTATTTATTTATTTATTTGCTTACTTACTTATTTTGTCGTGTCCCATCCCCCACTCTGACCAAGGAAGTCCGTGACCAACTTGGCAACGAAGCCTCTGCAGCTTGCCAAGTTCCTTCGAGGTTTATCAGGGCAGGCAGGAGTCCAAGTTGTGACTTCAGTGATAGAGTCCAGTATCAGCAAACTCGATAAGACTTTGCTTGACTCAAGGGTGGAATGCCAAAAGCAGGTCCTTTATATAGGCTGTGGCTATATAAAGGACCATGTGGCTCCATGACTCAGCATTTATCCAGGCCTACCCCACCCCTCCTTCTGCTGGCGTCGCCTCTCAGATCTCCGGAAGCGAGGGTCCTCCCACTTCGAATTGTCTTCTGCCGGATCTGCTGTCACTAATTCCAGCACCTGGCTGGCTTCCTCTGACGGCTGAGCCAAAGGAACACACGCCGTATGAGTGAGGTTTATTGGGTTTGTTTGTTCACTCCTGGCATCCTCTCAGGCATGGGGCCAGGGCCAGGGGCTGGAGGCATGACAGGCTTCATCTTCATTATCAGACTCGGAGTCTGATAACAGGCCCGGTTGGAGACAGGAGGGGCCCGGCTGAGGAGAGGAGGGAGGACGAGTCACAACATATTTACTTTATGAAATTTATTTGCTGCCCACCTCGAATCCAACAACTCTGGGCACCTCACAGCAATTGTCTTTCTCTGAAGTACTCCTCTTAAATATTTTTGTCGCTTCCATCTTTATTTTTTTCAGGTATGAAGACTTATTAAAAAGTTTACCGCTGCCTGAATATTGTAACCCGGAGGGAAAACTTAATTTGGCTTCGTACTTGCCAGGATTTTTTGTGCGCCCAGATTTGGGACCTAGATTATGCAGCGCATACGGTAAATAACCTTCATTTTGGTGTATTGAGGTTTTCATATTGAATATATTTGACTTGTGGGGGGAAAAAATTCATTAAAAAAAACATTATATCTGTCTTAGAAAATATGAAGACCCTAAAGGAACTTTCATCAACCGTATGACTTAATTATTGTACTGATCTTGATGATCGCCACTATTATATCTATTATTTATAAAATTATTTTAAACTTTTTATTTATATCTACATTTTATGTGACAGATGTATTTGACACATAGTGTGTTGCAATTTTTTGATCTTTTATTGTAGATGAAAAATAAAAACCAGGTTAAGAATGTGCTTTGATATATTTATACTTTATTTTTGCAAAAGGTGTAGCTGCTGCAAAAGACCATGATGTAGGAACTACAAATCTTCATATTGAGGTATCTGACATTGTCAACATCCTTGTCAGTGTTGGTATAGCAAAGGGGAATGGAGTCCCTTCAAAATCAGGTAAAAATAACATCTGAATGTGTACATGATACCATATTAATGTGTGTAGTAGAATTTGTAAATTTAGCATAAATTGGCCCAGCATACTATTCTTAAAATTCTAGTTGGCATGACATTACTCCATTTTAAATATGTTTTTATAATAATAGTTTGAATCCTAAGAAAGGCTCATGTGGACAAGTTAGCAAAATCTGAAGTTAAAAGTCACTGAAAAATTTTCCCTTCATGAAATACTTCAATCTGTGCTTTAAATGTTGCTTTATAATTTTTAATCAAACAAGATTTTGATGCCCTCCAACGTCTTTTGGTTAAATTCAGCAGAAGGAAGGATTGTAATATAGTATTAGCCATATATCAAAACTTCCCTCTGTAGAAAGTGACTCTGTTTGTCAATCCACAGGGGTATTAAAAAAGTTTGAAGAAGAAGATTTGGACGATCTGCTAAGAAAAAGATTGAAGGATTCAAGTGAATTGCCAGGTGCCTTGTGGCATATTTATGCCAACAAGGATGCCGACAAAATAAAGGAGTTTCTGCAAAAGGTTAGTTTGATTCATTTATACTTTATATTAGAACTAAATAGTCTTTGTTTCAGAAATAATTATAATGTGTGCGCCCAATTTTTAGACAGTAGTAGATGAAGCAATCGGTATTATTGATTCCATAAGGGCCTCTTATGGCTCAACAGGCTAATGCAGTCTGTTATTAACACAGCTGCCTGCAATTACAATTACTGCAGGTTCGAGTCCCACCAGGCCCAAGGTTGACTCAGCCTTCCATCCTTTATAAGGTAGGTAAAATGAGGACCCAGATTGTTGGGAGCAATAAAAGTTGACTTTGTATATAATATACAAATGGATGAAGACTATTGCTTAACACAGTGTAAGCCGCCCTGAGTCTTCGGAGAAGGGCGGGATATAAATTCAAAACAAACAAAACATAATGTGAAATACATCCTATAAATATGATTATTACACATGTGAGGGTAGTCCTCAACTTACAACTATTTGTTTTTTATTATTTTATGTTTTTTATTATTATATGTTACTTAATTAAGGGGTCCCCAACCCCCAGTATGTGGACTGGCACTGATCCTCAGCATGCCAGCAACCAGGCTGTGCAAACAAGCAAAGCTTCATCAGCGGGATGCAGGCAGCATGCAAAACCATGCCCTCCCCCCAGTCTGCAGAAAAACCACGGAACCTAATACCCTAATGCCCAAAAGGTTGGGGGCCACTGATTTAATTGATAGTGAAGTTTACCACGCACAGAGTAGGGAAGCAAGCTTTTGCCTATGCAATCCAATCCAATTTTTACAGGGGAGAAGAAGATGTAACACAGAAGTACTTTTATGATCCAAATTGGGATGATCCAAGCGAGGGAGAGGAGACACGTCTTGTTGAGCCAGTTTGGGATGAGTTTGACCCTGTGGCTCCTGAGGACGTGGACAGGTTGTTGGGGAGGCTTCACGCCACGACATGTTTACTGGACCCGTGTCCTTCCTGGCTGGTACTGGCCACTCAGGAGGTGACACGAGGCTGGCTCCAGAGGATTATCAACGCTTCTCTGTTGGAAGGGGTTTTCCCTGCCGCCTTGAAAGAGGCGGTGGTGAGACCCCTCCTCAAGAAGCCCTCCCTGGACCCAGCTATTTTGGGTAATTATCGTCCAGTCTCCAACCTTCGCTTCGTTGCGAAGGTTGTAGAGAGTGCAGTGGCGCGACAGCTACCCCAATACCTGGATGAAGCTGTCTATCTAGACCCGTTCCAGTCCGGCTTCCGACCCGGATACAGCACGGAGACAGCTTTGGTCGCATTGGTGGATGATCTCTGGAGGGCCAGGGACAGGGGTTACTCCTCTGCCCTGGTCCTATTAGACCTCTCAGCGGCTTTTGATACCATCGACCATGGTATCTTGCTGCGCCGGTTGGGGGGATTGGGAGTGGGAGGCACCGTGTATCGGTGGTTCTCCTCCTATCTCTCCGACCGGTCGCAGACGGTGTTGACGGGGGCAGAGGTCGACCGCGAGGTGCCTCACTTGTGGGGTGCCGCAGGGGTCGATTCTCTCGCCCCTTCTGTTCAACATCTATATGAAGCCGTTGGGTGAGATCATCAGTGGCTTCGGGGTGAGATACCAGCTGTACGCTGATGACACCCAGCTGTACTTTTCCACCCCGGGCCACCCCAATGAAGTTGTTGAAGTGCTGTCCCGGTGTTTGGAAGCCGTACGGGTCTGGATGGGGAGAAACAGGCTCAAGCTTAATCCCTCCAAGACGGAGTGGCTGTGGATGCCGGCACCCCGATTCAGTCAGCTGCAGCCGCGGCTGACTGTTGGAGGCGAGTTACTGGCCCCAAAGGATAGGGTGCGCAACTTAGGTGTCCTCCTGGATGAATGGCTGTCGTTTGAAGATCATTTGACGGCCGTCTCCAGGAGGGCCTTCCACCAGGTTCGCCTGGTTCGGCAGTTGCGCCCCTTCCTTGATCGGGATGCCTTGTGCACAGTCACTCATGCGCTCGTTACCTCTCGCTTGGATTATTGTAATGCTCTCTACATGGGGCTCCCCTTGAGGTGCACTCGGAGGCTTCAGTTAGTCCAGAATGCAGCTGCGCGGGTGATAGAGGAAACTACACGTAGCTCCCACGTAACACCGCTCCTGCGCAGACTGCACTGGCTACCTGTGGCCTTTCGAGTGCACTTTAAGGTTTTGGTTACGACCTTTAAAGCGCTCCATGGCTTAGGGCCTGGGTACTTACGGGACCGCCTGCTGTTACCGCATGCCTCCCACCGACCCGTACGCTCTCACAGAGAGGGACTTCTCAGGGTGCCGTCCGCCAAGCAATGTCGGCTAGCGGCCCCCAGGGGAAGGGCCTTCTCTGTGGGGGCTCCCACACTCTGGAACGAGCTTCCCCCGGGTTTACGCCAAATACCTGACCTTCGGACCTTCCGTCGCGAACTGAAGACACATCTTTTCATTCGTGCAGGGCTGGCTTAAATTTTATTGATTTTAAATTTTCTATTAATAATTTTAAATGGGGTTTTAGTTTATTATATATTTTAAATTTTTAGGCTAATTATAAAATAAGTTTTTTAATTTGCATTTTAAATTGTATATTGTATTGCCTGTTTTTACTTTGCCTGTACACCGCCCTGAGTCCTTCGGGAGAAGGGCGGTATAAAAATCAAATAAATAATAATAAAAAATAATAATAATAATGAGTTCTAAAATTGATGTGTCAGGAGTGCCATCTGACTCAGTGCTTGAGTCAGTATACTAGGACATTAATTCTTCTCTCAATTACTAATTTACACATACACTATGAATTTCCCTCCCCTCATTTGTGACTGTGTCAAAGACTTCCTGACGGACCATCCACAAACAGTAAGGGTTGGGTCTCTGACATCTTCCACCCTGAAGCTCAGCACAGGCTCCCCTCAGGGCTCCTGTACGCGCTGTATACATAGGGCTGCATATCTTCAAATCCATCTAACACCATAATAAAGTTTGAAGACAACAAAACAATGCTGGGGCCAAATCAGCATACAGGGAAGAAGTCCAGAAGGTGTTCAAAAAACAACTTACATCTAAATACTAGCAAGACAAAGGAGATGGTGCTGGATTTCCGGAAGCATAGACAGGGACCTGCCCCACTGTATATCGAATGGGGCTGTGTGAAGAGGGTTTCCTCTTTTAAATTCTTGGGAGTGCTCATTAGTTAAGATCTCACCTGGAAAAACAACACATCCCTGCTGGTTAGTAAGGCTCAACAGAGACTTCATTACAGTCCTGCGGAAAAATCAGATGGAACAGGGGATGAAGACTTCTTTCTATCGGTCTACGATAGAAAGTGTCCCTACATACCGTATAACAGTATGGTATGCTGGTCTAACAGCTGCAGACAGGAAGGCACTACAGAGTGATCAATTTGGCACAAGAAACCATCAGTTGCCCTCTAATATCACTAGATGACATCGCCAGGTCTCGCTGTTTCAGCAATGTAAGGAAGATACTTAAGGATGATTCACACCCTGGCCAGTGTCTCTTCTCGCTTCTATCATCGGGCAGAAAACATCAAAGCATAGCCAGCCAGACAAACAGGTTTAAAAACAGCTTCTACCCATGGGCTGTCAGACTCTTAAACACAATCACAATCACTCCAGGCATATACGGAAACGTATGACTAGTCTTTTTTCCCCAATTATTGGATAAGGATTATTCTCTATGCTATTATGTTGTTCTGTATTTTCTGTTATGGATTGCACCAGAGAGTCTAAACCAATTTCGTTGTATATATGATGTAAAATGACAATAAAGCAGTGGTGAAATTCAAATTTTTTTACTACCAGTTCTGTGGATGTGGTGTGGCTTGGCGGGCATGGTAGGGGAAGGATACTGCAGAATCTCCATTCCCACCCCACTCTGGTGCCAGCCAGAGGTAGTATTTGCCGGTTCTCCAAACTACTCAAAATTTCCGCTACTGGTTCTCCAGAACCTGTTGGATTTCACCCCTGCAATAAACGCTATGCTATACCATGCTATACTATACTTATACCATTCCATACCATACCATACATAATAATAATACTATACTAATAATATACTATAAGCACTAGAATGAGGTTTGAGGAGAACTAAGCCAGAAGATACACACCTTCACATGTCTTTTGTGCAACAACATGCATATACAGAAAGAAAGAATAACCCTTTCAAATTGATAGCACAAACATGAATGCAGCAGCAGAAAAGAAGGTAAATTTATCTTGAAATGAGAATTGTCACTGATATGTATTTATTTATACTCATTCCTTAATCATCACAGGTCATTCTTTTTTTTTTTTCAAATGTATTGCAGGTTGCAAAGGAACAAGGTTTAGATGTATTACCAGAGCATGATCCAATACGTGATCAGAGTTGGTATGTAAACAAAAAACTCCGGCAAAGACTGTTTGAAGAATATGGAGTAAAAACCTGTACTCTCATCCAGTTTCTTGGTGATGCTGTGATTTTACCAGCAGGAGCTCTGCACCAGGTAAAGCTATATGTAACACGTGATTTTAATTTAAAAAAAAATTGTAATGAAGAGAAAATAAACAGAAATGTTTATTTTTTGTGGTGGCGCAGTGTTTAGAATGCAATACTGCAGGCTACTTGCTGACTGCCAGCTGACTGCAGTTTGGCAGTTCGAGTCTCACTGATTCAAGGTTATCTCAGCCTTCCATCCTTCTGAGGTCTGTAAAATGAAGAGCTGGATTGTTGGGGGAAATAGGCTGACTCTGTAAACCGCTCAGGGAGGGCTGTAAAGCACTACGAAGTGGTATATAAGTCTAAGTGCTATTGTCCCAAAGGTGCTTTTTCAGGAGGCAACTGGACTTTCTTGTTTTTTTCTTTTGAAGACGTTTCACTTCTCATCCAAGAAGCCTTCTTCAGCTCTGACTAAATGGTCGGGAAAGGAAAGATTTATATTTCTTGCAGACAGCTGGTCATCTGCATCCTTATAGAGGGTCATTGAAGCACTTGGAGATTTAGCTGTGTCCTCTGGGTCACCTGAGTGTGCAAATGGTTCCTGTAGTCTGCAATTTTTGGGAAATCCATTCGAATCCATTGTGGATCCATCCATCCACACCACTTGAAGGGTGTTCATCCCAAAGTGCATGGCTAAAAGTCTGGAGATTCTCCGTCATCCAGGTCATGGTTGTCCCAAAAGTGCTTTTTCAAAGAAAAAACCAGAAAGTCCAGTTGCCTCCTGAAAAAGCACCTTTGGGACAACCATGACCTGGATGACGGAGAATCTCCATAGACTCATAAGTGTTTTTGATATTGATGATGCTAAATCCTGTTCTTGGATTTCACTGACTTGGCCAAAGATCAATAAGGTTTTGGTCTGATTGTTTGGAATATTATCATTCCAAATTATTAATTATTGCCTCAAAGATTGGGGTTTAAGTTCTTTTAAAAAAATGCAAAGTATTTTCTTGTTTGCCTTCTTTGGTGTAACACTGAGCTAAGGATAAATTAAGTGGTGGTTCTGACAAGCTTCTAATTTGAAAGGAAAACTGTTATAAATGCATTTATATTTTACCCCCTCTCTAAGATTATATCATAATTTTGTTCTTTTCCATAAACTACCCTTTTTAATCTTCAAACCCATAAATCACAAATTAATTTTTATCCTTTTTCAGCAAAATCTCTTAAAGGCAGTGGTGAAATCTGAACCGGTTTGCTACTGGTTCATTGGTTGCGCATGCACGCTGTGCATTTAAAAAGCTACCGGTTCAGTCGAACCGATAGTTTAAAAAAAGCTACAATCCAACGATCACCTGTGCCGCGTGGTTTAGTTTTTCTAGAAAGCAGGATTTTCTGCTTTCTAGTGAAGCTAAACCGCGCGGCACAGCTGATTCCCCCCCTGCTGTTCTACTTACCTTCCCAAGCCTCCTTTTGGCGCATGCTGCGTGTGCACAATACGCACGTGTACCGTACGCACCAAAAGGAGCCTTGGGAAGGTAAGTAGAACAGCGAGAGGGGGGGCAATCAGCTGTGCCGTGTGATTTAGCTTTGCTAGAAAGCAGGAAATCCTGTTTTCTAACAAAGCTAAACCGCACGGCACAGGTGATTGTTGGATCATAGCTTTTGTTAACTACCGGTTCACCCAAACTGGAGCAAACTGTTAGCATTTCACCCCTGCCTTAAAGGGTTTCCAAATAAATATAGTAGTTTTTTTCCTCTAATCAGACAAGTTAATTTTGCCAAATTTTACTTTCTGCAAATTTCAGAATTAGTGATGGAAAAGAATGGTTAAATCCCAACTCTTTCCATCCTTCTTCAGTCTGGCTTTTAAAGGGGAAGAAGCCCCTTTTCTCTCTGAAAGGAAAAGTGTTTGGGGTTACCAGAACCTACAGATGTCTGCTGGAGGGTGAAATTGTTGGTTCCATCTCTGGGGAGCAGCTGTCAATCTTGTGAATACCAGATGACATCACAGTGTCATCAGTGGCACACCGCAGGTTGGGATAGTTCAGAAAAGACCCCATCTTTCCCCGCCAGATTTAGCCCCTGGTGATAGGTAGCCTGCCTAGAAAGAAGGGGGCCTAGAAATAGCACTAGCACTTAGACTTATATACCACTTTCCAGTGCTTTCCAGCCCTCTCTAAGCGGTTTACAGAATCAGCCTATTGCCCCCAACAATCTGGGTCCTCATTTTACCCACCTCCGAAGGGTGGAAGGCTGAGTCAACCTTGAGCCTGGTGAGACTTGAACTGCTAGCAGTCAGCTGAAGTAGCCTGCAGTACTGCACTCTAACCACTGAGCCACCTTGGCATACGTTGGAAGTTCTCTGACACTGTGCATCCATCTGGCCTGGCTCTGATCACTTTTCGTTTTTATATTACAAAATAAAGTTTCAATTCCTTTTTAAAAAATACATCTTTAAAGATAGAAATTCCGATCCGTCACTGCCAGTCCGAATTGTGCTGTTTTTAAAGCTGGCATCTTTACTGCTATGTATTTTCTATATGGCTTTCTTTCAATCATTATACTGCTAAATAAAATCTTATTTTTTATTATATTGCAAGGTGCTTTGTTTGGGTTTGTTAGTTAAATTTTATTACAATTTGTTGATCAAAGAAATAGCTTTGTTAGGCTATTTGCTTAAATAAAAATAGAAATAAATTACAGCATATAACAGATTTATGGAGGCATAATATCTATCTGTAAATTTTGTGCCAGAAAGTTCTGTTACATTTCCTTTTCAGTCAATTTATATAAACTTTCCAATTATAATTGGATTGTTTTTCTTCTTTCTTTTTTGCTCAGGTGCAAAATTTTCATAGCTGTATTCAAGTAACAGAAGACTTTGTATCCCCAGAACATCTTACACAATATTTTCATTTAACACAAGAACTTAGGCTCTCAAAGGAAGAAATCAACTATGATGATAAGCTGCAGGTAACAAATGAATGCATAATTCAGTTTCTGGTGAAATGTTACCCTTCTCTAATACTCTCTCTGAATCTGAAATGACACCAGGCATACCTCTATATTGCTTGTACAGGTAGTCCTGACTTAACAATTGGGACCAGAATTTCCACTGCTAAGCAGGACAGTTAAGTGCAGTCATGTTGATATTACAACATTTTTTCCCATGGTTGTTTAAGTGAATCACTCACGTATTAAGCAATTCTGGCTTCCCCATTGACTTTGCTTGTCAGAAGCTGGCTGGGAAGGTTGCAAATGACAGGATGCTGTAACTTTGGTAAATACAAGTCAGTTGCCAAACGTCTAAACTATGATCGTATGACTGCTGCAATGGTTATTAAGTGCGATAACAGGTCATAAGTCACTTTTTTCAGTGCCATTATACCACCGAACAGTCACTAAATGAATGGATGTATGTCAAGGACTAACTGTATTTAAATTAAACTAGAACAGGGGTGTCAAACAATTTCATTGAGGGCCGCAACAGGATTGTGTTTGACCTTGGGGGGGGCCGGGGGGGGGCATGGCCAGCTCGACGTCACTCCTGTCGGGGGCGCCTGAGATGGCCCGAGTGCTCTGCCAGTGAAAACCGGCTCCCGAGCTCTGTTTTCGGCTGCCACGGCATCCTGCAACCCTCTGCCAGTGAAAACTGAGCTCGGGAGCACCACATATGTTTTCATTGGCAGAGGGTTGCAGGAGGCTGTGGCAGCCAAAAAATGAGCTCAGGAGCCCGTTTTCACTGGAAAAAGTACCGCAGGCCGGTTCTTCGCTGTTTCCAGGGTGGCCCTATGGGCCAGACCTAAGTACCCCGCAGGCTGTATCCAGCGCCCGGACCTTGAGTTTGACACCCCTGATCTAGAAAATACATATCCTTCCCCTTGTGTTTTTAGGGAGGCAGTCCTGGACTGTCTCCTTCCTGACCTCTAATAGTCCATAGAGAGAGAGAGCCGAAGTCATGGTTTTACATATTATTCTCTCTTTGAGAGTAGCACAGTTAAGTCCAGAAGCAGTTGAGGAATTTATATGAACCAGCCCATCTCTTCCCTTCACTGTCTTTTTTCAAACATTCATTTCTTCCTTGATTTTCTTACAGATAAAAAATATATTATGTCATGCAGTTAAGGAAATGGTAAGAGCTTTGAAAACTCATGAACATGAAATTGAAGATATTGAAGAAAATTAAAATGTATGGGTTCCCTCCTTGGGCTCAGAAGAAAATAACCGATCGTATTTTTCTTTACGATAAAGAGTGTCTTCACTAATATAAGCTGCACGAACTATCAGTGCCAAGAAAATATGTTTCTTATATTTACTTGCTACTGACACTGCAACAAAATAGGCTCCTCTTTCAGTGCTTTTGAATTTAACTTGAGTTTTTTTGAAATGGGAAACTCTAAACAGCATTGAGCTATTATGTATTATAGTGTAAATAAATTTTTCAAACTGTCAAAAGTTTAAGATGTATTTATTTTTGGAAAAAAACTACAGAATTCTATGCTCTATTGTTGATCAAATGTAAATGTGATTTGTACAGTTTGTTTAAAATAACTTGGATATTTTTCACTGCATTGAGACAGTTAACTGTGAGAGTAGGATACAAACACCAGCTATTGCCTGCAATTGAAATATTGCTGAATCCGCACAGCAGTCATGTCATGATCTGAAAATTACTGCCAAATAACTGTAAACTTTGTATCATAAAAATATATGAAATATATGCTACAGACACTTCAGTATTTTATTGAAGCTATTCAGTGTACAATTAAACATTTTCAAAAATGTGTAATTTATTTAAAATTTGTCTCATTTTGGTAAAATTTATGTGAACTTTTAAAGCTAAATATAAAACTTAATATGCTATGTAAATATATACATATATACATTCAATAATGTATTTTTTTAAAACATTGGCTTGCTTTAATTTGTTAAAAGTGCAAGTGTTAAACATGCTTTGTACATCAAAAGTTGAAAGGGGTTTTACATTTTCCATTAAAAGGACTTTATCAAGCTCTGTTGTCATTGTGTGTTTTTCACATTCTGTGGCACATTTGTGAAAGATGGGCATGCCTGGGCAGTCATTCACAATGGCTGCAAGTGTGTCTGTGTAATGGTGACTATATAATAGTTTTTCATTTAATGTCAATCTTTTTTCCCTCTCCAGAGTTCCTGTGAAAGCGTTAGAGCACAATTCAAAGAGAATTTAAATAATGAATAAACATAATTAAATTATTTCTTACTATCTTTAACTATAGTTCTGGCTATAGAAAAAATGCTAGTTTAAAAACAGTTTAAAAAAACCTGCAATTGGCAGATTCAAATTCAAACACTTGGCCTAGGAAATAAGATATAAATAACATTCTTTGCATGCTTCTGTTTTGCTACCAGTAATACATATTATATTTTAAATATTTAAATAAATTTTATGTTTATATTATAACAAAGTAATACTTCCATTCCGGCTGAATAAATATATGTAAACTAGAGCTTGTATTTGGATAATTAAACATGGACAACGTTCCTCCAGGCCTTCCTGTCCTCTACCATCCTCTGGAGTCCATTTAAGCTCATGCTGACTGCTTCAGTGACTCTATCCAGCCACCTCATTCTCTTTTGTCCCCTTCTTCTTTTGCCCTCATTTGTTCCCAGCATTAGGCTCTTCTCCAGGGAGTCTTTCCTTCTCATTAGATGGCCAAAGTATTTGAGTTTCATCTTCAGGATCTGGCCTTCTAAAGAGCAGTCAGGGTTGATCTCCTCTAGGACTGACTGGTTGGATCGCCTTGCAGTCCAATGGACTCGCAGGAGTCTTCTCCAGCACCAGAGTTCAAAGGCCTCAATTCTTTGGCACTTGGCCTTCCTTATGGTCCAACTTTCACAGCCATACATTGCAACTGGGGAAACCATAGCCTTGACTATACGCATTTTTTTTGGCAGGGTGATGTCTCTACTTTTTGTAGGCTATTTAGATTTCCATAGCTTTCCTTTGAACTCACATAGTTCAAATCAAATAATAAAGACAGACCAAATAGCATACATAACAAAGTCATCTTAATATGCCAGTCTAAATTACGACTTAGTAATAAACCAATTACTTCAGAACTAGAATTCCCTATAGTTATTCTCTTTAGCTTGATTATATCTGTGCATCCCCAAGATAGTACCACTTTATACTGCACTGGTGAGGCCACTACGATACAAAAAAAAAGTGTTGAGACCCTAGAAGAGGGGTGTCAAATTTCCCATAAGACATAAGGAAGAGCAACGGAATATGGGCCTTTACAGGAAGCAACGTTGTGGATAGTGTCGGTTTGTACTTTGAAACTCCATTTTTGACTGTGTTTCCGTGTGGCCTTGCCAAGATAATTGCCAATTAGGTGTTTGGCAGCATGTCAAAGAAAATAAAGGTGGGTGTTTACCAGCCTTATCCAAAGGACTATGGCAGACTTCTGTTGAACTATTTATAAACTCTTGGTGATTCAGCACGTTCTGTGAATGAAGAATTCACAGCCATTAAAATTTTAAAAAAGGGTTTTGGGACTAATTTTGTGTGCTTTTTACGATATCAGGAAGCCTAGATCAGAACAGGAAAGTCGTAAATTGCTTGGGTAAATCTCCCTCCCCAGCCCCTCTGCATTCAAACTGTGCCAGCCATTCGTACAACCCTATGCAACACATGCCATGCCTGTCAGATCTATCTCAGCTTGAACCTCGGTAACAACAGCAATCCTTAACTCCCATTTATTGAGAAAAATGTGGTTTACTAGAAGTCAAGTGAATTCATAGCCAGAACTGAGAATTGCGCGCCAAAATCCCCAAGTCTAACATTTCTCTCCCTTAGTTGCCTCCCATCACTGCCCCCCCCCATGTCCAATCAAATTCAAACAAAATATTTTTAAAACAGGCACTTTGGGTGTAGGTTCAGTGTGCAGCTGCATTCCCAGCAGTTGTCCTTGAAGCCCATCTCGGAGCGATACAGTGAAATATTGCCCGCGAAGCGTCCCCCCCTCCCATCCAGCCCCCCTTGAGTTCACGGCAGCTGATATTGAATGGTTGTGAAGTGCAAGTGAGGTGATAGTTGACAGCCCCCATGTGTACTTGACTCAACACCTTGCATGGCCATGTGCACACTTCCCAATCTCTACTGCACCTGTGCACCCTTCCTGACCTGTGAGGCATCTCCCACATATCCTTGCATGCTCTGATTCCCATGGCACTTCTCACAAACCTTGCTGTGACCCAGGCCCAAGTAGGTAGTAGGAAACAGTCTGTGAAACAAACAAACTTTATTCGAACAGCTGATTACTTCATTCCCAGCATAGTTCAACTAAATTAAAACAAATTCCTCCCAACACAAATTCCTCAGTCCTATCACAAATCTTGGTCCAATTAGGCAAACTGCCAAAGGCCTTTCTTGGCAAACGTTCAGAAGTCACAAAAATAATTGCAAGACATAGATGAAGCAGAAGACGAAGCTACCAACGCTGTTTTCCAGCAAAGCCCAAATGCCGTTGCTGGTCTGTTTTAAGCTTTATGGGAGGGGCCAATCATCTCTTGGCCCTACTCCCGAGTTGTTCTTTTTGCTTGAGCTGCTGTTGCCTTCTGGCAGCTCTTCTCATGTGTGCATTAGGAACAGGCTCCTCCTGTTCCTCTGCCTCACTACTATCAGTCTCTGGAGGCTCTGGAGTGCGCACCTCGCTCCCCAATGGCCCTGGCCATCACCTCAGTCTCATCGCTGTCCAACTCTGTTGCCAGCGCTGCAGGCTGCTGGCGGACCACAACAATCCTGTGCACCATCTTGTACTGCACTCCTGATGTGTCTTGCTCGCTTTCCCCGCAGCCGGGCCCCTCTTATCTCCTTCCGAACGCTGAGGAATGTCCTGGCATGCCTCCAGGCCCCAGCCCTGGCACCATGCCCAGACAGGCCGAACAAGACGAAGGGCCTGAAGTGCCTCCAGCCCCCAGCCCTGGCTCCATGCCCAGGCAAACGGAGCAACTAGACCCCTCCCCCTCCCCCACAGCATGTGAGCCTGAGGAATGTCAATTACCAACAGCTGGAACCTGGAGAGATCCTCGCGTCAGCAGAAGGAAGGGAGGGGCAGGCCTGGATAAGTGCTGAGTCATGGAGCCACACCCCATGGCCTATATAAAGGATCTGCTTTCTGGCATTCTCTGAGTCAGGCAAAGTCTACCTTGAATTGCTGAAGTCACTTCCTGGTCTCCTGCCTGCCTTGAGAACTTTGCTAGGACTTTGGCAGAGCTGCAGAGGCACGCCTGATACGGACTTCCCCGACCCGGCCATCAGCGGAGGAGTGGGACACGACAACTCCCGAGTACCCTCCCTAACTCCCACAGCACCTGTCAGATACGATTCCCAATCTGCATGGTACCCTTCACACACCCAGCACCACTCCAGCCTTTCGCCACATTCCCGTGCACTCTCCATGACCCACGTGCACCTCTTGCTCTCCACCATGCACCTGTTCTGATCCATACACCTCTTAACACCTTCCCTGACCTATGCCATACCTACATGCCCTTCCTGATCTGTGCAGCCTCTTATGCACACACCATGCACCAGTCACCCTTTCTGACCCAACATGCATCCCAATTCACATTGCACCTTTACATAGTCTCCCTTACATGTCACACCTTTTTGCACGCCTTTGTACCCTTCCCAGCCAACACTACACTCTTGTATGCTTTCCCTGACTCCCATAGCACCATTTGTGTGCCTACGCATCATTTCCAAACTGCAACATGTTCCATACACTCCTGGGACCCTTCCTGACCCCTGCCCACCCTCACTGACCCACACTGCACCTCTACGCACTTGCCTTGACTTACACCAGCTCTTACACACACACCCATCTGCCCTTTACCTGTGGCAGCTCTTGTGCACACCATGCACTGCAACCCTACCTGACTGTTGTGACCTAGGCTTACCAAATCATTACAATACACAATTAAGTCCCAAAAGAACCTATTTTATTGTAACAGCTGAGAATTACGTTCATTCCCAACTGAGTCCCAATTAGTTGCAAAAAAAAGTCCTTTGGAAGAAGTCCTTTGGGATAATCACCAACCTTTAACTTCTTTGATACCTGCCAAAGGCCTTACTTGGCTAAGCCCCATGGAGTTCAGAAACAAACAAGAGATGCCGACTGGAAACAGAGTTAGCAACGTTGCCTTCCTGCAAAAGGCCCAACTGCCTGTTTCTCTTTTAAGCCTTATGGGAGGGGCCAATCATCTCCTGGCCTTACTCCCAAGTTTTCGCTTTTGCTTTAGCTGCTCTTGCCTTCTGGCAGCTCTGCGCATGCGTGCGCCTCTCTGCTGTCCGACTCTGGGGGCTCTGGAGTCCATGCCTCACTCCCAGATAGCCCTGGCCCCATCTCTGCCTCCGATGCAGAGCCCTCGTCCGGGACTGGCCCATGTTCCTCCCCAGCCTCATTGTCCAACTCCGCTGTCAGCTCCACAGGCTGCTAGCGGACCACAACACTGACCCGCATCACACCCCTTACGCACAGACTTGTGCAACACCTCTTGTACACCTCTTTGCACCCCCAATCCACATGCCACCTTTTGTGCACCCCCAGTCTTGCACATTCTCTCCAATTGCACAGCACCTCTTGCACCTACTTGAGTACTCTTCCTGACCTACACTCCTGGGGAAATGATGTAGGAAATCCCCAAGGCAGGCATTGTTGATGGGAAGAAACATGGCTATTCTTAATGGACGTGGGCCTCTGGTGGCTCAGACTGCTAAGACAGTCTGTTATTAACACAGCTGCTTGCAATTACTGCAGGTTCAAGTCCCACCAGGTCCAAGGTTGACTCAGCCTTCCATCCTTTATAAGGTAGGTAAAATGAGGACCCAGATTGTTGGGGGCAATAAGTTGACTTTGTATATAATATACAAATGGATGAAGACTATTGCTTAACATAGTGTAAGCCGCCCTGAGTCTTCGGAGAAGGGCAGGATATAAATGCAAATTGAAGAAAAAAAAAGTTCTCTTCCCATAAATCTGCTCGCCTCTTCAGCATAGTAAGCTTTAGACACACTTGAACTCTGCTCCAAATCACATTCAGAAATATTAATCAGATTGGGACAATCTCTCAAATAACAACTAAGGAAACAAGGCAGATTTTACCATTTCGTGTTGGGCTAATATTTATTTAATATTTTACACAAAGAAACATGCTTTAAACATTTCCATTTGTTAACTGTAAATAATCCTCTATAAAATAAAACGGACAGTAACTTTATTTAGAACTATGTCAGCAGAAATATAAATATATAGTAATTAAAAACGCTATTATGATAGTTACATGCTACCAATGTTAAGATATTTGCAAAATAAAATCGTTCAATTCTGTTACTTTACTGCCAATCCGAAAATAAAAATATTCAAATATCCCTTAAAACAGGGTAGACTACACCTTTTTTTTAAAATATATTACTAAATAAATTAAATAGGAATCTTGAGCTATTGCAATGTCTTTGCAACCCACTAGGATGGTTGGCAAGCCTTGAAGCGCTTGTTCGCCTTGTAGTAAAGGGGTTGTAGGTAGCCGTGCATGTATTTTGGGAATGGACAATATTCCCACGGCAGCCCCTCTGAGTGGTCTCGAAACTCCCTAAGTGGCCTCAGCTGTTAAGGCTGCCTACAGCTGCTTCAAGCCTAGAATTGGATGGCATTCTAGAAGCCTCAGCACAAAGCTGCTTAACGCACAAAGCCATTTGAGTGCAATTGAAGCAACGCTGCTGCTGAAAAACAGCGTTTTGTAGCCCAAGTACTCATTTATTTAGTGCGATAATAAATAAAATGGAAGCGTCCTCCTCAAAACTGTTTTTAAAAGACTCTGCTTTATATTTCAATTTGCAATATAGGATTTGTACGTTTTTACAAAGGGAATATACATATCTACAATCATATTAAAGCACTTCAGTTGATGTTTTTGGCTGATCTCGGGATGAAAACTAAACACATCTGTTCTGGGGACTAATGTACGAGAGAAAGAAAGTATGCTGAATGTAAAATCTCCTGCTATTAAGGATAAAGTATATATTTAAAAAAAAAAAAACACAGCAGAAACAAGGTTTATTTTTAGTGCATCATTATGCAATTCACCATCAAAATGACTATAAAAAACAGAAATAAAAGTCCAATAACGGGAAACTGTCAAATCAATTCAATGGGGTTTATTCCCCAATCAGTTGTGCATGGTATAAGTTTGACCGAATTTCTAGTTTATTTTAAAAAAAAAAGATGCAGCCAGAAATTACATATATTATCAGTTCTAGAAAGGCACGTTCAGGAATATTTTGCAGAATAAATTCAAATAGACTATGGCGGCCAACATCTATTCCATCCTCCTTTGTTCTAGCCGTCCAATTTGGAATTTGTCAAACGCTAGAACAAGCGTGGGCAGGCCTGGCCTTCCAGATGCTGCTGGACTACAATTCCTTCTGGGGTTTTTATGTCCTTGGGAGAGGAGGAGCTCCATGAATGCTTGACAACTTGGCCTTTCCTATAAAGAGCAAACAAAAGCTGCAGGATGTTTAAGCAGTCTACACCCTCTGCTCCTGCCAATCTCCCTCCTCTTTTCGTCCTCTGTCCAGCAGAAACTCTGTCTTGTTTCCTTCTGTTATTTTCCCGTAGCTGAATAAAAAAAAAAACAGAAACAAACACAGCAGAGTACCACGGCTTATCATCCTGTCTCCTCTCCTCCATGCGCGTTCAAAAAAAGGAAGCAGGAACTTTGCAGCACAACTCCAGCATTTTCACCACGTTCCATGTGCACTCCTACTGTCTCGACTACTCCATTCCAAACTTCTCTTTCCCAAGGATTATTTTAGAAAGGTCACACTCAGGTCCTCCTCCAGATGAGACGAAGAGGCTGCCCATGGCTTCTAAAGGGATAGTAGTTTCACGTAGTTTCCTGGGAAAGTCCCAAACTGTTGGGTTCTCCTTGATGTGCCTATGGTGGAATAAAAGGCAGGGGAAAAAATCCAGATAAGACAGATCACAGTGGGATCTGTGGGGAAGTTACTGTATTTTTCAGAGTATAAGACATTCAGGGGGATAAGATGCACCTTAGTTTTTGGGAAGGAAAATAAGGGGGGAAAAATTCTGCATCTGCCTACCATCGGTATTCATCAGGCTAGCGTCCTGTCAGTGTGTGAGAGAGTTGAGGGCTGTTTGGAAATTGAAACAGTATTTGCTGTGTGAGCAACAAGGAAGGAGACAGCAAGGAGCCTGAGTGTGGCTTAGCTCACTAAAGCTGCATGTGCTGATCTCTGAAACTAAAACTGAAACTCCTCTCCTCTGCTTGTGTTTATTACCATGTTGGAAAACCTGCTTTTGGTATTGTATATTTACTTCATGTATTATATTATATATAAAGAGAAGTTATTGAATTCTTCTGGATCAGTTACTTGTATGTGTTTTCTGGATGTGATTGATGCTGCAAACTCTGAGTCCTGACAGCAAATAGCGAACAGCCAGGTCAGCTTCAGCACATTATTGCATCCTGATTCAGCATGAGTAGCTGATTGGCGGGTGGATCGGCCTCCTGAAATACCCCAATCAGCTGTTTGTTCCAGGCTGCAAAGCATTGCCACAGACCATCGCTTCCTCTGTGCCTCGCGTTTTTGGCTACATTCAGTGTATAAGACGCACCCAAAGTTTCACCCTCTTTGGGGGGTCTTATACTCCGAAAAATACAGTATTTTAAACTGGTGAGGCCTTAGCTTGCTTGTCATCAATGATCTTGGTTAACTGAATCGACATCTAATGATTTCATGAGCTTGCTTTGGGCAAGCTCATATTATTGCTTTGAATAATATGATAAAAAATATAGAAATTAAAAATATGTAATTGCTATGTTATACAAGTCCTCAACTTGCAATTAATCCCTTAGCGACCAAACCTGCTTCCATCACACCGGTTCCCTCCTCTTCACCTTTTGAAGATCTCCAGAGTCCAGATTAGGGAAGGATGGCAGGCTGCTCCATTCCTGGATGGTGGAGCACAATCCCAGAAGTGACTTCCATTTACAACGCAGCCACCCAGAAAACGACCACTTCTAGGATGGTACCACATGGCCTAAAAATGGATCAATCTGCCCTCCTTCCCCGAAAAACTTTTTCCCCTGCTGAAAAACTTCAACAAGTGTGCAAAGACGAAGTGAGGAGGAGGAGGAGGGTATGGGGCCGGTGGGATGGGAAGCAGTCCATGCCTGTGAAGACCCTGAGGGCTGGAAGGGTCCTTGCCCTAGACCTGAGGGCTCACTTAACCAGCCCCATGTCCATTGAATAACCACTTCAGGAAGAGCAGGGATGAGGGGGTCGTGAGGCAAGAGGCAGTTGCATGGGCTCTTTGCTTAACACCTGTAAAGACTTCCACCCATTCTAGGTAGGCTTCTTTATGGTAGTCAGTTGAGGGCTACCTATGTGTTTACTTATCTCAAGGGGAAGTGAATAATATATACAGTAGTGGCCAAAGTTGTGGAAACCTTTTGGGGAAAGTGTATTTTCTAAAACTAGCTAATAACACCACTTTTTTTGGGGGGGGGAGTAGTACCATAAAATTATATATCAATGGAAAGATAATTTAATCAAGAATGCAATGCAATGACTTTTATGAAGGATTTGCTATTAGAATAGCAGTTATACTATAAAGAAGAAAAGTGAAACATGTAGAAAAAATGAGATATACAAAAATTATCACCATAGAAAAAATGAGATATTACAAAAATTATCACCATGTCAGTTAATACTTAATTGGGTAACCTTTAGCGTGAATTATGGCCTTACGTCGTCTTCCCATGAAGCGAATCGAGTCTTTTAGTTCTGCAGCTGTTCTAATGTGAAACCAAGATTGAATGATTGCTTCTATTAACTGGGTTTTATTGCTGGGTCACTTTTGACTAACAAGTTTCTTTAGTTGGCTCCATAGATTTTCAATTGGTTTAAGGTCTGGGCTATTCCCAGGCCATTCTAGTAGTGGAATAAGATTACCTTGAAACTCAAAAAAAAAAAAAGTGGTGTTATTTGCCATCAAACCTTCAAAATACACTTTTCCCAAAAGGTTTCCACAATTTTGGCCACTACTGTATCAAGGTTGCCAAGTCTTTGATCACATGGTTGGGCTCACTATCTTGACTTTATTAACCTCCCCTCTGTGGAGGTCAAATAGTTAAGATTGAAGAAAATTTCCCTGATAATATTTAAAATAATTTTACTAATGACTTAATCAGATCCATTCTGAAGTAGGGTCATACTTCCACCTTCAAATCTCTCACTGCGAATTCCCTTTTTACCCTCTGTCACAATGATGCAGTTTGTTGTGTCTTGCCCGCCCTCAGAGCAGCCAGGGCCTTCTTACCTGCTCCCGAACACTGAGGAATGTATGCCTCCCGGCCCAAGTCCTGGCTCCATGCCCACACAAACTGCAGAAGAAGGAGCATCTCCCTGCCCCAGCCCTGACTCCATGCCCAGGCAAGGCTGGCGGCTCCCCCCTCCTCCACAGCATGTGAGCCTGAGGAGGGTTTATTCCCAACAGCTGATTGGAGTAATCCTCGCATTAGAAGATTGGATAGGCGGAGGCAACAGAGGGAAGGGAGGGGCAGGCCTTAATGAGTGCTGAGTCATGGAGCCACACCCCATGGCCTATATAAAGGATCTACTTTCTGGCAGTCTCTGAGTCAGGCAAAAGTCGAACTTATCTTGCTGAAGTCACTTACTGGTCTCCTGCCTTCTCTGAGGACTTTGCTAGGACTTTGGGCAGAGCTGCAGAGGCAAGCCTGATTCGGATTTCCCTGACCCGGCCCTCAGCGGAGGAGTGGGACACGACACAGTTCCCCAAGACAGCAATGTGATCTTTTTAAAATACCTGACTGAAAATGTCATGCATGTTGATTGGACTGCACAGACAAATGCTGGCGACTTTGCTTACCAACAAACCAGCCATCATCACACTTTTCCATAACATCGATGATATCTCCATCTCTTAACTCCAGCTCATCATCGTTCTGTGGGATGTAGCTGTAAAGTGCTCGATAGGTAAGCCTGAAGGTTCATGACAGAAGGGGGTGGGAGAGATGACAACTGTGAGCCTTTCCAGCAAAACAGAGCAAAAGAGGCAATAAGGCACAAAACATACTAATAACTATTCTAAATGGCATTTAATTTTTACATGCGTATACAGTGCCTATGTATGTTGTGACCCAGGCCCAGGTAGGTAGTAATAAACTTAGTCCGTGGAAAAAACAAACTTTATTCGAACAGCTGAGAATTACTTCATTCCCAGCATAGTTCAACTAAATTAAAGCAAATTCCTCCCAACACAAATTCCTCAGTACTATTCGAAACCATGGTCCAATTAGGCAAACTGCCAAAGGCCTTTCTTGGCAAACGTTCAGAAGTCACAAAAATAAATGCAAGACATAGATGAAGCAGAAGACGAAGCTACCAACGTTGTTTTCCAGCAAAGCCCAAATGCCGTTGCTGGTCTGTTTTAAGCCTTATGGGAGGGGCCAATCATCTCTTGGCCCTACTCCCGAGTTGTCCTTTTTGCTTGAGCTGCTCTTGCCTTCTGGCAGCTCTTCTCATGCGTGCATTAGGAACAGGCTCCTCCTGTTCCTCTGCCTCACTACTATCAGTCTCTGGAGGTTCTGGAGTGCGCACCTCACTCCCCGATGGCCCTGGCCCCACCTCAGCCTCATCGCTGTCCGATTCTGTTGCCAGCTCCTTAGGCTGCTGACAGATCACAACAATATAAAACTTATCCTATAGTCTGCCAGTGTGACCTCAAAGCAAGATTGTGGTTTTTTCCATGTTATCTGAGATTCTCAACAAGGAAGGGAGGATCCTTCAAATTCATCGCCAGCAGCTTATGAGTGGCTGCATCACTAATTGCAGGACATTTTTCAGGGATAAAATTTCCTCTAAAACTTTCCTAGAACCAGAAATGAGCTTCAGATAATTTAACAACCGGTTTGCCCCAACACCGAAAATGTGAGCTTGTGTGCGTGCATGCTCGCTTCGCTCACGCGCCTTCTGCACACGCATATGGCCTTCTGGGCATGCGCTTTGCTCGCACTTGTGTGCTTGCAGGCATGCGCATGGCTTAAAAAACGTAGCTAAATAGGACGGCATAGAGCCGGGGCAGGCCCACCCACAGGTCACAACTACTGGTTCGCCTGAACTGATACGAACCGGCTAAATCCCACCCCTGCCTAGAACTGGGACAACTATTTATTTATTTATTTAATTAATTTATATACTGCCCTTCTCCCGAAGGACTCAGGGCGGTTTACAGCCAGGGTAAAAAGCACAAATCAGAAAAGTTAAAAAACATTTAAAAACTAATTAAATTAGAGGCTGAAGGAAATTAAGACTATAATAAAACCCCAAAACAAAACTTCATTAAGCCAGCCCTGCACGATGAAATAGAAAGGTCTTAAGCTCGCGGCGAAAGTTCCGGAGATCAGGAAGTTGACATATCCTCGGAGGCAGTCTAGGAGACACCCTGAGGAGACCCTCTCTATGGGAGCGCACGGGTCGATGGGAGGCTATTGGTGGTCTCGTAGATAACCCGGTCCTATGCTATGGGACTGAGTAACTATATTATTCAAACTGCAATCTAAAATTAACATAACCCCAAATTCCTTGACCAGGAACTTTTTTATTCTTTAAAAAATGAAAACAATCCACCAAATCTACAGTCCAAAATTTACAACGCAAACTTACGTTTCTCGTGTGGCATGATTCCGGACCAGGCCAGTTTCTAATGGCAGGACTTGTGGTTGCTGAGAAATGATGAAAGATGACTTATTGTCACTAAACGGCCCCTTATGACAAAAGACAGGCTGAGAAAGAGTGCTGCAGTAATGAACAGATTTTTCAGCAATGTTTAAGATCTCATTGCAAACAACTTCCTGGATAAGAGTGACAGGACATAATAGCCATCCCGGGTGGAAACAGAATGAAGAAAAACAGGAAATGTGGGCAAGCCAAGACGACATGGGACAGTCCAGAGGAAGCATTTAGTATGTCCAGCCAGACAAAAGAGTGGTAGATCCAGAAATACAATCCGAGTAGGAATATGTAGAAGAAATCCAGGTTGTAAGCATAGAAAAACAGGCAAGATACAGAAGAATTGAGTATTTAGTTTTCAGTTTTATAACACAGCAGCAAAAGAGATTGCAATTAGTCAGGAAGCATCTCACACTTAAAAATTCAAAGCTAGGTATGAAATTTTGCCTCTGGCATGCAATTTAAGTTTTCTAACAATGCAATAGAATCTCAGATTGTGTTTTTTTTCTTCATCTTTATTCGTAGCCAACTTTGAGAGACTCTGCATTCACTGAGCCACCAAATGTTAGGAAATCAAGCCCCAGCTGCGACTTCTACAAATGCGGGGCTTACTGTATAAGGACAACTTAGTTGGATTTCTCCTTTTTTTTTTTTATTTGTACTATCATTTGTGTTTTGGCCTTTATGTTGTAAAGAACAGTCTAAAGACCTGGACACGTGGAAACCCTTGCGCACAGCTGACAAACACACACTCAAAACCTTGCTCAGTGCAGTAGTGCTGGCCACTGCAGAGGGCTCAAAGAACAACTGTGTGCAAATGAGGCTGCAGACAGGACTCTGGGGTGACCTTACCACATAGTTCTTTTCCGATTCTGTAAGTTCGGGTCCTGGCCTCAGTGAAGGCTGTTTAATTGTTAAAGTACATGAGAAGGGAAAATTTTAGCACCGGTACCATGAACAGATTCAAATCTTACAAACAGCACAACATTAGATTTCCAACTTTAGTCAGTTAATTGAAATAAGAGAGCTGGATACAGAGACAGGGAAGATGGCATGAGAGGCACATTAAGACAACATTCGAGGTCCCTTACTTAGCAGGAGGAATATGTCTCTTATTCCCTGTGACCCCAGTGGGCACTATGGACCGTTTTAATGAATGAATGATTGATTGATTCAACATGTATATATATATATATATACCTGTAATTTTAGCAACTCCCAAACTTAGAGCATCTTGCAACCTACGCTCTTATCACCAAAAGCAGTGGGGCCTTCAGTGTCAGCACAGGTATAACCAAGCGAAGTAGTACTTTCACATCGTCAAGTTTATGGAATCTAGGTTAACGTTTGTAAGTTAAAGATAAATTTAAACATCCCTACTTTGGAAATATGCAGGATGTGAATTGTAATGCGACTCGCTGAGGGGCCTTGTGGACAAAGTCCTCCCAAGCCACTGGAATGCCAAGGCATTAATGCTTACAAGTAAGAAAACTAATAAGAAAGAGCAAGCAAAGTTACAACACAGACAAAGAATAAGCATTAGTGTCTGTTGCATGTGGTGCCGTGGCCTAGAGGTGAAGCTCTTGCCTCGCAATTGGAAGGCTGTGAGTTCAATCCTAGATAGAAGCAGATATTTCTCTTTCTGGGCATGATGAAAATATATCTGCTGAATAGAACTCTGCATTGGCGACAGGAAGTGCATCCAGCCAATAAACACTCAGCTCCATTCAGTTGCCTAGACTCTATCACTCTTCATGTATTTTCCTTGCAATTCAGTTTTTCCTTGTTAAATTGCACAGCGGTTGCTTGCATTTGTATTCACACATACAGACACACACCCAACGAGCAGCTTCTTTTGCACAGAGATGGTGTTTGTAGAGGTTCCTGTCCTGGGGAGGTAGACTAAAAAGTGGCCAAGAGCCTTTCTAACCCTTGGAGTCTACCGTTTTGTTTCTTTTGACATTCATTCTGCAACCTACCACATGCTAGCTTTCTAGTAGCATTCCCATCTTCTTCCCATCTTTAATGCCAATTCTACTAATGTTGGCAAATTCACCTTGCTGTTGTAAGCCTATCTGAACATGCCCCACCCCCCCAGGGTTGTACCTGCCGGCCTGCCTGCCCTCTATCCCCTTCATATACTACTTGGAGTATGGTAATATGGACAATATAAAAAGGTAAAGATTCCCCTGCACATATGTGCTAGTTGTTCCCAACTCTAGGGGGCGATGCTCATCTCCGCTGAAGAGCCAGCGCTGTCCGAAGACGTCTCCGTGGTCATGTGGCCGGCATGACTAAACACCAAAGGCGCACGGAACGCTGTTACCTTCCCACCAAAGGTGGTCCCTGTTTTTTCTACTTGCATTTTTTAACGTGCTTTTGAACTGCTAGGTTGGCAGAAGATGGGACAAGTAACGGGAGCTCACCCCATTACGCGGTATTAGGGATTCGAACCGCTGAACTGCCAACCTTTCGATCGACAAGCTCAGTGTCTTAACCACTAAGCCATCACATCCCTTTTATGGACAATATAAATGTATGTAAATAAATAAATAAAATTATTTTGCTCCTTGGCCAAACTGCTGCTACCAAAGGCCAATCCTTTGCAGCGCAGACTGCAAAGCAAATCACTTTTCTTGTGTAGCTTTTCATCACAAAAGCCAAAGCTGGGCCTCGGAATTCATTGCCTTCTGCACAGACGCCGCCACCTTCTTAAGTGAGTTAAATTAAGAAGGTCAGAGGAATCTTTCCTTGTTTTAACTGAGGAATTTTTTTTTCCACAGAAAAGTAACACCATCAGAGAGGGTGTTATTTTTCCACAGTGGGATCTCTCCCAGGACACCCGAAGCCAGCAAAAGAACATTTAGTAGCACACACACACACACACAGAGAGAGAGAGAGAGAGAGAGAGAGAGAGAGAGAGAGAGAGAGAGAGAGAGAGAGAAAGTCCTATACTCATTCTCTGAATTGTAATTATTCTGTTTCCCTCTCTTGGTTCCCCTTCAATCTCTTTGAAATATTAGAAATATTATCTAAGGCAGGGGCCTCCAACCTTGGCAACTTTAAGACTTGTGGACTCCAGCAAAGCTGGCTGAGGAACTCTGGGAGTTGAAGTCCACAATTCTTAAAGTTGCCAAGGTTGGAGACCCCTATTCTAAGGCAATCTTTTTTAGAGTGGAATGAAAACCTGGCTGTAATTTAAGAGCTTCACCATCCAGATGTGGCCCCACCTAATTCAAAATTTTCTCAGTCAGGCCTTAATCCCGGAAGATATTTGGGCCAGTCTTGGAATTGGTTTACAAGCATTTCTCATAATGGGAGAAATGTTCAATTGTTTGTTTTAAAAATAAAACAGGGACAACTGCAAATATGGTTCCAAAAATGAGGCTCTCTGAATTTTCTTTTATCTCAACTTTATCTTTTATTTTATGTACTCCGAAAGCATATGCACCAAGACAAATTCCTTGTGTGTCCAATCCCACTTGGTCATTAAAAAATTATATTCTATTCTTTTCTATAAAACAATGGATTTGTAAAAAAAAACCAAAAAAAACAACAACCCCGATGAATGTATTCCAATATTTAAATAGTTATGAGACAAAGTGAACAGATGTTTCAGTGCTTAGATCAGCCGGAGTACATGGTGGAGATTTGGTAAATGTTGTTGTTAAATATCTGAGTTTGTTTTATTAGACAATAGACTAACAGAGTTGGAAGGGACCTTGGAGGTATTCTAGTCCAACCCCCTGCTTAGGCAGGAAACCCTACACCACTTCAGACAAATGGTTATCCAGCATCTTCTTAATAGCTTCCAGCGTTGGAGCATTCACAACTTCTGGAGGCAAGTTGTTCCACTGGTTAATTGTTCTAATTGTCAGGAAATTTCTCCTTAGTTCTAGGTGGGTTGTCTCTTTGGTTAGTTTCCATCCACTGCTTCTTGTCCTTCCCTCAGGTGCTTTGGAGAATAGCTTGACTCCCTCTTCTTTGTGGCAGCCCATATTAAGAGGGAGTTTATCTGCTTCTCTAATTGAAAATCCACCAGCACAGCCCATAGGAGTTCTGCGTTTGTGCAACCACAGTCCACAATTACAAACATGTTTGTTTTCCGGGGACTTGATTCAGCATTAGCACTCCTGAAAACCTTACTCGCACCCAAGGCTAATCCAAACCATTAATGGAATAGTGCAAAGGAGTAAACATCTCATCCCTTGACAAACCCCAGCCAGAGGCACTGCCAGGTTGAAGGAACAGGTTTACTTCTTAACAAGGCGATGGCTTCTCTCTTCCTGCATGATCTTAAAATGCTCTAGTTGAGGAACGTTCCTTGTTTCCCCACTGAAACCATGTTTTAATCACAATCTGTATCTGGAATCAGCCACTACAGGAGAATCTACAGTAGTGGCCAAAATTGTGGAAACCTTTTGGGAAAAGTGTCTTTTTGAGGTTTGATGGCTAATAACACCACTTTTTTGTTTGGAGTTTCAAGATAATCCTATTCCACTGCTGGAATGGCCTGGGAATAGCCCAGACCTTAAACCAATTGAAAATCTATGGCGCCGACTAAAGAAACTTGTTAGTCAGAAGCGACCCAGCAATAAAACCCAGTTAGTAGAAGCAACCATTCAATCTTGGCTTCACATTATAACAGCTGTTATAACAGTTTTACAACAACATTATAAAAGACTTGGTTCACTCCATGGGAAGACATTGTAAGGCCGTAATTCACGCTAAAGGTTACCCAACTATTAACTGACATGGTGATAATTTTTGTATATCTCGAGTTTTCTATGATGATCATTTTTTGTCTATCTTGTTTTTTCTACGTGTTTCACTTTTCTTCTTTATACTGTTAACTGCTATTCTAATAGCAAATCCTCCATAAAAGTTATTGCATTACATTCTTAATTAAAATTATCTTTCCATTGATATATAATTTTATGGTACTACTCCATTAAAAAAAAGCGGTGTTATTAGCTAGTTTTAGAAAATACACTTTTCCCAAAAGGTTTCCACAGTTTTCACTACTGTATGCTTTCCAGGTGGACAACCAGAGGTAGCTTTGGATGAAATCTCTCCAGCTCAGTTCTGCTAAGATAAATTTTAACCTATACAAGATTCTTTGTCGCTCCAGAAGATGTGGCTGACACAAGGCAATGATGGGGAATCTGCCCTAGGAAATACATTAACAAAGCCACGGATGCGCTACAGAGAACAGCAGCGCAAACAGGTTACCTGTGGAAAAGCCACGCTGCAATTTGGTGGTCGGTAGGCATAGCCTGATATGTCTTTCAGCACTGGATGCTTAAATATGTCGACATAAGAGCCAGGGAAGATGCCCTGGCGACTGGTGCCAAGGATCTTCCCTTCATACCAGTTCTCATCAACTTGTCGAATCAGCGTGATTCTTTCTCCCTGTAGACAAAAAAAGATACATGAGTTTAAATTCAGGACTTAGATATAATGCTGCATTTAGTGGATGTGTTTGCCTGAACCGCATTCCTCTGCTAAGATGGATTTGATGTCTCCTAGGAAAATGGCTTAACTTTTTGATCCAAAATTAAGATATTCAGAGACTCCAGTATAATGCTCACAAAGATAGAAATTTTTTGAAAAAATGAGAAAGAACACGATAGGCATGCATATATTTTCCATTTTGGCAAAATAATTCAGAAAATTATTTACACGTACAATAAATACATACAACTGGCATTCAGTTTTTTGCCTAATATCTCTAGTATCAACAATGATTGCATATATTTAACATATCTTTTCTTTTATGAACACTGAGAGCATATGCACCAAGACAAATTCCTTGTGTGTCCAATCACACTTGGCCAATAAAAAATTCTATTCTAATTCTGTTCTAATATATATTTTTTTGTCATTTAGATGCAAAACTAAGGCTACAGAAGTGTAAACAAATACAGAAAACCCCATGCAAAGGATCTTTTTTAACTTTTTAAAAATTTCCAATCTGCTGCCTAGAACAGGGGTCTCCAACCTTGGCAACTTTAAGACTTGTGCACTTCAACTCCCAGAGTTCCTCAGCCAGCTTTGCTGGCTGGCTGAGGAACTCTGGGAGTTGAAGTCCACAAGTCTTAAAGTTGCCAAAGTTGGAGACCCCTGGCCTAGAACATCCAATTGCTATGCTCTGCAATTGAATCGAGGTCAGTAGATTGCATGAGAAAGAACACGATGCATATATTTTCCATTTTGGCAAAATAATTCAGAAAATTATTTACACGCATAATAAATACATACAATTGGCATTCAGTTTCTTGCCTAGTATCTCTAGTATCAACAATGATTGCATATATTTTCCATTTTGGCAAAATAATTCAGAAAATTATTTACACGCATAATAAATACATACAATTGGCATTCAGTTTTTGCCTAATATCTCTAGTATCAACAATGATTGCATATATTTTCCATTTTGGCAAAATAATTCAGAAAATTATTTACACGCATAATAAATACATACAATTGGCATTCAGTTTCTTGCCTAGTATCTCTAGTATCAACAATGATTGCATATATTTAACATATCTTTTCTTTTATGAACACTGAGAGCATATGCACCAAGACAAATTCCTTGTGTGTCCAATCACACTTGGCCAATAAAAATTCTATTCTAATTCTGTTCTAATATATATTTTTGTCATTTAGATGCAAAACTAAAGCTATAGAAGTGTAAACGAATACAGAAAACCCCATGCAAAGGATCTTTTTAACTTTTAAAATTTCCAATCTGTTGTTTAGAACAGGGGTCTCAACCTGGCAACTTTAAGACTTGTGGACTTCAACTCCCAGAGTTCCTCAGCCAGCTTTGCTGGCTGGCTGAGGAATTCTGGGAGTTGAAGTCCACAAGTCTTAAAGTTGCCAAATTGGAGACCCCTGGCCTAGAACATCCAATTGCTATGCTCTGCAATTGAATCGAGGTCAGTAGATTGCATGAGAAAGAACACGATGCATATATTTAACGTATCTTTTCTTTTATGAACACTGAGAGCATATGCACCAAGACAAATTCCTTGTGTGTCCAATCACACTTGGGCAATAAAAATTCTATTCTAATTCTGTTCTAATATATATTTTTGTCATTTAGATGCAAAACTAAGGCTACAGAAGTGTAAACAAATACAGAAAACCCCATGCAAAGGATCTTTTTAACTTTTAAAATTATCTTTCCATTGATATATAATTTTATGGTACTACTCCATAAAAAAAAAAAGCGGTGTTATTAGCTAGTTTTAGAAAATACACTTTTCCCAAAAGGTTTCCACAGTTTTGGCCACTACTGTATGCTTTCCAGGTGGACAACCAGAGGTAGCCTTGGATGAAATCTCTCCAGCTCAGTTCTGCTAAGATAAATTTTAACCTATACAAGATTCTTTGCCGCTCCAGAAGGTGTGGCTGACACAAGGCAATGATGGGGAATCTGCCCTAGGAAATACACTAACAAAGCCATGGATGCGCTGCAGAGAACAGCAGCGCAAACAGGTTACCTGTGGAAAAGCCACGCTGCAATTTGGCGGTCGGTAGGCATAGCCTGATATGTCTTTCAGCACTGGATGCTTAAGTATGTCGACATAAGAGCCAGGGAAGATGCCCTGGCGACTGGTGCCAAGGATCTTCCCTTCATACCAGTTCTCATCAACTTGTCGAATCAGCGTGATTCTTTCTCCCTGTAGACAAAAAAAGATACATGAGTTTAAATTCAGGACTTAGATATAATGCTGCATTTAGTGGATGTGTTTGCCTGAACCGCATTCCTCTGCTAAGATGGATTTGATGTCTCCTAGGAAAATGGCTTAACTTTTTGATCCAAAATTAAGATATTCAGAGACTCCAGTATAATGCATATAGCTCACAAAGATAGAAATTTTTTGAAAAAATGAGAAAGAACACGATGCATATATTTTCCATTTTGGCAAAATAATTCAGAAAATTATTTACACGTACAATAAATACATACAATTGGCATTCAGTTTCTTGCCTAGTATCTCTGGTATCAACAATGATTGCATATATTTAACGTGTCTTTTCTTTTATGAACACTGAGAGCATATGCACCAAGACAAATTCCTTGTGTGTCCAATCACACTTGGCCAATAAAAAATTCTATTCTAATTCTGTTCTAATATATATATTTTTGTCATTTAGATGCAAAACTAAAGCTATAGAAGTGTAAACGAATACAGAAAACCCCATGCAAAGGATCTTTTTTAACTTTTTAAAAATTTCCAATCTGCTGCCTAGAACAGGGGTCTCCAACCCTGGCAACTTTAAGACTTGTGGACTTCAACTCCCAGAGTTCCTCAGCCAGCTTTGCTGGCTGGCTGAGGAACTCTGGGAGTTGAAGTCCACAAGTCTTAAAGTTGCCAAAGTTGGAGACCCCTGGCCTAGAACATCCAATTGCTATGCTCTGCAATTGAATCGAGGTCAGTAGATTGCATGAGAAAGAAACAACTTTTCAAAATGGTTTACGATAACTGTGATCTCTACCTTCCTGAAGGACATTTCCACAGCAGTATCTCCACTGAAGCTGAATTTGGCAATTGCATTTCCATATTCCAAGATTTGCAACGGTGATGTTTTTTTAGTTTGGATTTTTTCTGTTGGGTTAAGTAACTAGAAAACAAAAGCAAAAGGCAAAGGTAAAAATCTTAAAGAAGATGTGATTGTTTCAATCTTGTGTCAGCCTGACCAGTCCTGACAGCTTAATAAACAAAACAGTACCTCAATGTAAGATTGTGGGAAGATCCCCACTCGGCCATGGTGTTCACCTTCATACCAATTCTGATCAACCGGCTTATAAATGTAAACAATGTCACCTTTCTGTAATGGGAGTTCCCTGTTAATGACATATGAATGACATGTGTTAATTATTTTAATAAAATCTCAATTAATTTCAAATTTCAAACAGAAATGTTAACAACCGGAGAACAGAACTGGAGAAACAAACATAAATATCTGTCCCCAAATTCTAAAGAACTGATTACATTGGCGGTATTTAAAGACTGGCAGATCTTGGGATGGTGAAGGGATGGATGCTTGGTCAGAAGAGAAGTGAAAAGTTCGTGAAAGTAATGGATTTGAAGATGGAGGAATCAGAAGTGGAACTGAAATTGCATCTTGTTGTTACTAGTTGCGAAGTCGTGTTTGGCCCATCGCGACCCCATGGACAACATTCCTCCAGGCCTTCCTGTCCTCTACCATCCTCTGGAGTCCATTTAAGCTCACGCCGACTGCTTCAGTGACTCCAACCAGCCACCTCGTTCTCTGCCGTCCCATTCTTCTTTTGCCCTCAATCCTTCCCAGCATTAGGCTCTTTTCCAGTGAGTCTTTCCTTCTCATTAGGTGGCCAAAGTATTTGAGTTTCATCTTCAGGATCTGGCCTTCTAAACAGCAGGAAATTGCATCTGGAGAAGGTTTTAAGAGGTGGAGATGGAGATGGTAAATAGAACAAACATTTGATGATGGCATTAGATGATGGAAAGGCTGGAAACTGTATAAAGATGGAAGGCGATGACCAGGCATTAAGAGGGACAGAGAAGCTACTGTGGCATTCAGTGGAGGAGTAATGCTGGAGCAATGATGGTCAATGGACAGTTGCATTCACTCCCTTGATCAGAATAGCTGGCAATATAAACACTGTTGGACTGTATTGAGGGTGCAAGTGGGCAGCAAAACAGTATATACTTAAATAAGATAATTACCAGAAGGAAGGAAATGGATAAAACATAAAGATATTATAGACCCATGATGATGAAACTATGGGCACGCAGAGCCACGTCGTCTGGCAACTTCGGCATCGCCCGTTCCTCTGCTGGGTTCCTGGCGTGCACATGACGATCAGCTGGCCTTTGTGTGTGCAGCAGTGCCGGAAACCGGAAGAGCTGGTCTTCCGTTTTCCACCGTGAATATGTGCGCCAGCCAGCTGATCGGCACGTGTGCATGCACGGCAGTAACTGGAAGACTTGCTTGCCAGCATGCATGCGCACACAGAAACCAGAAGTATCTTATTTGGCATGTGCATGCCCCCAGATGACCGCGCCTGCAAAGAGCTCCCATTTTGGCATTTGGTGCCGCCCGCACCAGCGCACTCCCTTTTCAGTTCACTCTGTGCCGAAAAGGTTCGCCATCACTGTTATAGACGTAGGGAGAAAATAACCAATACTCACTTTAATGTCTGGGCTTTGAAGTCAAACTTCACTCTGGCAGCTCTCATCTAGTGGTTGAAAATAGCACAATTTTAAAAAAAATCGCCACATCTTCAGAACATCATTTGAAAGGGTATACGCAACATTGCAAGCACCACTGTCAGAGTTTCCTTTCTTAAATGTGTGACGAATCTAGTCCCAATTCTTGAGCAGCTAAGAGTGGTTAAACCTGCCTGTAAGACCTAGTAGGGCTACTACTAAAATAAGAGAACTAGGTTTTTCTAGGGAGCACGACTTCAAGTCTTTCCAGCAAGTTTGTAAGTTTGCAAAATCAGCAGAATCAAAATGAATACCACAGTTGAAGAATTTGTAGCCTTTATCAAAAGTAAAGAAAAAAACAGATGTAGGTGGTAAATTAGATGTGTTTGAGTAACTGATTAAGGTAAAGTTTCCCCTCGCACATATGTGCTAGTTGTTTCTGTCTCTAGCGGGCTGTGCTCATTTTCTTTTCTAAGGGCAGCGCTGTCTGAAGACGTCTCCATTGTCATGTGGCCGGTATGACTCAATGCCGAAGGCGCACGGAGCACTGTTACCTTCCCACACAAAGGTGGTCCCTATTTTTCTACTTGCATTTTTTACATGCTTTCAAACTGCTAGGTTGGCAGAAGCTGGGACAAGAAACGGGAGCTCACTCCGTTATGCGGCGCTAGGGATTCGAACTGCTGAACTGCCGACCTACTGATCGACAAGCCTTAGCCACTGAGCCACTGCGTCCCTGAGTGAATGGTTTCGACTCTCCTAAATGGAGAGGCAGGTGAACTCTGATCATTCTACTCCAGAAGGCAACAGTCTAGAGTTGCAAATGTGATTCATAGAATGAAATGGCCTTCTGGTATTTGTACACCCAATACTGTATCTTTATGAGTGCAATGGGAGCCTCCTCATAATTTCTCCAGAAATCAGGAATGATCATTTGTTCCTGATCAGCTGGAATGAGTGGCAGGAAGAAATAAAGACAGGGATTTCACATAACTTTCTCCCCCAATAAAAATATATTTTTATGTAAAGCATGGCCGTTTTGTCAGCCTCACTTCCAGAGAAGACAAGTTTATCTGTTCTCTTAACACCATGATGGCGAACCTGTGGCATGCGGAGCCATATCACACAAGCATTGCTCTGGCTCAGCTCCAGTGTGCATGCACACGGGATTTTCGGGCCTTCTGGTCCCACTGGAAATTGGGAAACAGGCCGTTTCCAGCCTCCAGAGGGCCTCGAAGGGGATTCTCGCCCTCCCCAGGCTCCTAGAAAGACTCTGGAGCCTGAGGATGGTGAAAAACAGGCCTACTGGGCCCACCTTGCCATCACGTGCCAAAAACGGGGGGAGCGTGCGCGCATGCTCAAGGGCGGGGCACATTGAATAATGGGTGTGGGCATGCGTGCGCACGACACCCCCCCCCCGCACTCCCCCCACTTTTGGTACATGATGGCAAAAAGGTTAGCCATCACTGTCTTAACCTATGACTCCTTGCAGACTCAGTTCTTTCTTTTTGCCTTTTTAAAAGAAGATCATGTATTTTGCCTGACCCTCAAGATTCTTAACAACAGAAACGACAGAAAGAATAAATGTTTAGGAGTGCACAATGCATAACCAAACTGCATGATCAGGAGCCACAAGACAACTAGACGTCTAAGCAGATGGCAAAGATAAAAGGGAGAAGGAAGCATTCTATACAAGTGCAAAAGATGAAGCAAATGTTTGCCGATTCACCGTAAAAGCAACTGCTGTTTTAAAAGAGGCATGCATCACAGTTGTGCACAAGTATTCCTTACTTAGCAGACATGCATTAAAACGCGCAAGTTTTCTGCAGGATTATGTACAACAAGGTCAAAGCAGGTTCGAAGCGGAAATAAAACCAGCACTTGGGACGAGCTAACGTTGGCCAAAAAAAGCAGAATGCTATGAAAAGCAAACCATGAATTGGGTCAAGCAGCAGAGTGAGGCAACCACAACAGACCTCTGCCCCAGATTTCCTTTTGATTGTATCGTCTCTAATTAGAAGATCCCCAAAGCGCTCATTAGTGATAAACTGATGGTGCGTAGGGATGACCCCCGTGTGCCGTCTGGCTGCAATATCAGCCTCCTCTTGCTCACGTTTAAGCCGTCTCTGGTCCTCTAAAAGTTTCTGCCATAAAATTGCATAAAATGGGCAGTAAATCATCCAATTTACAGCAATTTAATATCGGCAAATATATATATATATATTTGGAAAACAAAATAAAGAGCATACGATCTCTCCAATTACAGCCCCAAAGCAAGCTTAGAGAAACGATTATTACATACTATAGGTTAAACTAGATTGAAATAATCAAAAGAAGAATAGTTGGGATGTTTGTAGAAGATGGGTCTAGTTCACCAACTATTTCCATTATCATCCTCTTTCTTTTCCTTCCTTCCTTCCTTCCTTCCTTCCTTCCTTCCTTCCTTCCTTCCTTCCTTCCTTCCTTCCTTCCTTCCTTCCTTTCTGAGTCACACAGAAGATTCACTGCTTACGTAGCCAAACCATCACTACCCACAAGAAACTTAACACTCAACACTGTCAAACTATTTACTAAATCTGCACTACTATTAATCTTCTCATCGTTCCCATCACCCATCTCCTTCCACTTATGACTGTATGACTGTAACTTTGTTGCTTGTATCCTTATATTGATATTGTTTTCTGATTGCTTATTTGTACCCTATGACTATCATTAATTGTTGTACCTTATGATTCTTGATGAAGGTATCTTTTCTTTTATGTACACTGAGAGCATATGCACCAAGACAAATTCCTTGTGTGTCCAATCACACTTGGCCAATAAAAAATTCAATTCAATTCAATTCAATTCAATTCAATTCTATTCTATTCTATTCTATTCTTACAGAAGTATCATTTTTAAAAAATCAAGCTCTCAAAATATAGTCCACTGAGGAAGTTCAAGAGGGCAACAAACTGGCAAAGGGAAAGCTGGGTACCAGTCTCCATGGCAAGGATTTTATCTCCATGGCCAAACAGCCAGTCTTCCTTTCAATTTCTCAACTACAAAGAAATTGAGTCAGAACAAAATCCCTACAGAGAGGAGTGGCAGCCTTCAAAAATCTGGATGGTTGTTTACCAGAAAAAAATCCCCACTACTATTGCCGCTGCCATTGAAATTACTGTCATGTTACCGCAACATTCTCCCAAACAATGCTGTGTAATAATCATGGTCTATATCAGGGTGTTAAACTAGATTTCATTGAGGGCCACATCAAGGTTGCGTTTGAGCTCGGGGGTGGGTGGGTGAGGTGGGTGTGGCCAGGGAGGGCATGGCCAGATCGATGTCATGCCTGTCGGGGTGCCTGTGGCGGCCCAAGTGCTCTGCCAGCGAAAACGGGCTCCCGAGCTCCGCTTTCTGCTATCACGGCTCGCGAGCCTGTTTTCGCTGGCAGAAGCACCGCGGACTGGTCCTTCGCTGTTTCCAGGGCAGCCCCAAGAGCCAGATCTAAGTACCCTGTGGGCCGGATCCGGCCCCCCAGGCCTTGAGTTTGACACCCCTGGTCTATAATAACTGCGTAATTCAAGGTTAATTGTTGTTTTTGGTCTGGAAACACATTTGAAAACTTCAGAGCAAGAAGTTACCTAGATACAAAATGAGATATAGCTATAAATACCCACTTATCAGAAACCAAGCTACCTTCCCAGAGGGAATTCTGTAGAATCCCATCGTGTTCCTTCAACTCAAGATGATGCTGAAGGCTGGTGTTTTGCTTTGTAAGTAGCACATAATCTTCCTATGCCACTTTTTAAAAAAAACAACACTTATATTTGAAAGCTCAGGGAGCCTGCTGGATCTCAAGGGGCACAAATGCTACTCATGGGCACCACCACAGGATAATGAAAGCGAAGACTGAATTCCAAGATTGTCGTCTTGGAATTCAGCATCACCTATTCGAGAGGAGGAAAAAGTGTGTTTGTTTGTTTGTTTGTTTGTTTGTTTGTTTGTTTAAAAAATGACATTCTCTAAGATTAAAGTATGAAAACAGAATTGGATTAACAGGCTTAAAAATTTCCTTCTCAAGTTCAGGGGACATTAAAGAAGCTTTTGCAATTCTCCTTTTGTAATAGCTATTTTTGTGCCTGTTTCCCAGAAAGATTAGATTGGGCACAAATTTGCTTTAAGTCAATCAATCAATCACATAACGACAACAGGATTGGCTTGCCATCTTTTAACAGGCTGGTTTATAGATTTTCACAGAGAAGTAAGGATTAAGGCACAAAGACCAATTTCTAAAGGTAAAAGTATTGAACAAATCCAATTTTACTTTACAGATTCCTGCTGCTCCCCGTCTGTAATTTTATGATCAACGCATCGTAACCATTTTTGTTCTGCTCCATCCCCTACCTGGGTCAAGTGACCCTCTTTCTCCCCACAATGAGTGATGGGGCTTCCTGTTCTCCATTGCTTGAAACTCTGGAGGGAGGGGAATAAGTTGCTCTGAATAGCAGAGGGGACTTTTGCAAGAGAAGGAAATGAAGCGGGCTGGCTGGATTCTGCAACGCTCTTGCAGATACACAGCCACTACTGAATGATGCCCCCAGATTTTCTTCCATTTAAATCTAAAGCAGACACAGGCAATCGCTCCGAACTATGCTGACATAAAAATGATGAAACGTGCACTTTCATACTTGCATCTCAGGTATGGGATGCAAGTATGTAAGTCGCGGATTTCATTTTGTGACATCAGCTTATTTTGTCGCTCCCCCCTTCTTCCCCCTATTGCAGATACCTATGGTTAGAGCCGAACTATGGTCATCACAGTTGCTTCAAGAGGCCATCCTTCATGCAATTCTAGCTTTCTTACATAAAGCAACAGAAAAACGTGAGGACGTGTACGATCGATGAGCATGGCAACCAACCTGGGAAGGACAACCATTCCAAAACTTTGCTGGACTAGTTAAGTCTCACTAGAGCACTGCACATCAGAACAACTAGACACAAGAACAGTTTTTTTCCCCGAATGCCATCACTCTGCTAAACAAATAATTCCCTCAACACTGTCAAACTATTTACTAAATCTGCACTATTAATCTTCTCATTTTTCCCATCACCCATCTCCTTCCACTTATGACTGTATGACTGTAACTTTGTTGCTTGTATCCTTACGATTTATATTGATATTGTTTCCTGATTGTTTGTCTGTACCTTATGACTATCATTAACTGTTGTACCCTATGATTCTTGATGAACATATCTTTTATGTACAGTGATAGCATATGCACCAAGACAAATTCCTTGTGTATCCAATCACACTTGGCCAATAAAATTCTATTCTATTCTATTCTATTCTGTTCTGTTCTGTTCTGTTCTGTTCTGTTCTGTTCTGTTTTGTTCTATTCTATTCTATTCTATTCTATTCTATTCTATTCTATTCTCTGAATGCCTTACTTTGAGGCTGATCCTTGTAGGCTTACTTCTAAGTGAACAATATTGCACTCAATTTTGTCTCGGTTACCAATGACAGCCAAACCTTGTGATGAAACTCAGCTGTTTTCTCTAGCCCTCCGTCTTTTAGCATTAGTGCTTAATCGCAAACCCTTTCAGGTGCTGCTGTTGATTTATTTACAAATCTATCCCAATCTTGCACTCCCAGGGCAATTAATAAATGTCAACTCAGAAGTTTTGCATCAAATATTGTTCCTCTTTTCATCCACTGTATTGATTTTGGTGAAAATATTATCCGTAACAGGAAGATTACCTCTTTATCACTGCTGCGCTTTTGGAACATTTCTTCAGGACTCTCTATATAATCGAGTGTTGCAAAATGTCTTGGTGATTCTGAATCTACTTTAAAACAACACAATGTCAGTAAAATAAATGTATGAAAAGAATCAAGGAGAGAAAAAAAAGAAACCTTTTTTTGGATCAATTAATTTAGAATAATATCTTACTTTGCTAAACAATAAGCAAACAAACTACTGTGGGAACAAATTGAAAGAAGAATGTTTAAGACCATCAAAAGAAACAATTTTCGTTCAGCAATTATCATTTAATGTTGCTGAGGAAGGGTGCTTAATTGCATGCAATAATACTGACACATATACACACACCCACACATGTATAGATAGATGTATGGATGAACATAAAACAGATACTTCACAAGAATTGAAAAAACTGTTCCTAGACGTTGGGTTTATTAATTTCGTTCCTTAGAGATGCAAATTACAAGGATTTTAAGCTGGTTTCCATAAATAAATCACCTTCTAAATGATGGCATTTGGGACAAACTGCTTTGATGTTGATTAGAAGGATAGCAGAAATGATTTCTCAGTAGCTGAGCCAAGTCCTGAAATGTAAGCAGGACAGGACATACAAGGAAAAGAACGAACACAGTAGAGGGGATTAAAAAAAAAAACCAGGAAAGGAAAAAGAGGTAGAAATGGTAAAGTACATCCAAATACCACACCCAGAGTAGGTCCTGAGTTTCTTTGGAGGAGGCGCGGGGATTTCTTGCTCATGTTGGGAGTTGTATTTAGAAACAAAAGGAAAATTACCAAACATGTTTGAGTGTCCAAAACAAAAAAAAACAGAGCAGTTTAGCTGAGTTTCAAGATTCAGAAAGTGGCTCGTCTTAGGACGATATCCCAACAGAAAAGACATTTTTGGGAGCTGAGATTTTCTTTAGCACTTGCCCACATCTTCCTGCTTGACTGAGGGGCTAGTCTGGATCTCACAACTGGACAATGATGGATCTCTTGGGCATAGCTGAGGAAACTGCACTGCTCAGCCTTTTTCTAGCTAAAGAAAAATAGGCTCACAAGGCATTTCTAGGAAGTTGGTATTGGACAATTTCCTTTGGCAGACTTTTCCTAATGTCTCTTGTTGCACCCTAATATTGCTACAAGATTGGGATGAGGGAACAGCCAAATTGGCAATATCCTTTTGTGCCAATTCTGTTTAAAAAAAAACAACGCAAGTATTGAAGGGTTAATATCATAAATGCACAAATAAGAGAAAGTATGCTTGGAGATCTATTCCAAAGTCTTCTTGTTAGATTAGATTCAGGGGTGAAATGCTACCAGTTCGCACTGGTTCGGGCGAACCGGTAGTAAAAAAAAACAGCTACCAGTTCATCCAAACCGGTATTTCTGACAATCAACTGTGCGGCGCGATTTATATTCACTAAAAAGCAGGAAATCCTGCTTTCTAGTGAATCTAAATTGCGCGGCACAGCTGTTGCCCCCCCCCGCTGTTCTACTTACACTCAAAAGGCTCCTTTTTCCATGTGCAGTGTATGTTTGGTGCGCTCTGCGCATGCATAGCATGTGTTTGGCACGCACCACGCATGCGCGGGCAGCAAACTGGTGCAACCCGCAGAGGATTTCACCACTGACTAGATTCCCTTCTTTTTTTCAGTCATCCTCAAACTGGGATGCAATTCCTTTCACACTACAAAATCAAACATCTTCCAAAAGGAGTCTACGTTGATTGACTTGACGTGTGATTTTAATACAGCTTGATAAAGGTTCTTCCCCTTCTTTTGGATGTTTGTGGCTTACTTTCAGCACAATTTTTTTCTTGCTATTAATTAATAAACGGTAGAGGTTTTCACAGCTTTCTATTTTCCCATTAGTGAAACATGACCACAAAATAGGTGGAATAGTAAAGCTTTGAACTTGAAAGAAAGGATTTGAGAGTGTAGACATTTCCCTCTTACTAGGTGCAAACCTCTTTCTGTAAACTTCATTAAGTGGAATGCGTCCTAAAACAGCTCCAATTTTATGAGCATTCTGATCTTATGAATAGTTAATCGGTAATCAACTATTATTTCAACAATAGTTGAAACAACAAGCATTTGTTATAACTCTAAGCCATTTAGAATCCATGAAATGGGTGGCAATAGAATAAACGTACAATTTTTTAAAAACACAATTTGTTCCTGTAATTAAAAAAAAAACCTCCTAAATTTCATGTTATTTTTAGTCAAAGAATAATGAATTTTATCTTCATTTTGAATTTTGACTTCTAAGACATTAACTACAGTATCTCACTCAATTATGTGATCTATAATCTGCTAAGCATCCCTGACAGCTTCTCATCCAACTAGCTTATAAAATACAGAAGAGCAGAAGGCCAGGGACAAATTTTGTGATGTTCCACTTGCTTCTTCTGTAGAACTAGGTGAGAAGTAATGGAGGAGAATTCCAGAATAAGAACCCTGCACCAACTCTGCACCTACTTAATTGTCTTGCTATCCAAGACAGAATGAAGTAGCTTGTTAACAATTAATGGCATGGGAATTTTGTCAAATGCTTTGCTAAAGCAAACCCCTCAATGCCTCAAATTGTCCCATAAAGTTATTCATTTAAAGATGAATAAAATTGGCTTGGCAAAAATTATTTTGACAAACCAATTACCAACATCTGGTAATATTGACATTGTTTCCAAGGTGCTTACAGGTCAGTCACTTTAGGATCTGCTCTAAAATGTCCCCAGTCTGCAGTTCCCAAATTCTCTTCTTCCTCCTCTTCGAAATGGAGGTTACATAGCTGTCCTAATGTCACCCAGCACTTTATATAATCTTGTGAATGTATCTGATAAACTTTATAAAGGTTTGGCAAACCATGAAGATGTTCTTTCAATACTCTGGATCAGTGGTGAAATCCAATTTTTTTTACTACCGGTTCTGTGGGACTGGCTTGGTGGGCGTGGTGTGGCTTAGTGGGCGTGGCAGGGGAAGGATACTGCAAAATCCCCATTCCCTCCCTACTCCTGGGGGAAGGATATTGCAAAATCTCCATTCCCACCCCACTCTGGGGCCAGCCAGAGGTGGTATTTGCCGGTTCTCCAAACTGCTCAAAATTTCTGCTACCGGTTTCTCCAGAACCTGTCAGAACCTGCTGGATTCCACCCCTGCTCTGGATGAATTATTCTGGACGTGGAGATTTAACCTCATACATTTGGATTTCTGAACAGAGGCTATTTTTAAAAAAAAACAAAACACAGAATGCAATTCCTCTTCCAGTTCCATTGCTTCTTGTCCTTCTGAAGAAACTGAATTTTTGGTTGCTATATTTCCAATCACAGAAGTCTCAAAGACAAATGCTGTGGCACCAAACCAAGGAGGAGAGACGATTTAATGAACACCCTCTAAGTTAAGGACAATGTGATCATGATAGCACTAGCATTTAGACTTATATACCACTTTACAGTGCTTCACAGCCCTCTCTAAGCGGTTTACAGAGTCAGCCTCTTGCCCCCAACAATTTGGGTCCTTATTTTGTATATATATACTTTATTGAACTTTTTTACATTAAAAGCATAGAAAAAAAGGAAAAAGAAAAGCTTATATCATTTAACAGCTATTTGTGGTGTTTTTCATCTAACAATAATCAGTGCAATAATGGCAAACATTAAATTATACATATTTATGTTCTTATTTTATCTATTGATTATACTTAGTAACTAAATATTCCTATCTCCTTTCCATCCATCCATACCACTGTTCCCATATACTATAAAATACTGATGTCTCTTTATCCTTCAGACTCGGAGTTAGTTTGTCCATTTCTGCGCAATTCATAATCTTTTGTATAATAAGTCTCTCTGTGGGCACACATGGCTGTTTCCAACATTGAGCGAAGGCCATCCTAGCAGCAGTTAATATATGTAGTATTAAATATTTTATACTCTTCACGTATTTTTTTAAAAAAATCTCCAATAAAAAAGGTCCTTATTTTACCAACCTCGGAAGGACAGAAGGCTGAGTCAACCTTGAGCCAACCTTGAGATTGGAACTGTCAAATTGCAGCAGTCAGCAGAAGTCGCCTGCAGTGCTGCAATCTACACTGCACCACCAAGGCTCATGATCACAATATTAAGGGTTCATACGACAAAGAGCCAAAGAACTGTGATCTCACCACCCTTTCTTTTATGCAAGCTGCTCTTGGATGCAAAAACATTCAGGCTTTTCTTCGAATTATGACACGTGGAACCTTGGTTTCAGTGCAAACACCATGTTACGCATTTACTCTTTACAGTTTGATCACCACAATGTCCACTTTACCTTTTGTGGAGGCTGAACTGGATGGACGCTTCAAGCCACTCAACCCTTGCAATGGGATATCTCCTCCTTCCAAAACACTTTTATAAATCTGCCTCTCATTTCCCAGCCCAGTGGAATGTCCAAATTCTGTTTCCAACTCTCTTTTTACAGGATGGTAGCTGGTATATAAGAGAGAAGACATATTTTCTCAGGAACTAACAGCAAATTATTAAAACAAAACATCTAGACCGGAGATGGCAAACCTACGGCATGTGTGCCAGAAGTGGCACGCAGATCCATCTCTACGGGCACGTGAGCCGTCGCCCGTTGCTCTTCCGGGTTCCGGTGCACCAGCCAAAAGTGAGAGCGCCAAAAAGTGGAAGAGCAGCTGCCCGGTGCTGGTTCGCGTACCGGGCAGCTTCTCTTCCGGTTTCCAGTGCATGCATGCGCACAGGTCAGCTGGTGCTGACCAGCTGGTGCACCTGCATGAACCGGAAACCAGAAGATCATCTTCCTGGTGGGCGCATGCGCACCGGGGCGGCTGCACATACACAGTCGCACACGCGCTCCCGTTTGGTGCCGAAAATAGAATAGAATAGAATAGAATTTTATTGGCCAAGTGTGATTGGACACACAAGGAATTTGTCTTGGTGCATATGCTCTCAGTGTACATAAAAGAAAAGATACGTTCATCAAGGTACAACATTTACAACACAATTGATGGTCAATATATCAATATAAATCATAAGGATTGCCAGCAACAAGTTATAGTCATACAGTCATAAGTGGAAAGAGATTGGTGATGGGAACTATGAAGCGATTAATAGTAGTGCAGATTCAGTAAATAGTCTGACAGTGTTGAGGGAATTATTTGTTTAGCAGAGTGATGGCCTTCGGGAAAAAACTGTTCTTGTGTCTAGTTGTTCTGGTATGCAGTGCTCTATAGCGTCGTTTTGAGGGTAGGAGTTGAAACAGTTTATGTCCAGGATGCGAGGGATCTGCAAATATTTTCACGGCCCTCTTCTTGATTCGTGCAGTATACAGGTCCTCAATGGGAGGATTCTCCTTTTCTGATCTAGACACACACTGTCAATATTCTGGTACCCCAAGAGAACTGCTAAAGGCACCTCATACGTCAGATTAATTTCAGGAATTACATAAAAATATGCAATCCATGGCAAGCCTTTTATGAAGCCTATGATTTGGTTCCCCACAAGAAAGAAAAAATGAGTCGGTATTTCGAAACTTACGGAGACAAATCCTCGGAAAGGGTTTCCAGTGGAGGGGAGCTTGCTGCGTTCTGCAAGAATCCACATAAAGAAGCCGTTACCAAAGGACACTTTACATTAAAGCAGACGACAAAATATTATTCACCTCCAGATTTTTTTACTATTATTATCAGGTCTTAATGCCGGATTGTGAAATAGCTAATAATCTGGATCTCCCCCATTAGAGAAAATTCGTACAATCCATACTGTAGATATAAGGCTTACTCTTTTGCCTGTAAATGTTTCGGTAAAACCCTAAAGATAAATAAAACAAATTGTTGTTTATGCCGGTGGTTCTCAATATCTGGACCCCTGGGGACCCCAATGTCATCATAGAGTTTCCATGAAAGCTTGAAATAATGTTCTGATTTTTTGCAGTAAAATCTGAATGAACAAATGAGTAAACAAAAGGCAAGACGGAATGGGAAACAGAACAAGATCTTAGTTTTTGATGCTTGTTTTGTTAAAACCTGGCTGTTTTTAACCAATTGCCTCAATTAAAAACAATCAAGAGGTATAAATCCTCTACGACAGTAGCCATCTGATGACAAACAGCTGTGTTTGATGTTTCTGCACACACTGAGAACATGCAAGTGAATGACGTTGAATGGCAAAGAGAAAGGCTGTGACATTTCTTGCTATCGCATAGACCGCCAGAGACCACGGGGTAGAGAAAGCCAAGTCAGTCACTGTCAGCGTGAGCGAGTGTTTGGACCGATTTTGTAATTGTCTTCAAGTTCTGCTAACCATTTGGTTATCATTTATTAAGGTCAGGGGTGTCACACTGGATTTCTTCGAGGACCAGATTAGCGCTGTAGTTCTCCTTCACAGGCTGGGGGGGGGGGATACAGGACAGATACCTCCTGCAGCCAAAACGTCTCATTTTCGGCATCCTGCAGTACTCTGTTGGCCAAAAACGAACCGTGAGGCCTCCACGTGGCCCGTTTTTGGCCGGCAGAGTGCTGGAAGCCAGGGAGGCCGAAAATGGGCCGCGGGGAACCCACACGCAGCCCATTTTGGCTGGCAGAGGCACCGCGGGCTGGTCCTTTGTTATTTCCAGGCCTACCCCGTGGGCCAGATTTAAGCACCCCCGATTAAGGTGGTTTCTCAATATTGCTGCAGCGGATTACATGACAGCGCACTTCGGCTTAGCCTCAGGATGGATTGCTGGCTGAATTTGAAACGTAAAGGGACCGACGTTGATGAGGGTACATCATGTTCAAAGCATAGTGAGGCTTCCAGTCGTTTTAAAAAGTATCTCTGTTATAGCTAGGAACATCTGTCAACTGGCTTCACATGTACGGGTCAGGAGGACAAGCAACTATCACAATGCATGTTGTGTTATGAGGTACTCTCCAACGGGTCTATGATGACTCGACATTGTTAGCTTGGGGCAGCCAGCAGGGGGCAGCCTTCCTGCCACCGCCAAATCACCTCTGCCAAGTCGGTGCCACCATTTCTTCGCAGGACATCACAACACAGGAAAGTCACTGCAGGGATAACTTGCTACGGGCTCCGAATAGAGAACCGGACGAGCGAGCGGGGTGAGCGGGCTGTTAAGAGGGCAATGGCGCTGGGTGGGGAGCCAGGTGGAAGGGCAAGTGGGTGGCTGCCCTGCTCTACAAAGTGCTGCAAGGTTTCTTTCTTTAAAGTGCCTACAAGCCTGAGGCCTTTAAAAAAAACACAAAAAACTCTACAAGGTTGTTTTTTTTAAAGTCACAGGGTTCTGCCAGGTTTTTTTCTGAAATTCCGAGCCTCTACAACAGGGGTGTCAAACTCGGTTTCATTGAGGGCTGCATCAGAATTGTTTAACCTCGGGGGGGGGGGGGCATGGCTGGGGGGCATGGCCAGCTCAGCATCACTCCTGTCAGGGGCGCCTGTGGTGGCCTGAGTGCTCTGCTGGCAAAAATGGGCTCCCGATTTGGCCTCCTGCAACCCTCTGCCAGTGAAAACAGAGTTCCGGAGGGTCGTCCCTGGCCGTCCCGAGCTCTGTTTTCGCTGGCAGAGGCACCGCGGGCTGGTCCATCGTTGTTTCCAGGGCAGCCCTGCGAGCCCGATCTAAGAACCCCACGGACTGTATCCGGCCCCTGGGCCTTGAGTTTGACACTCCTGCTCTACAAAGTTTTTTAAAGCCAATCAGGCATTTTTAAAGAAGACTTGAAGAGCCTTAGCACTTTAGAAAAGAAAAACCTTGCAGAGCCATAGGGCTTAAAAAAAAAAACACCCTTGTAGAGAGGCACAGCCAAAGGCTCGGAGGCAACAGCAGGGGGTGTCAAAATAGGAAGCCCCCGCCTGCCGCTGACTCCCCGTGCTCCACCCCATCTTCCGCTGCAGCTGAACTGCCAGTTCGGAGCCAAGCGAATCTACTGCTGATGCCCTCTGACAGCCCGCTCACCCGCTCACTCATTTGGCTTTCTATTCGGTGCCCACAGCGAGTTATCCCCGCAGCGACTTTCTGGTGTTGTGATGTCCTGCGAAGCAATGGCGGCACCAAGTTAGCAGAGGCAACTTGGCAATACCATGTAGGTTGGCCCCTGCTGGCTGCCCCAAGCTAGCGGCATTGATTCCTCCCATTCCGCTGTCCAACAAGGCTATGAAACCGTCAAAATTGTGAAGCCGTCTAGACACAAAACATAAGGCACATGCCCCAAAGAACTTTGATTTTTTTCCCCCAAAAGCAGGGAACCTGCGCTTTGGGAAAGTAAACTAAAATGGTAAGAAAAGATTGCAACTGGTTGTAATGAACAAAATGCAGTGAGGGCCTCATTTGAAGTTTCTCAACTGATAGCAAAACTCAGAAAGATCTAAGCACCCTGTGGGCCGGATCTGCCCGCCCCCCCTCCGCCAGCCCTGAGTTTGACGCCCCTGATCTAAACCATCTAGATCAGGGGCACTGTTACCAACTGCCCACCAAGCACAATTTAAGGCTATATTTATTGATTCATCTGATTTTTTTTTCTACCTACAATCAGGAAACTCTCAGCATGTTACAATCCAAATAAAATACCTTGATGCTGACCTTAATTCTCTACACAGCCTAGGGTCACATTATCCTTAGGACTCTCTCCCTTTTCAAAAACAAACCCAGCAGGAAAGGCCCTTCATAAATCCTCTGCCAGCTGTCAATCTCTAGGGCTTATGGATATATCATTTACCCATCTTAAAAAATAAAAACAGAGGACATATGGATATATCATTGGTTCAGGTTTTCTTAGGCCTCACAGCCGGGAGAACTTGACTTGACCTTTTTCAGTGCTACATGACAGACATGATTTATAGTACCCATAGTTTTGATTTCCCTGAGTTAGGTTTCTATTCCGCTGAACTTTCCCTGCTTTCCCTGAGCTAGGTTTCTATTCAGGTAAAATGTATGATTTCCTGAAAAACACGTGGTATTTTGCTAATACGTATACTCTAAACGCTCGCTGATTGGTAGTATTAACTTTCTATATGCTAATTCCCTCCTTGCTGTAGTTACCCCTCCCTGCTAAAACTGCATAATAAAAGAGACTGTTGCGATCTAAGGGGGATCTTTTTACAACCCTTTTCTTCGTGCTCTCTCATCTTGAAAAACTCCTGGTGTGGTGTCTTTTATTTGGCTTCTTTCGTCCTTGCGAGGACCCCCTCAAATTGTCTCAGCGAGGGCTGAGACCCGTTCCTGCGGGAACCCAGGACAACATCAACAGGGAACCTTGGACTACAAATAAGTGTTGCAGACCAACAGCAACATCTGGGGGCTCGTCCTATCCTGTTGTGTTGTCCAGAGGCGCGATCGTTGTCTAGCGGTGCGTCACCTTCACCCTCATTGCTTACCCGTCCGGACGCGACATGTGCACACGTAAGTAATGGGCTCCTCGAACTCGAAAGTCTCATCATTGATAGGTATGAGCTTTACTCTCTGGTGAAGAAGGCTAATTGTTTGCAAAAAGTTAATGGCACCACTGTCTATCCTCTTTCTAAGAAATCTCTTACCTCTTTTCTAGTCTCCTACTGTCTCTGTAGCTGCCTCTGCTCCCCCAGCAGACACAGCTCTTTCTCCTGCAGCGTCTCCCCCTCCGCCGGAGGATACAGACACGGCTGCAGGCACTCTTTCTGCCTTGGTTGCCTTTTCTGCTCTTTCTCTAAGAACTGAACCCCCGATATCGGCTTACCCTTTAAACCTCAATCCAGCAGGAGGGGGACAGCCGATACACGAGAACATCAATGTACGGGTGCTTAAAAATTTAAAAGACGCTGTACTTCCTACGGCATTCACTTTCCGTTCCTTCAGTTCCTATGCCTGCTCATTCCTTTCCCTCCTCCTCCCTTTCCCCCCACTCTGAACCTTCAAAGCATACTGAGCTAGAAATTAAATCTGTGCTTGCTATCCCTTCAGCCCCTTGCTTTCAACTCTCAAAGCATATTGAACCAGAAGTTAAACCTATACCTGTTTCTTCCATCCCTGCTTTGAAAGCTGCCTCCTTTCCCCTGCCTGCCTCCCTTCCCCCAGAGCACCCCTCTCTTTCCCCCATGGGTGCGATCGCTCACATTAACCAGCAATTGATTTGGTTTAATTGCTTCTCTATATCTGGAAACAATCTGGAAAAGAATTTGCTCACAGTGACTATATGGGAAAAATTGGGAACCTTTTTCCATGAAAGTCCAAGAGCCCCTGCAAAAATTTTGTCCATCTGGCACATGATCTTTGAATGCCTCATTTTACTTGCAGACGTCACTTAAACAGTTTGTCCGGACCTCTGCCTTATCAAAAATGACTTAAAAGGATCCACAATCACAGTCATGATTTAAACTGCTGAGTTTTTTCAGACAAGTTCCCCAGGTCTGTAAATGTTGTTTGATGATGTGTGTGCTTGTGTATGTATGTATGTGATCATTTTCAGACCTGCATAAGAATTGTAGAGATAATTGTGATGCTTGACTTGCATGGAATGTGTGTATGTGCAAAACTCATTGAGAAGGTGTGCAATTTCTGTGTTGTCTTTTGGATTTGCAAGAAATGTATGCATGTGTGAGAAATTGTCTCTGCATGTGTGTGTGTGCATGTGTGTGTGTCTTTATGTGTATCTGTCTGCATAAATTCCGTATGCAAGCAGCCAGGTACTTTCGGAAAAATAAAAAAATGTATTTTTCCTTTTGCAAGCAAGTGAGTTACTTTTGGACATTTTTTTTTCTCTTCATATGCATGAGAGTGTCTTTTCAGTGAGTTACTTTTAACTTTTTTTTTCTGCCCTCTGGCTTATCTTAACTACTCCCCCCTTCGTTCCTTGCTGTGCCAGGAAAAAGGGTGGGCTACGGGGGGAAAACCATTCACCCCCACTCCATTTTTTTTTCTCTCTTCTTTCTTGTCTGAGAAGGGAGGGACAATTAGGCTCTCTGGAAGCATTGCTTTTGCAAAGAGCTATGTAAAAACTATGCAGATATATTTTCTTTTCCACCCTGAAAACAATTTTGATTTTAATTTTCAACCCTGAAAACACTTTTGATTTTACCTTTTAACCATGAAAACAATTTTGATTTTAATTTTTAATCATGCATACAATTTTGATTTTGCTTTTAATTTTTATTTTTTATCTTTTCTGGAACTTTTTGAGGTTTAACCTGCCTGATTAAACCTATACCTTTATAAATGTTTTCAAAGCACTGAGTTGACTAAAAATGTTTCATTTAGCTTTGTATTTTTGCAGCTGTTAACATACATAATAAGAGTTGGAGGGGACCCTTGGAGGTCTTCTAGTCCAACCCCCTGCCCAGGCAGGAAACCCTACAGCATTTCAGACACATGGCTATCTTCTTATGTATGGATGCATTTTTTTTAAGCGTAAATCTGTTTTTTGGAAAATGCACTCAGGTTTTCCACATAAACAGACTCACCCTAAAGCTTCCACCATGTTTTTCTTTTTTGAATCTGACTCAGTGTGCCCCTTATTTGCTGTTTGTATTGTTTCTTTTTCTTTTTTAGCAGCACAATATGTGCCCTGTTTTAGGAACTATTTCAGAGGTGAGTTAGAAAGTTACAGGATGTGATAAGTTGGAAGGTTACAGAATGTGAAGAGAGAGTTAAGAGGAGGAAGTTAGAAAAGTATGAGTAAAGTAAGACAGATGGTGAAGAATGTGGTTTGTTTTTGGAAGTTTTTGATAGCATGGATTTGTTAGTGACCAACTTCCACACATGAATAAAAAGGGTGGGAGTTGGGTTTTTATTGATTGATTGTCTTTTTCTCTGTCTTCCACATAGTACCTTTCAACCTCATCTTAGACAGTCTATATGTTACTCAAATAGTAAAAACTATTTTTCAATCTTACTTGTCCCCTTCTCTTGACAAACGTACACATCCCTATTTTGTTACACATATACGTAGCTATCAACCTTTTCCTGGTTTTCTCCAGGAAGGGAACAATGTAGCAGACGCTGCGGCCTCTGCCTCCTCTCTTTTGACACTTTCTCCTGTCTCTCCTTGGGACAGTCACTCCTATTTTCATCAAAACAAAAAGGCGCTCATACTTCCTGCACAATATACTTATCCAAAGAAAGGCTGGGACTTGACACTGGAGGGTGGACTATAATATACACTACTCTATCAACTGCAGATTGAAAGATAGAGAAAAAGAGCGTTCTCAATCCCACACGTGGTATCAGGGAATGTTTAATCTCTCTCCCTGGTTGACCACCCTCCTCTCTGCCCTAGTTGGTCCTCTGATTTTGTTGCTCCTTGCATGTACAATTGGCCCATGTGTTATGGGGAGAGTTCTAGCATTCTTGAAACAACGACTAAACAGTATTGGAGATGATGTCCTCTTGCTAAGGAACACTGTTGAAAATGAATATAAACAACCTCTTTTAGAATTAGCCTCTGAGACTGATGAAGACTCTGAATCGAACCATTCCTTTGAAAGCGTACTGGCTCCTCATGGCTCTCCCGGAGGGGACCCACTGGGGATGTCATAGCTTTAGAAGAATATTACTCATATTAAAAAATAAAACAGAGGACATATGGATATATCATTTACCCATCTTAAAAAATAAAAACAGAGGACATATGGATATATCATTGGTTCAGGTTTTCTTAGGCCTCACAGCCGTGAGAACTTGACTTAACCTTTTCAGTGCTACATGACAGACATGATTTATAGTACCCATAGTTTTGATTTCCCTGAGTTAGGTTTCTATTCCGCTGAACTTTCCCTGCTTTCCCTGAGCTAGGTTTCTATTCAGGTAAAATGTATGATTTCCTGAAAAACACGTGGTATTTTGCTAATACGTATACTCTAAACGCTCGCTGATTGGTAGTATTAACTTTCTATATGCTAATTCCCTCCTTGCTGTAGTTACCCCTCCCTGCTAAAACTGCATAATAAAAGAGACTGTTGCGATCTAAGGGGGATCTTTTTACAACCCTTTTCTTCGTGCTCTCTCATCTTGAAAAACTCCTGGTGTGGTGTCTTTTATTTGGCTTCTTTCGTCCTTGCGAGGACCCCCTCAAATTGTCTCAGCGAGGGCTGAGACCCGTTCCTGCGGGAACCCAGGACAACATCAACAGGGAACCTTGGACTACAAATCAACAGCAACAAGGGCTGGAGAAATTCTCCTTAGGGTGCTGTGCTACCTCTCCTCCCCCAATTTAAGATGTCAAAAATGAATCTCTATTGCTAAGCTTTTAATGGTTAATTGTTCAATGTTAATCAGTATAATTATACTAATAATGTTTCTATTGCTGACCGTCTGTTCTTAATTTAGAGTAATGTTTTATATTCTGCATCATTTACCGTTAGAATCTGCTTTAAATGTTTAAAAGTAAAGGTTCCCCTCACACATATGTGCTAGTTGTTCCTGACTCTAGGGGGCGGTGCTCATCTCCGTTTCAAAGCTGAAGAGCCAGCACTGTCTGACAACATCTCTGTAGTCATGTGGCCGGCATGACTCAATGCCAAAGGCACACGGAACGCTGTTACCTTCCCACCAAAGGTGGTCTCTATTTTTCTACTTGCATTTTTTATGTGCTTTTGAACTGCTAGGTTGGCAGAAGCTGGGACAAGTAATGGGAGCTCACCCTGTTACGCGGTACTAGGGATTCGAACCGCTGGACTGCTGACCTTTCAATCAACAAGCTCAGCGTCTTAGCCACTGTGCCACTGTGCCCCTCTTAAATGTTTACACAAAACAAAAAGACAAGGATAAATTCACTTTTTTGTGGTCAGCTATTTTTTAAAAAAACAAAAACATTTAAAATTAATCAAAATATATAGAGTTTCGGTTTTAAAACTAAATTGAACTTCTACAAGCTGGAAATAAAAACAACTTGGCAATATTATCTCTCTATATTTGTCTAGCAGTGTATAAAAAACAAAATAGCTTCTGAGATGCTGATTAAGGGAAAGACTGATTGGAAAAAAGTAAACATGCATTTAAAAGGCACTATTTTTACAGGATCAGCAGAATGGTCTTATTACACTTACACGCACAAAAGTTACGAATGAATAAGCAAGTAACAGATTTCTATTCAAAGGGTTTCTGAATGGCTGGGGTTCATTGTGGCATATATTACATTCAGAAAGTAAAGGAAAATCAGCTTCAAATAATGGACACAGAAGCCCGAGTCTTCTGATAGCTCATTACAGCCCTTCCATCAGTCCTTTGTCTCATGTGAAAATGGAAAGATTCAATGGAGCACAGGAGGTGGTGAGAAATGGTAAGATTTCCCTTCAACGGACAACAGATTATCCCAACTGCCGAAGTGGAGCATACAATCGGCAGTGCCAGTCATCTTGCAGATTTTGTAGGTTTTCCTCATTAGAACAAATGAAGAGGCAAGAAGGCAGTTCAGATTGGAGGCAGGAAGGTTTCCATGTCACGGACATTGTCCGGAAGCAGTCATCCCTCTAGCAAATTTAAAATGTCTTGTATTCAGACACTGTTGAAAGCAAAGTAGGGATCCTTAACAGTAGTGTGTTCCACTTACCTTTGCCACCAGTTTGGGACTGTGAGCGCATGGCACTTCTGCGCATGCGCGGAGTATGCCTGATGATATCCGGGCAGGTGGGTGGAGCCTTCTGCCGCCCCTACTACCAGTTCGCCCAAATCGGGGCGAACTGGTAGAAACCCACCACTGATCCTTAACCTTATTATTTCCTTGGACTGGCTTTGATTTCTCTTACAGCAGAGAAATGTTCAATGCATATATTTATTTATTTATTTATTTATTTTATTAAATTTCTATACCGCCCTTCTCCCGAAGGACTCAGGGAGGTGTACAGCCAGAATAAAAACACAGAATATATATAATTAAAAGAATTTAAAATGAACTATTACTATACGGCCAATAATTAAAACATTTAAAAATTTAAAATATTATTAAAACCCCAATTTAAAATCAACTATTTATGCCAGTCCTGCTTGAATGAATAAATATGTTTTAAGCTCACGACGAAAGGTCCGAAGATCAGGCAGTTGACGTAAGCCTTCAGAGAACTGGGTTTCCTTATTCTTAAAATCAGAGCTTCTGCAGTCCTGCTGAATTTTACTTCTATCTGCTTTGAGCCTTCCTGTTGTGTCTTGCCCGCTCTCACAGCAGCCGGGGCCTTCTTATCTGCTCCCGAACACGGAGGAATGTATGCCTCCCGGCCCCAGTCCTGGCTCCATGCCCAGACAAGCTGAAGAGGAGGGGGCACCTCCCGGTCCCAGCCCTGGCTCCATGCCCAGACAAGCTGAAGAGGAGGGGGCACCTCCCGGTCCCAGCCCTGGCTCCATGCCCAGGCAAACGGAGCAGCTAGACCCCTCCCCCTCCTCCACAGCATGTGAGCCTGAGGAAAGTTTATTTCCAACAGCTGCTGATTGGAGTGACCCTCGCATCAGAAGACTGGATAGGCGGAGGCAACAGAAGGAAGGGAGGGGCAGGCCTTAATGAGTGCTGAGTCATGGAGCCACACCCCATGGCCTATATAAAGGATCTGCTTTCTGACAGTCTCTGAGTCAGGCAAAGTCGAACTTATCTTGCTGAAGTCACTTTCTGGTCTCCTGCCTGCTCTGAGGACTTTGCTAGGACTTTGGGCAGAGCTGCAGAGGCAAGCCTGATTCGGATTTCCCTGACCCGGCCGTCAGCAGAGGAGTGGGACACGACACTTCCTCTGCCTCATGTTGCCCTATTCCCTGGTTGTTCATAGCAACCACCAAACAGGAAAACAAAATGGCAAGGAAAAAAGAGAATGTAAAGTATGAGCTGGACATAGTTTAGGATTGTATCTGAGCCTGACTACTACATGCTACTAGTTTATACTGATTACGGTAACTGCGGAATGGTTAGCATACTATTGCTTATAACAGTGGTAGTCAACCTGGTCCCTACCGCCCACTAGTGGGCATTCCAGCTTTCATGGTGGGCGGTAGGGGTTTTGTCCAATACTGAAGCACTTTCCTTTTTTTAAATTTAATTGACTTTTTAAAAAATTTTCATAGCATTATTTAAAAACATTTTCATAAAATTCCCCGTGACAATTTAAATTCCTGAAAGTATACTATTTGTATCACCCGCGCATAAGTTTAGCTCACGTTACGAAAGTGAAACTAAATGGCGCTACAGTGTGACCGCAAACAAAAGAGCCTCGTCCCAGAATAGCTCGCGCATCTCTCCTCACACCACCCAGACAAGCAGAGCTGGTAGCCGGCACCCCCCCCAAACCCAATCCACGATGCGCGAGAGGCATGTGCAGACGACGATATACGGCGCATTACTGTGGAACCAGTGGGCAGTTAGAAAATTTCACTACAAACAGAGATACAAAAGTGGGCGGTGGGTATAAAAAGGTTGACTACCCCTGGCTTATAAGAACAGGCGATATCCAGCAACATCTCCACGAGAAAGTTTAGAAAACAAGCAGCGCAAGGTACCTTCAGTTGCTCTGGGGCTTTATAAAGTTTCTCCATTTTGTCTATCTCTGCATCTAATTCAGTATGATAGAGGCAGTGGTTTTTTCCTGGATCAACCTGGTTAAAAAAGGAAAAGGAAGAAAGGCTGAAGAATTGTCCAATGCTTTTCATAAGAAACTATGCCCTACACAGGACAACATTCGAATACTTCCTACGTCTTCAGATATGGTTTATAGAAGGTTCACTGCTGAAATTTTCAAGATCAATTTTCTCCTAATTTTTTTGAATTAGAAAATAAATTTAAAATGCATTCATACTAGAAAAAATTACTACATGTCACAAAATATAAAATATGCTCTGATCTAGCCAAGATTACAATATTTTGGGGGATGCGGTCCATCACGCACACACACATATATATATATACATAGGTTCAATTAAATTCAAAGCACTCCAATTCAAACACTGCTACATAGGAAAGATAAGCTCTAATATACACACACACAACTATATTGCATACATTATATATTCAAATTACCTTTCTATCCTCTCTAGTAAGGATAGAGCAATCTCCAGGAGTATAATCCCATATCTTTTTTGGAGGCTGATGGAAAGCAGAGGAGGAAATGAGGAAATGAAGATAAAGAAAGACATCACAGAGAATATGGAAACTCAACTAGTGCAGAAAGAGTATATTGGGGGGGAACTGTGTCAACATCGGAAATAAAAAGTGAAAAGAAAGAGAAAGTAAACAACCTGCTCTCGAGAACAACCACAGATTATAGCAAGGAAAACTGTGCGGCCTTGTTCTGGTTCGTTTGAAGCAACGGCTTTATAACTATTACGAATCTCTATGGTCCTCATAGGAACAGTAGTTTTAACAAATACAGTTTGGTAATCATTTCATAAAAGATAATTTTTTTTCCAAAAGAAAAGCAAACAAGTATGTCTATACCACGTATACCCTGTTTCACCAAAAATAAGACCTCCCCGGATAATAAGCCCAATCGGGCTTTTGAGTACATGCGCTAAAATAAGCCCCCCCTCTCCGAAAATAAGCCCTCCCCGAAAATATTTAAATGCATGCGCAGCCAGTCCCTACCATTTCCTCTGGTTAGGGTTAGGGAGACAGAGCTGGAAATCAGGTAAGATGGCAAGAGGAACCCCATCTTGCTCCACGCGCCCTAAAATAAGAGTTCCTCGAAAATAAGGCCAAGCGCTTATTTCGGGGTTCAAAAAAGTATAAGACAGGGTCTTATTTTCGGGGAAACACAGTATGTCTGCACGATGTATAGTTGTACAATGTACAGTATAGTTCTATTCTTCCGTATTCTTCGCCAATAGTTTGCCTACTATCTTACACAAGTTATCCTCTATGATTCAAAGAATCTCATTCAGAGATGGATAAGATGCCATCAACGTATTAAAAAATCCCAGAGACATTAGGGTTCAAAGTTTCTGACTTGTAATATTTGGAAGGCTTAAGAGAAAAAATATAATTATACAGAAACAGGATAAGTTCTATGCAACCCCCAGAAAATCAGGCAGGACAGGAGATCATAATGCCCTTAGTGCTTTGTTCTACTATGATCTTCAGGGAGAAGGAGTTTGTCTATATCAATTCTTGAATATGACAATGATTGACCCTGTTTCCCCAAAAATAAGACCCAACCGCAAAATAAGACCTAGCATGATTTTTCAGGATGCTCGTAATAGAAGCCCTACCCCCAAAATAAGCCCCAGTTAAGATTGTCAGCCAGATGGATGCATTTAGTACCGTATTTTCCCCAAAATAAGCCCTTACCAGAAAATAAGCCCTAATGCATCTCAAAAATTAATGTAAGACCCTGTCTTATTTTCAGGGAAACACAGTTATCAACTATCAAAAAGTATTTTCCCAACTTCCTCTCTCATAAGGCCTTTCAAAAATATCTTGCAGAAATCTTGCAAATTGGGTCAAAGAAACAAAACTTGCAAATATGTAGCTTATTCATTGAACAATTGCTCAAAAAAACTCCAGTCAGAAGTATCCAGGCTAGTTGGTAGATGCTCAAAACAACTATGAAATCATCATATCATATTTAAAATATCACTTCATTACTTTTCAGTTAAAACAATAATCTGATTAAAAATTCTAATAATAGCTAGTTATTACACAGTGAATTAACACTGGATTCTCTAAAAGCCTGATTTTTTCCCCCAAGAAATGAATATTTAGTACTACAAATCTATATCTATAATTTACCATAGATATTTGGAAAAGTTAGAGATAGCTTTCAGCTCTTGATCTCTTCTCCCTTCTAGGTTTTGGACCATCTGGATAAATTGATACAGTATAATGAATGGGAAAATAAAGGATTGTACAGATTTAAGGATGAAGCAGTTATTTCTGGTGGAAGTATTTAATAGAATTGGTTTTGAAATTCTCTGAATAATCAGATCTTGGGTTGTCTCCCATCTTATTTGAAAGTTGAATCTTTTCTCCATAAGCTTTACCAAATCCCATCCATTGCTACCATTAAATTTTTTGATGAATTGTTCTAATACTTACTGAAGTCTTTACAATCTACTGTTATACTACTACTGTAAAAATCTTGTGTGTGTTTGTAACATTCAAGTGCATCATAGGGAAACAATTTTTGAAGCAGGTACTTCAAATGGGTTAATTTACAGCATCCAAAATCCAGGATCTATTATTCCTATGCAGTGGTGAAATCCAATTTTTTTTACTAGTGGTTCTGTGGGTATGGCTTGGTGGGCATGGCAGGGGAAGGATACTGCAAAATGCCCATTCCCTCCCCACTCTTGGGGAAAAGATATTGCAAAATCTCCATTCCCATCCCACTCTGGGGCCACCAGAGGTGGCATTTGCCAGTTCTCCGAACTACTTAAAATTTCCGCTACCGGTTCTCCGAACTGCTCAAAATTTCCACTACCGATTCTCCAGAACCTGTCAGAACTTGCTGGATTTCACCCCTGTTCCTATGGAATTGTAATATGGAAAAGTTGTAACCCGTCCAACTACTGCAGTCAGCTGCAGTCATGTGATCATCACTTCCATTGCCAGCTTTGCACAAGGAAAATCAATGGGGAAGCCAGCAGGAAGTTGGATATTCTAGGCAAGCAGACAGGTAAGGGGTTTCTGCCAGGTGGGGAAGGAGGGGCTGTACGGAGGGATGATGTGGGGGTTGGAGGTGCATAGCAGTGATACACAGATTGGTTAGTGTTGGGAAGGTCCACAAGTGATAGCAAAGTAAATATCTCTGAAAACTCGCATCAAATTATGATATTTTAGATTTTTTCTTGAAAGTAGAAAACATTCTGGGAAAGGATTAGGGATTTATAAATTGGCATAAAATTCATGAAAGTCATAAAAAATCAACCCAAAAGATATTCTCACTTGGATTTTTTTTTCTTTCGATCTATATGTGTGCTTCATGTCAGTATTAACTCTCGGACAACTACCTGTACAAGTCCCTGCAGTTTTCTTGACAAGGTTTTGCAGAAGTGGTTTGCCATTACCTCCTTTCTAGGGCTGAGATAAAATGACCGGCCCAACATCATCCAGCTGGCTTGGTGTATAAAGTGGGATTAGAACTCATGATCTCCCAGCTTCTAACCTGGTGCCTTATCCACTACACCGAATTAGTTTTCCCCACATATTTTCTAAAATTACATAATATGTAATAGTTGTCCATGGAAGTAAATATAATCATTGATAGATTTTACCACTTCCAGTTGGCATTCAGTTATTCATTTTGCCTCAACAGTTTTAAGTTATGAATTTTACTGTTGGAGTAACTTTGTGCAATAGATTATCAACTTTATTATTGAAAATATCAGAAAACCAAAGTATATCTTTGTTGGGTCAATCATATTTAAAAGTGTATGAAATTATTTTGGATGAGGAATCAACCCAAGAACAAAGAGCTTTGAGAAACTATACATTGGATAGTTTTATTCAAATCTATTTTCTATTTCTTAATTACATTAGCAAAGCTTTTCCCACAGTTTACATTGCTGTAGACCAGAGGTCTTCAAACTTGGCAGCTTTAAGACTTGTGGACAGCACAGCTGGCTGGGGAAGTTGAAGTCCACAAGTCTTAAAGCTGCCAAGTTTGAAGACCTCTGGTGCAGACAAATATCCTTTTGGATAGAATGAACAAATATGAATGTTTGAAGTTTTTTGTTCTCCAATTTGTTTATTTTTCTTTCAGTCAATTTATATGGTTGCCCATCTGGCAAGAGTCACTACGGGTCACTAGCGTATATTAAAAACTCAAATATAACCAAATGAAAATGAGTATTTCAAATGCAATGGTTGACAGTTCCCTGAGTTCTCCTTTGCCTCTTCAGAAGACAGGAACAATATGTGTCACCCTTCAGGCATTTGGCACTTTACCAAGTTCTCCAGAGTTTGAAAAGGTAAAATCAACAGGCTCCTTCATTGTTTTCAGTGACAGCCCTGGAAGCCATCTTTGGCATTGGGCCTTCAGGCCTGCCACATTTACCACTGTGGAAAACTGGGAGGGGGGACTGTATGGAGCATGGGTGATACATAGTCCTAATAACATTCCTTTCTCAGAGAGTCAAGGACATCTTGCCCTGCACCTGGAGTGATGTGACTGGGAGGCATCTCCAGTTGGGACAGTGCATTGATTGGACCATGTGATGGACATGTGGGTGCAGAGGAGGGGACTTGGACTTTCTTTTGGGTGGGAAAAGCCTGGAAGCTTTCAGATTCAGGTTTTCCCAGACCTGCCAATATGACATCTCTAATAAAATGGAACTTTGAGGAACTTCTAGCCTTGGATTCTTCTTTCATTGGGGGTGTTACTTGGAACCCTGATGCTTCAGGCATTTGGCAAGTTCTCCAGAGTTTGAAAAGGTAAAATCAACAGGCTCCTTCATTGTTTTTTGATACAATTCATTCAGACATAAGAGATTTAGCCTCATTAAAATAATAGAATTTCCATCAGTCTCAATCTGGAGTTCTGCACCTTCAACCTGCCCTCAGATTTTCCAGGTGGAATATACAGTGTAGAGAATTTTTACAAGTTGTTTATGAAATATAAAGTTAAATAGAATAGAATAGAATAGAATAGAATAGAATAGAATAGAATAGAATAGAATAGAATAGAATAGAATAGAATAGAATTCTTTATTGACCAAGTGTGATTGGACACACAAGGAATTTCTCTTGGTGCATATGCTCTCAGTGTACATAAAAGAAAAGATATTTCTACCCAGTTTCTTCTAGGAGGTTAAAAAGGGTCTTATACAGAGGACCATTTCATCTTATAATTTGGCTTTCCTAAACAACCTATGTTCTTATGTAGACTAATTCAGTTACATTCAGTTAAAATATCCAAATACTATTACTTTGTTCCTTGAACAATAGGAATCCTTCTGCACAGCAGTATAGAATTTTACATATAGTGAAGAAAACTACTCAGTTTATACCAAAGTGCTTGAAACGGTAAAGAGAAGCTGAGCTTTGGCAGGTATCTTTCAGCGATACAGTAATATGGGTGATATTTTTGCACAGCAACACATGGACTGAGAAAGCTGGTGGGGAGTGTCTACGGTAGTGGCCAAAACTGTGGAAACCTTTTTGGAAAAAGTGTATTTTCTAAAACTAGCTAATAACACCACTTTTTTTTGGGAGTAGTAATACCATAAAATTATATATCAACGGAAAGATAATTTAATCAAGAATGTAATGCAATAACGTGTAATGCAAAATCCTTTATGAAGGATTTGCTATTAGAATAGCAGTTACAGTTTAAAGAAGAAAAGGGAAACACGTAGAAAAAACGAGATATACAAAAAATATCACCATGTCAGTTAATACTTAGTTGGATAACCTTTAGCATGAATTACGGCCTTACAACATCTTCCCATGGAGTGAACCAAGTCTTTTAGTTCTGCAGCTGTAATCATGTGAAACCAAGATTGAAGGATGGCTTCTATTAACTGGGTTTTATTGCTGGGTTGCTTCTGACAAGTTTTATTTATTTATTTATTTATTTATTTATTTATTTATTTATTTATTTATTTATTTATTTATTTTGTCACAACAATATATGTAAGTATCATACAAAAAGATTATATAGTATATAAACATATATATGAGTAAATATTAGGAGGTATAAGCATACATATATATAGGAAGAAGAAAAGAAAAACAATAGGACAGGAACGGTAGGCACGTTTGTGTGCTTATGCACGCTCCTTATGGTCCTCTTAGAAATGGGGTGAGGTCAATAGTAGAAAGTTTTTGGTTAAAGCTTTTAGGATTATGGGAAGAGACCACAGAGTCAGGTAAAGTATTCCAAGCACTGATGATTTTGTTACAGAAGTCATATTTTCTGCAATCTAGATTAAAGCGGTTGACATTAAGTTTAAATCTATTGGTTGCTCTTGTATTATTGCAATTAAAGCTGAAGTAGTCTTTAACAGGAAGGACATTACAATAGATGATTCTATGAGTTAAACTTAGGTCTTGTCGAAGGCGACAGAGTTCCAAGTTTTCTAAGCCTAGGATTTCAAGTCTGGTGGGATAAGGTATTTTGCTGTTTTCAGAGGAATGGAGAACTCTTCTTGTAAAATATTTCTGGACACGTTCAATTGTACTGATGTCAGAGATGTGGTGAGGGTTCCAAACAGGCGAGCTGTATTCTAGAATTGGTCTAGCAAATGTTTTATATGCTCTGGTTAGTAGTGTAGTGTTTTTGGAAAAGAAGCTACGCAAGATTAGGTTTACAACTCTTAGAGCCTTTTTTGCTATGTAGTTGCAGTGGGCTTTGGCACCTAGATCATTTGACATGAAAACTCCAAGGTCTTTAACGGGATGGGGGTCATCTGTAAGGTAATGTCCATCAAGTATGTATTTAGTGTTTGGGTTCTTTTTTCCTATGTGTAAGACTGAGCATTTGCTGGTTGAGATTTGGAGTTGCCAAGTTTTAGACCAAGCGGTTAGATGATCAAGGTCTTTTTGAATGATAGATGTATTGTCTGTGGTGTTAAATAGTTTGACATCGTCAGCAAAGAGAACACAATTACTTGAGATATGGTCACAAAGATCATTAATGTATAGTATGAAAAGTGTTGGACCAAGGACGCTGCCTTGAGGAACGCCACTCTTGATAGGAACAGGATTTGATAGAGCATTGCCAATTTTGACCACTTGTTGTCTGTTAGACAGAAAAGCAGATATCCATTTGTGAAGGGGTCCTGAAATGCCATAGGATTTTAGTTTTAGGAGAAGTTTATTGTGTACTACTGAGTCAAAAGCTTTGCAGAAGTCTATGTAGATTGCATCTATTGTTTTGCCTTGATCAAGATTTGTAGTCCATATGTTTTTACAGTGGAGAAGTTGTAAGTTGCACGATAATTTTTTCCTGAAACCAAATTGTTTATTGGAGAGTAGGTTGTTAGTTTCTAAGTGTGAGGTAATGGATTGGTTGATGATTAATTCCGTGACTTTGCAGGTGACGCAGCACAGATTGGTCTGTAATTTTTGACTAAGCTGGGGTCTCCTTTTTTGAAGATAGGGATGACCGTGGCTAGTGACCAAAGTTTGGGAAGGGAACTGGTCGTGAAAGCTTTGTCAAAGATTATGCTTAGGGATTCTGCTATATTAGTGGAAAGTTTTTTTAAGAAGTATGCACATAGTCCATCGGGTTTCTTTAGTCAGCTTCATAGTTTTTCAATTGGGTGAAGGTCTGGGCTATTTCCAGGCCATTCCAGCAGTGGAATATGATTATCTTGACGCCCCCCAAAAAAGTGGTGTTATTAGCCATCAAACCTCAAAAATACTCTTTTCCCAAAAGGTTTCCACAATTTTGGCCACTACTGTATGTGTGAACTTAATCTGCATTAAGACTCACGGCTGTGACTGAAATATACCTCTTCATGCTGTATATAAGGCATTCACTAAGGAGCATTTTACTGCTACAAAGGTATTATTTCAAGCCTCAACTGAACTCCAGCCTTGTCATATGCACCTTGGACTCCCATCTCCGCTTCCCTAACTCTGTACTGCTTATCTCCTGCAAGGTTTACTTGGATTTTTTTGATGCTGGAGTGATGCTCAACCTTACTCTTTTCTGGCTGTTACTGTCCTTAAGCTGTAAAGTGGGGGGCGGGGGGAAATGCTCTGTTGTATATCTATCAAAACCCACTTGGAATGCTGCGTCTACTTCCGGGCATCACATTTTAGAAAGAATTTAGAGACACAATCAAAGATAATAAAGGTGATCAGAGAATAAATAGAAAACTCAATTGTGCAAGATGAACTATGAGAATGGGGTATGTTTAGAGGAGACAAAACTGGATGTTACAGTATTCTTCAAATACCTAGAATAATGTCACATAGAAAAATCCAGTACATTTCTAATCTTAGAGTGCAGATTGTGGGAGTTGAATAGCAGAAAAATGCTTCTACAAGGGTAGTCCATCAATGGGATCCTGAACTTTCATTTGTTGAAGTAATGGCTGGATATATTTGCTTGGGATGCTCTACTTTCAACTGCTACAATGGGCAGTAGATTTGACCAAGAGGTCCTCTCCAATTATACGACTCTGAGATTCTATTCTTATGCAGAAATAAAATCTGAGAAAGCAAGTGAAGCTTTTTTTGGTTTTGCAATGGTACTGACTTTGAACAAAAGAATAGACGAGAGAGCAGTAAAGTTAGAGTTGTCCACAACTCTAATGAATGCTGGATTAGCACTTATTGTCAAACCCAGCTTTTCAAATATTCAGTTGCCACTTCCATCTTTCTGCTGCATAAAATGTTCTCCGTTTGCTAAGTACTAGCTTTCTGTTGTTCAAAAAGCTACTTGTGGCTCTTGAAGGCAATGTGACTATTATCCTTTGTCAAAAAGCAATAGTGATGCCATGTGCCATGGCTGATGATGGAGCTGGGGAATGGGGTGTTTCAAGGAATGCTGTTAGCTATAATTCGACTCAGCCATTCATTTTCAAGCCTTATGCCTCATCATAGTGAGTAATCTGACATAATTTTCCACTGATCTCAGGGATGTATTTCTGCCCCTCCCGATTGAAAATTCAATTTCACCATTCTTCAAAAGTAACAAATGGATTTTCTGGACAGAAGGAATTCCAAATCTGGTTTCATTTTATTTACATTTACTTAAAAATAAGGCAATAGGATATCCAGACAGCACTTGCTAAAAGTCTCTTCTTTGAGGGAATGACATTGAGAGAGCCCTAAAGACAGGGGTGGGCTTCAAAAATTTTAGCAAGGGGTTCTCTGCCTGGTTGCTGGCTGGGTGTAGCCATGGTGGGCGTGGCCTAGTCGGCCCCCTGCACCATGGGGGGGGGGATGTCATTTTTTCCCTCCCCGGGCTCAGGAGGCTTTTCTCGAGCCTTTGGGAGGACAAAAACAGCCTTCCCAGGCTCTGGAGGCCCTCTGGAGGCCATTTCTAGCCTTCCTGAACTAATGATAGGTCCGTTTTTCACCTTCCCCGAGCCTCCGTGCGTGCCTTGCACTTACCTGCATCCAAAATGGGCCGCGTGGGGATTCCTGGGAGGAATGGGGTGGGTGGAGTCAGCCAGGAGTGGGATTTGGGAGTTCTCCAAACTGTACAGAATCTCAGCTAGAGGTTCTCCTAGAACCCCTACAAACCCCCAGCAGCCCACCCCTGCCTGGAAATAAGCCTTCTTAGAAAGGGCCTCACCTTAAATGGATATCTGATCTTCCACTTTATTGCTCAGACCAATTCATAAAAATATTAGTCAATTAAGAAAGGTAAAAACAAACGCTTGCCTTACTTGAAAATCTTATCCATGCATTGCCCAATACCAATTCCACAAATAAAAACAAACACCAAGTAAAGGAACCAAATACCTCCATTTGGTCAAAGAATCAATACGAATTAACTAAGCCTCCCAGTCTGATTTATACAGAACACTACATGTGTTTACTTGTGTTGCTCTTTTGACAAAAAAATCCTTTATAAACTTTATAAAACCCAGTAAGATATGAGATAAAGGAGGAATTAAGCCCAGATTGCACTGGGTGACTCTGGGACAACCAATGTCTTAGCCCAGCTCTGTGTACACCACTTTCAGCTTCATAAAAAGAAAGGCAGTAAATCAACAATTAAATTTCATCAAATAACGTTTTCAACTATTCAACTGCCTTTTGGAAGAAACCTTTAATTGGTACATTTTCCTTTGAAACATAATCCCACATAAAATCCATGCAGTCCTCTCATATAAGGCCTTCTATAACCAACAATTTCATTCAACACAAGATAAAAAATGAGAACTTCAAAATGAGGATACTTTCTGATATTCTCCCTTCCGACTTGCTAGCGAAAACAAAATCTGAAAAGCGTACGAGTTGGAAAAACAAGGTAACTGAATTTACTCCTCATGGTTGTAGAATCAAATTACAGCTTGAAATGAAAATTCTAGAAGACCTATAGAAAACATCCATAGTATCTTATAGTTACAAATTTGTTGATATTCCTTCAGTTTGACTTTCAAAATCTGGCCTGCATGATTTTCCCAAAAGATAAATAACACACACTATAGCTATAACAATATAATTAAGTTGGCTAAACCAGGATGAGTTAATTTTTGTTCCATTATGCATACAAGTGGAAAAGACAGTGATCCATAACAAAATCTTATTTATTAATGCTTGGGACTATCAACTTACCGGTTTCCCAAACTCCAATTCCGAAAAGAATTTATACCAAGGCTCATTCTTTAAATCTATCTCTTCTGGGCTTATATCCCGAGGCTAAAGAGTTGGTAATATAAGAATGGAAGAAAGAGAAGGACAATATTATGCAAAGAATGCATAGGAAGACTGTTAAAGGTGCCACATTCTGTAAGTTTTTTCAATAGTTTCCTAGTTATCAAACCGGAAGGTTACACCCATAATTTTAATAACAATTTGCAATCTTACTCATACTTCACTGGGAATAGGTTTAGTTACACTCATTTCTAAGTAAACAAAAAATGGGAGTGCATTGCTGTCATTAAAGAAAGGTATTTCCTGACAAAAAATAACCTCTCCATATATTTGTGTTATTTTTCTAAAACAGGAAAAGCAATAAAGAGATATCAGAATAACAGTGTTGGAAGGGACCTAATCTCTTCTTAAAAACTTCCAGTGTTGGAGCATTCACAACTTTTGGAAGCAAATTGTTCCACTGATTAATTGTTCTATCTATCAGAAAATTTCTTCTTAGTTCTAGGTGGGTTGTCTCTTTGCTTAGTTTCCATCCATTGCTTCTTGTCCTGCCCTCAGGTGCTTTGGAAAATAGGTTGATTCCCTCTTCTTTGTGACAGCCCCTGAGATATTGGAACATTGCTATCATGTCACCCCTGGTCCTTCTTTTCATTAAACAAATAAATAATCAGTTCTTGCATATTTAACTTCAATGTACAGTTCAAGTTACATAATCACTTCCTTCACAGGCTAAGCAAAAAAATAATAATGACTGGAATATTATGAATTGTCAACAGTAACATGAGTGGAGGAATCTACATGACATGTCCTTCTACAAATACAACACGTGGACAAAGTCCAAAATTCCATCTCTAATCTCCAAAGCACTTTACCTGAAATAGTCAAGATTTCTATTTCCTCAGCTGCTGGATAATATCATTCTCTGAACATGATCCATTTTTTACTCCAGTCCCACTGCAACCTATTACCTTATTTATATAGAGTATGGCATCTTTAACAGCACATAAGGTAAGTGAGAAGGCCAGTCTCAAAAATAGCACATGAAAAGGTAAAACTCTACACCAGGGGTGGGGAACTATGGCCATTTAATGACTTTTACGACCGTGCTGGCTCAGGAATTCTGGGAGTTGAAGCTCACAAGTCATAAAGGGGCCATTGTTCCCCACCTCTGCTCTACACCATATAGCTGGCAAAGGAATTCTGGGACTTGGGAGTCCACATTGCCATGGTTGGGAAATCTTGCTCCACACTAATGAGGGTACATTTAGACAGCAGATGGGTTAATGGTGAAGTTGGGTGAATTTCCTAAAAAAGAGAGTGAAAAGCTTCTACTCTAAGAAATTGCTAACATTTCATGCATGATTGTGGGTTAAGAATTCAAATAACAATCAAGAATGGTATATCTAAGAACTGGATATACCAGGAACAATATGACAGTTAAGAAGGAGTCATATTTTGCTACTGTATTCCATGTTAAGGAAAAAATATAAAATTAATGACATGCAGTTCTTAGAATCACTGTACAAGAAATAAAGAATACATGAAACCATTCTTAAGACACAGCCTTGGTATATAAGATACAGTGCAACCAACCCAGAATATGTACAAATGTCTTTTGTTTCCATATCACACTCATAATTAACCTGATTATCAATTCCAATTCCAAGATGCTCTTCACAAGAACTACTACCAAGCTAGCTACACCAAATTCTACTCCTGGATACTTCCTTAGAAAAATGCTTCACATTTGTTTGTTAAATTAAATTCTGTTAACATTTAAATTCCTAAGAAACAATTCAAAATATCATCTGGAGTGTAGTTTGTGTCTTGTAGCAGCCCTGTTCAAATTTGTTCTACCAGGAAATTTGTTAAATATTCTCTCCATGTTGTTATCCAGGTAAAATACATGTTGAAAATAGTCACCCAAGATTTAAAGGCTTGGGTAGCCACATGTGACAACCTCCTTCACTTTAACAAGAAATATTTTTTAAGGAAATCTGGATTCAAAATGCTTATCTAGGTCATATTTAACTAGCTTGTTAATTCAGATTCAACAGGGAATTTTGCCAGATGCTTAACTGAAATCAGTGTTATTATGCCCACAGCATTCCCACAATTTATTAAGGTTAGCCAATAAAAACAGATGCCAAATTTGTTCTTGACAACTCTGTCACTGCATCATAGTGATATATATTTAGTGACTGCATCTAATTTCACTCTTCCAAACCATTCTGTTTTTTAACATTCCCCTTGGTCACCAAATTACAGTCAATTAAGGAAACTAGTCTAGTGGCCAGGTTGCAGGGGCAATAAATCACAGATTTATTACTCGTGTTTTAAAATACAGCCGAGCTTTTTTAATAGGATTTTTTAAAGCCACCAACTTTCTGGTAGAGTTTTTTCATAGGATTTTCAAATCTGAGATTTGTTTTACTGATCGCACAAATTTCTAAATGACCTTGTTCTTTAAAAGTAGCTCGCATTTAGAAGCCGTGGCATACATAGAAAGATCATACAAGGCTTTAAGAATATATTTTTAATCCAATCTTCACAAACTTTGGACTGGCTTATTAACAGCCCATCTAACCATCTGAGTCAACTCCTCCTTCTCTTACAGCTTGCTGTATGTACAGAGAGCTTTAGGAAATAAAATCTGTTCAAGATCTTTTTAAGAAGTGCACATTGATCACAAGTCCAGTGATGGGTTTCAAATTTTTTTTACTACCGGTTCTGTGGGTGTGGCTTGGTGGGCGTGGCATGGCTTGCTGAGTATGGCAGGGGAAAGATACTGTAAAATCTCCATTCCTTCCCCAATCCAGGGGAAGGTTACTGCAAAATCCCCATTTCCTCCCAATCAGCTGGGACTTGGGAGGCAGAGGATAGCTGGGGCGGGGCCAGTCAGAATTTTTACTACTAGTTCTCCGAACTATTCAAAATTTCTGCTACCGATTCTCCAGAACTGGTTAGAACCTGCTGAAACCCACCTCTGGTAATGTCTCTTGTAAAATACTAACAGAGAAAGAGGGAAAATATCCTTCCATCTTATATGAAGGTGAACAGTGAGAGAGGAAATAATGTTTTATTCCCCAGTAGTTTGGCTGCTGTAGCCAGAGGAGAAAGGGGAAAAAAATATATCATCCCTTCCAGTGGTGAAATGTAAAATTTGTTACTACCGGTTCTGTGGGCGTGGCTTGGGTAATTTAACTGGGTGGTTGTGGCCAACTTTTTTTTTTTACTTTTAAAAGCATTTTTTCTACAACCTCTTTGGCCAAAAAAATTCTTTTAAAAGGCTCCTCTGACAATCCCAGTTGAGTTGCCTGATCGTCAGAGGCTTTTCTTTTCTTTTAAAGGCATTTTCTTTTGCCTTTAAAAAAAAAAAGCCCCTGACGATCAGGCAACTCAGCTGGGATCATCAGAGGAGCCTTTTAAAAGAATTTTTTCTACAATCTCTTCCACTGAAGAGGTTTAAAAGCCTCTGACGATCCCAGCTGAGCCGCGCGATCATCAGAGGCTTTTTAAAAAAACTTTTAAAATCATCTTTTTCGGCCGAAGAAAAAATGCTTTTAAAAGTAAAAAAAAAACCTCTGATGATTGCGCAGCTCAGCTGGGCATGGTGGGGGAAGGGATTTTTGCTATTGGTTCTCCAAACCACCCGCTGCCATCGCTACTGGATCAGGTGATCCGGTCCGAACCGGGAACATTTCACCCCTGATCCTTTTCCCTTCCATCCATTCAGGAAAAACTGGATAGTTGATTTATTTGTGGTCTGGGATCCTGCAGCAAAAAAAAAAAAAGTTGGCACAAAAGAGAGGAAGTCTTCCCTTATTCACAGGGAAATGGAGAAACAGCAGTATTTCCATTATCTGAATGGCAATGATATTTACAGATAATTTACCTGTTAGCACAAGGAGCGCTAGTTTTTCCCCCTCAATAGGAGAGGGGCTGGGTTGAAGGCTGGTTCCTACCTGTTTGCCAGTGTGCAAACTGGCTCTCCCTCTTCTTCCTTCCTGCCCTTGCCAATTGTGATGAAGTAGTGACTCAATAAGGCAGGGGTCTCCAAACCTTGGTCCCTTTAAGACTAGTGGACTTCAACTCCCAGAGTCCTTCAGCCAGCAAAGCTTAGAGGGAGTCTTAAAGGGACCAAGGTTGGAGACCCCTGCAATAAGGAATGGAGTGCAGCAGGGCTGCACTCCACTCATTCAGAATACAGTGGAAGGTAATCAATCCCATGAAGGCCTATCAAGCATTGCCCTTCAATCTGCAGTCTCCACATAGGAACAAGGCTTCTCAGATTGTTCCCAAGGGGAGAACTTCACACAATTCCTCAGATTAGGCCTCTCTAACTCTAAAACCACGACCACTTGGCCAGTTTCTCTGCAGGCTTTCAAGGAGATACTACTTCAGGCAGGAACCAAATCCACAGAGCCCAATGGAAAATACGCACATAAAAGTAAAATCAAAATTACCATTACCAATGTTTCATTGTTCAGAACAGAAGACATCCCTGGACGATATTCATAAATGCTTTTAGGTTCAGCCCAGTGCTTCCTCGAGTCTATTTTTTTGTCTGGAGGCTCCCAATCATTCCTTTAAAGGAAAAAAGAAAAGAAAAATAAAGTGCAACAGTTCAGGTCACAGCAATCAACATTTTCTTTGGAAGCTGAAAAGAAAAAGAGAGAACACTTCATCCAATTTAATTCGTTTGCGGAATGGTTTTTTTCACCAATTCTCCAAACCATAGTTCTGTTTATTACAAATGCTACAAAACCACAAAGCAAAGTCTTATCAATGTCTTTTAATTTGCTAATTTATTTTCCACTCTCATTTCCATTCTCTGACAAACCCTGCTTCATGTATCGTACATGCCTTCTGCTAAGGAACATTGTAAGGCTTAGTAGATCTATTATTTACACATAGAATAACAGAGTTGGAAGAGACCTTGGAGGTCTTCTAGTCCAATCCCCTGTTTAGGCAGGAGATCCTACACCACTTCAGACAAATGGTTATCCAATCTCTTCTGAAAAACTTCCAGTGTTGGAGCATTCACAACTTCTGGAGGCAAGTTGTTCCACTGATTAATTGTTCTGTCAGGAAATTTCTCTTTAGTTCTAAGTTGCTTCTCTCCTTGATTAGTTTCCACCCATTGCTTCTTGTCTTGCCCTCAGGTGCTTTGGAGAATAGCTGAACTCCCTCTTCTTTGTGGCAACCCCTAAGATACCGGAACACTGCTATCATGTGTCCCCTAATCCTTCTTTTCATCAGACTAGACATACCCAGTTCCAGCAACCGTTCTTCATATGTTTGAGCCTTAAGTCCCCTAATCATCTTTGTTGCTCTTCTCTGCGCTCTTTTTAGAGTCTCCACATCTTTTTTACATCATGGCGACCAAAACTGAATGCAGTATTCCAAGTGTGGCCTTGCCAAGGCATTATAAAGTGGTATTAACACTTCACGTGACCTTGATTCTATCGGTCTGTTTATGCAGCCTAGAACTGTGTTGGCTTTTTTGGTAGCTGCAGCACACTGCTGGCTTGTACTATAGGTTTGTTCTTCTTTTTCATTATAAAAAGGAAATGAGTCCCTGTTCAAATAAATGCTCCTGCTATTCCCCAGAAACACCCACACACCAAAGTAATTGGCAAAGTTTGGAACCTCAGTTGAGCCAGTTCCTAATTTTTAGCTAAATGACATTTGAGACATCACTTATTTAAAATGGAGCCGAGCAGATTGCTGTCCTTCATTGCATCATTCCTAGGGTCATCCCCAAGGCATCTTTAGATTGTCTGCATCAGGGGTCTCCAACCTTGGCAACTTTAAGCCTGGCGGACTTCAACTCCCAGAAAGCATTCTGGGGCATTCTGGGAGTTGAAGTCCTCCAGGCTTAAAGTTGCCAAGGTTGGAGACCCCTGATCTACATGATAAGTCTTAGGTCAAGAGAATAATGACACTTTTTGCATGATGGAACATTTAAAGATTGTTCTTATCTACATCAGTAATTGGTTGGGGATGAGATAGGACAGTGATAGCTAACTTTTTTCTTGTCGTGTGCTGAAAGCGTGCATGCCGGCACCCATAATGCAATGCGACCCCATGTACGACCCCCCTGCTCCCCCGTGCATGCACGCATGACCCCCCTGCCCCCCGTTTTGGACCTAGCAGGCCTCCCTGGAGCCTCCTGGGCACACAAATGGGTCCTGGGGGTAGGGGTGAAATCTAAAATTTTTTCCTACCAGTTCTGTGGGCGTGGCTTAATTGGTGGGCGTGGCTTGGTGGTCAGGTGACCCAGTAGGCGTGGCCAATAATAATAAATAATAAAAATAATAAAGTATACAAAACTTGGGAGTGCACCGGTCTACCTTCTTTAAAAATAGAGGCATCAGTCTATTAATTGCCTTTTTTTGGGAGCGCACTGGTCTACCTTCTTTAAAAATAGAGGCACTGGTCTATTAGCCGCCTACAGCGCTGATCAGCTGTAGTGCAGCCCCTCGAAGCGCCGTGGCAGTCATTTAAGGCCGTTTGCAGCTATATCACCACCAAGAACTTCAGGGACAGAGAAGAGGAACAGCGAGGGTGGGCGGTGGGGGTGGGAGCAGGGATTTTTGCTACTGGTTCTCCGAACTACCCGCCTCCATCGCTACCGGATCGTGTGATCCAGTCCGAACCAGGAGCATTTCACCCCTGCTTGGGGGGGATGCCACTCCCCCCCCATACTCCATTTTGGGCCTAGTAGGCCTCCATTTTGGGCCTCCCTGCAACCTTTTGAGCCCAAAAGCAGGCCACGGGGGAGTATGTTTAGCATGCGTGTGTGTCTCCCGCATGCGCCCTGCCCGACCGCCCCCGTGCATTCCCAAAATCAGCTGGCCGGCGGGAGATGCGCGTAGGTAGAGCTGAGCTGGGCGATGGCTCACGTGCTGGCAGAAAGGGCTCCGCGTGCCAGCTGTGGCACATGTACCATAGGTTCGCCATCACGGAGATAGGATGACAATATTTAGAATTGTAAGAAATCCCTGTGCCATAGCAAACAGAACACAAGATGAACCCAAAATATTCGTACTTGGATACAAATTATATCTAAAATTTATGTGCTTACTAAAGATTACTTTCTGAATGATATAGAAAATCTAGTTTTCAATTTAGTTTATTATTTTTCCTTTTATTTTTTAAATTCTGCTCTTATTACTTTATAAGTAACTCAGGGCAGTGAACATACCAAATACTCTTTCCTCCTATTTTCCCCACAACCACCACCCTGTGAGGTAGGTTGAGCTGAGAGGGAATGACTGGCCCAAAGTCACCCAGCCGGCTTTCATGTCCAAGCCAGGACTAGAAATCATTGTTTCTTAGTTTCTAGGGCAGCATCTTAACCACCTGGCTTGTTTGTTTGTTTGCTGGCTTGTTGCATCACCCTGTTGTGGCCCGCCAGCGGCCACCAGAGCTGGCGGCAGACTCGGACAGTGAGGAGGTTGGGGAGGAACATGGGCCAGTCCTGGAGTCTGGGAAAGGCTCAGATGAGGGCTCTGCGTCAGAGGCAGAGATGAGGCCAGGGCCGTCCAACAGTTATCAGCTACCTTCGGAGTCGGAGATAAGTGGGGCTGAAGAACAGCTGAAGCCTGTTCCCGACGTGCGCATGCGCAGAGCTGCCAGGAGAAGGGAACAATTAAGGAACAGAGGTCAACTCGGGAATAAAAGCACAAGGGGATGCTGAATGGTCCCTCCCACAAGAAATAAATAGGAGTGAAAGGGGAGGGGAGTTTGCAGCAAACAATTAGTTCATTTAATTGGTGTGTTCATGACTTTCAGAGACTCTTTGTCAAGTATTTTCTTGTAAGCATTGCATTTAGAAGATATTGGCCTAGTGGCTCTCCAAGTCTGATAAGGTCCGTGGTTGTAAATTCACCTTTGAAAGACTGTTTGCCGGGACTTTGTTGGATGTGAATGAGAGGAATTCACATTAGCTTAATAAAAAGTGGGGTTTTGTAGGGACAAGGAGTCTGCTTTGTGCTTTTGTGAAGCCTAGGTCAGAACATACCGTGAGCTACTCCTTCAACTGTTCTTATGTGTGATTACCTTTCTTTAAGAGATGAAGAACGAGCGGGCAGCGGCAAGGTGGCTGATCTCTTCATTATCTTGTCTGTGTTGATGGTATCATTCTCGCTCTTGGAACGGGGCACTGAAGTTTGTGCTGTTACTGCAAAGGGATAAAGTCAGATGTGTTTGTAGGAGAACAAAGGCACCAATATTCCAAAACATGAAGGTTTGTTGTATTCTGGGTACATAATGGGTTTTTCAACTGGAGTAAGATTCATTCGGCACATCATGTAACTTTCATACAACCTTTAGCACTCATATAACTCATTTCAAATGTTCAAATACTTACCTTCTTGGCCAAAGGAATCCTGTGGAAAATATGACTCAGAATCTTCATCTGGGGGAAAAAAACATATTTTGCTATCTGTTTAGATATTCCATGATATATTTATGACTGTGGCTTCCCCATCTGCCACTTTATGAATCCAAGTGCAAATGTTATTATCATTTCTAGTAGTTTGATTAATAACAAAAACACTGCGCTCTTTATGCAAAAGCAGCCATCAGTACATTGCAAGGAATATATGGGTGAGTTATTTATACCTCCCAGAATTAAATATATCCAGTATTCGTGTATTCTTGAATGCCCGCACAGGTTTTCATGTCAGCACATTTATTGGTCCAAATACTCTTTGAAACTCTTTGAATCTGTACAGGGGAGGCCAGAAGCTGGGCTTTCTCTCTCCATAAGCAGAGGAGATATATGAAATCAATGGGGCAGCTGCATGAGATCTGGTTTACGTGTAACATTAAACCAAGATTATGAATAAACTACGGCGATGTGCTTTTTAAATAACATCAGATCAAATCAGATGAATTCAGCTATTGCATTAAACTGCATTAAACCCCTTTATCAGTATTACAGTCCAATCCTATGTACATGTCCTCAAAATTCAGTCCTAATGCATTTAACAATATATTTTGATTTACACACAGGTTCGCAGCTGTATTCATTCAAATCATATTCTAAACTATTTTTACAGAAATCATATACCTATCTATCACATCAACCTTCCCAGAAGCACAGCATTCTTTCTTAATAATAATAAAAAGGGTGTTTGGAAATAACTGGGAATGGAAAATGCAAGTTAGCATTCCAATCCCAACTTTTTAAACCAGGGGTCTCAACCTTGGCAACTTTAAGCCTGGAGGACTTCAACTCCCAGAATTCCCCAGCCAGCAAAGCTGGCTGCGGCATTCTGGGAGTTGAAGTCCTCCAGGCTTAAAGTTGCCAAGGTTGGAGACCCGTTTTAAACTGAACACCGAAAATATATTGCTAACTCCATAGGTCTTTGCCTATTCAAATTAATATTTCCCATGATCTTATATCTTGGAATTACAACTAAAATCTTTCATTTACTCTCCTACTGCCTTGTAATGATTCACATGCTCTAAATATTTTCATTTCACTAACTAAGCTTTCCGATCTGTGTATCAAAAAATCTCTAGGGAAAGATTCTTCATAATCCCTGTGAAACCTTCCAAACTCTCATGATACAAGATAATTTAGCAAATGCAGTCTACAATTAGCAAAAATACTGCCTCACATTTGAAAACATACACCGGTACTTTGCACAGCAGAGCTGATGCAAAATCAGAAAAGAATAAATTTATGGAACCTCCAGCCTGCATCTGAGCACTGAATTTTTCAGGCTAAGGAGTCATTTACAAACCACCCAGAGCAGGGGTCTCCAACCTTAGTAACTTTAAGGCTTTGCTGGCTGAGGAACTCTGGGAGTTGAAGTCCACAAACCTTAAAGTTACTAAGATTGGAGACCCCTGACCCAGAGTCACTTATAGTAGTGGCCAAAATTGTGGAAACCTTTTGGGAAAAGTGTCTTTTTGAGGTTTGTTGGCTAATAAACATCACTTTTTTTTTGGAGTTTCAAGATAATCATATTCCACTGCTGGAATGGCCTGGGAATAGCCCAGACCTTCACCCAATTGAAAATCTATGGAGCCAACTAAGGAAACTTGTTAGTCAGAAGCGACCCAGCAATAAAACCCAGTCAGCAGAAGCAATCGTTTAATCTTGGTTTCACATGATAACTGCTGCAGAATTAAAAGACTTGGTTCACTCCATGGGAAGACTTTGTAAGGCCATAATTCATGCTAAAGGTTACCCAATTAAGTATTAACTGACATGGTAATAATTTTTGTATATCTTGTTTTTTCTATGGTGATAATTTTTGTGTATTTGGTTTTTCTACATGTTTCACTTTTCTTCTTTATACTGTAACTGCTCTTCTAATAGCAAATCCTTCATAAAAGTTACTACATTACATTTTTGATTGAATTATCTTTCCATCGATATATAATTTTATGGTATTACTAAAAAAAAAGTGGTGTTATTAGCTATTTTTGGGAAATACACTTTTCCCAAAAGGTTTCCACTGTTTTGGCCACTACTGTAGGTGAGATGGACAATGTAGAAATTCGATAAATAAATAACAAAGTATAACAAATAACAAAGATCTGATCAATAAGTAATTTTTACAAACACTCCCACAGGACTGGAAGTTAAATTCCATCCTTTAGTCATTTGCTGCTGTAAAGACCACCAATCTCTCTGCTGATAGCCGCGGTGTGGCTCAGGCTGTAAGAAGCCTGTTATTAAACACAGCTGCTTGCAATTACTGCAGGCTCGAGTCCCACCAGGCCCAAGGTTGACTCAGCCTTCCATCCTTTATAAGGTAGGTAAAATGAGGACCCAGATTGTTGGGGGGGCAATAAGTTGACTTTGTATATAAATATACAAATAGGATGAGACTATTGCCTTACACAATGTAAGCCGCCCTGAGTCTTCGGAGAAGGGCTGGATATAAATGTAAATAATAATAAAAAAAAGAACCTGGCTGAGTCTCCAGACCCCCATGATCTGAAACAGTCATGCCATATAATATTCCTGTCTTTACACAAGCAAAGGAATGTGAGAAGCAGAAGCTTCTTAAAGCAATGCTAAGCAGCAGACTTAGGAATTGAGAACAATTCCACCAGGGATCCTAGCAAGGGCCTCAAGCCAAGCAATCGCAGAATGGATGTCATCTGAAATGAAAATAAAATGAGGGGCAGGCAAGGGTTGCACCTGCTTTCTGAATTCAGTGAAGCACGATCCGGGACTTGTAAAGAGGAGAGTTCTTCTCCAATACTTCTAGGATTAGTCATACAACCACAACTGGTTAGGTAACTAGACAAGTGTTTTTATTAGGCGGTACTTTATCTGAAGAAGATTATTACACAAATCTGCGGTAATACCACCGGTGCCTAGGTTCTTAGAAAACAATGCAGCATATCTTTGTCAGATTAATTTTATTTCAGTTCTGGATCAGGTAAATGACTTGTGTACAATGTGGAAACGCTGTAAAACATCTGACAACGTGTGTGCCTGACATTCTGATTAGCAAGTTATTCAAGTTTGATCAGGTGGCGATTTCTGTATATTTAATCCATAACTGGCCTGAAACTCCACCCAGGATGTTTTTCATCAGTGGCTTTTCATCAAGTTGGGAGGGGTATAATGTAAGGTGCCCTATGACTCTTCGGTACAGGAGAAAACTTACAGGAAAACTGGAGAGAGCAACCAAGAAGTCAAAAACAAAATTCAAAATGATCTTGGTAGATTTTTGTGAGAAGTGGGTTGAAAACGGCACTGAATATAAATTTAATAGCAACCAATGCAAAGTTATTCAGAGGCAAAAGAAACACAGTATGAGTGAAAAGGACATTGGAATTGCAGCTGATCACTTACAAGCTAAATATGAGTCAACACACTGGTATGACTGCTACAAAAAACAAATGCAATTTTAGGCAATATCAGTAGATGAGGACATCATATTACTTTTCAAGGATCTGAACGGGTACATTAGGTAGAAGGGGAATGGGACAATTTCCAAGACTTATTAGATCTGGCAATTTTATCTTGCTCCTAATTCATGTGGGGATGCCACTGCTAAGATCAGCTACGCCTGTTCACTCTGAAGATAAGTGAAGGAAATTCATGAAGTTGAATCTTCAGGGAAGGCTCGTGGTTGAATCTTTCCCATCCTTGAGAAGAGGGCTCAAAGCAACGGAATCCTGCAAGTGAATGGCTATGCAAATGCTACTGACAGAAGTTAAGTGGAGTTCTTGCACCAAGATTTGAATAATTTGGATGATTGGCATGTAATTAGTTGCATTTCACAGGATTAAGAAAATATTTTTTGTTGCAGCATGGGGAGTCCAAATCAGGGGTGGGCTGCTGGGGGTTCGCAGAGGTTCAGGAGAAACTCTAGCTAAGATTCTGTGCAGTTCGAAGAACCCCCAAATCCCATTCCTGGCTGGCCCCGCCCACCATGCCCCTCCCCTCCCAAAAGTCCCCACGCGGCCCGTTTTGGATGCCGGTAAGTGCAGGGTGCACGCGGAGGCCAAAAACGAGCCTACTGGAAGTTTGGGAAGGCTGGAAATGGGCCTGTTTCCGGCCTCCCGAGCCTGGGGAGGCCGTTTTCGCCCCCCCAGAGGTTTGAGGAAATTTTCCAGAGCCCGGGGAGGACAAAAACACACCCCACTCTGCTGTGGTGCAGGATGCCGATTAGGCCACACCCACCAAGCATCGGGGCAGAGAACCCCTTGCTAAAATTTTTGAAGCCCACCCCTGGTCCAAACCCTCTGTGGTAGTGGTGGGCCAGCACCCAATTTTAGATCGTCCAATATCCCACGTAATGCTACACAAATCTAGTAAGATAAGTGGCAAATTATCCAATTTTTATAGGTGGGGGAGAGGTTAAATCCCGGCTATAATCTCCAACTCTTCAGTCCTGTAACCCAGGTCTAGTATTATACAGGTAGTCCTCAAGCTCAATCCCTCCAAGACAGAGTGGCTGTGGATGCCGGCATCCCGGTACAGTCAGCTGCAGCCGCGGCTGACTGTTGGGGGCGAGTCATTGGCCCCAATGGAGAGGGTGCGCAACCTGGGTGTTCTCCTGGATGAACGGCTGTCCTTCAAAGACCATTTGACGGCCGTCTCCAGGAGAGCTTTTTACCAGGTGCGCCTGGTTCGCCAGTTGCGCCCCTTTCTAGACCGGGATGCCCTATGCACGGTCACTCATGCTCTCGTGACATCTCGTCTGGATTACTGCAATGCTCTCTACATGGGGCTCCCCTTGAGGAGCACCCGGAGGCTCCAGTTGGTCCAGAATGCGGCTGCGCGGGTGATAGAGGGAGCCTCTCGTGGCTCCCATGTGACACCTCTCCTGTGCAGACTGCACTGGCTACCTGTGGCCTTCCGGGTGCGCTTCAAGGTTTTGGTAACTATCTTCAAAGCGCTCCATGGCATAGGGCCGGGTTACTTACGGGACCGTCTGCTGCCACCGATTGCCTCTCACCGACCCGTGCGCTCTCACAGGGAAGGACTCCTCAGGGTGCCGTCGGCCAGGCAGTGCCGACTGGCGACACCCAGGGGAAGGGCCTTTTCTGTGGGGGCTCCCACCCTCTGGAACGAACTTCCCCCAGGACTTCGCCAACTTCCTGACCTTCGAACCTTTCGCCGCGAGCTTAAGACACATCTGTTTATTTGCGCAGGACTGGACTAGAATTTTAAATTTTGAATTTGGTTTTGATTGGGGTTTTATTACTTTTATTGCTATTTTAAATATTCGGCCTTATTTAATAAGTTTTTTAATTGATGTTTTATTCTGTATTTATATGTATGTTTTTTATCAGGCTGTAAACCGCCCTGAGTCCCTTGGGAGATAGGGCGGTATAAAAATGTGAATAAATAAATAAATAAATAAATAAATCTTACAACCACAACTGAGCCCAAAATTTCTGTTTTTAAGTGAGAGATTTGTTAAGTGAGTTTTGCCCCATTTTACGACTTTTCTTGCACAGTTGTTACGTGAATCACTGCAACTGATAAGTTAGTAACCTGGTTGTTGGAGTGAATCTGGCTTCCCCATTGACTCTGCTTGTTAGAAGGTCACAAAAGGTGATCGTGTGACCTTGGGACACAGCAAAGGTCATACATATGAACCAGTTGCCAAGCATCTGAATTTTGGTCACGTGATCACGGGGATGCTGCCAAGGACGTAAGGCTGAAAAAGGGTCATAAGTCACTTTTTTCAGTGCTGTTGTAACTTTGAACGGTCACTAAACAAACTGTTGTAAGTTGGGAACGACCTGTATGCAGTTTTGAACACCATTCAAAAGGGCCGAGGACGAGAAATTACAAAAAGCGGAGTCCAGAACTATGAAAAAAGACTGAAGTAATTGAATTGACAGGTGATTTGATAGCACTGAAGATGATGCTCTATTATCACTGATTAAGTGTCAATGGAATGTCAAGAAAACAAAACAAAACTGAGCAGTAGATTGGACTTGAAATGCTCCGTACAACAGTATAATTAAACAATACGGTAAGGAAGAAGGGGAACTCTTCTACATCAGTGCCAGCCGTTGTCAATTCCTCTTCTGGGTTCTGGTGCGCACATGCGCGCTGGCCAGCTGGTCTTCGCGCACGCAGGAGCACTGGAAACCAGAAGAGCAACGGGCGACAGCTGTTGTGCCTTGAGAGATGGCTCTGCGTGCTGAGCTTCTGGTTTCCGACGCGCATGCCAGGTGGTCTTCATGCGTGCATGGGCACCAGAAATGGAAGACCAGGTGACTGGCGCACATGTGCACGCTGGAAACCGGAAGCTCAGCTCTTCTGTTTTCCCATGCTCCCATGCATGCGCACCGGGAAGCTGCTCTTCCGGTTTCTGGCGCTCCCTGATCTGCACGCTCGCGTTTCAGCACTTGGTTCCAAAAAGGTTGGCCAACATTATTTTAAGTTATCTCAATGATCCAAAATACTCCTGAAAGTACATATATTATTTTACAATGAAGAGAGGAGGCAATATCTCTTGATCCTCTTAACCTAGCCCTTTTCTGGAATAATGGTTGTGCGGTATTTTTTTTTTAAGCAAAACAGATTTAATATTGAAGCTATTAACTAAACTAATAGGAAAGGACGCGGTGGCTCAGTGGCTAAGACACTGAGCTTGTCGATCGGAAGGTTGGCAGTTCAGCGGTTCGAATCCCTAGTGCCGTGTAACGGGGTGAGCTCCCATTACTTGTCCCAGCTTCTGCCAACCTAGCAGTTCGAAAGCACGTAAAAAATGCAAGTAGAAAATAGGGACCACCTTTGGTGGGGAGGTAACAGTGTTCCGTGTGCCTTTGGCTTTTAATCATGCCGGCCACATGACCACAGTGACGTCTTCGGACAGCGCTGGCTCTTTGGCTTAGAAACAGAGATGAGCACTGCCCCCTAGGGAACAACTAGCATATATGTGCGAGGGGAACCTTTACCTTTACCTTTACCTAATAGGAAATATTAGTACAAGACAGAAAAAAAATCTTACTGGATTCTCTAGGAGCATACCTCTATTGCCCACAATCGTGGGCACATATTTTGTGCTAAGTAAGGCCAGGAGACTCTTCAGCCAACTTTGGCTGGCCTGACAGCTGTGACGTTTTCCTGACCAGGAGAGGTCACCGTTAATTTCCCAGTTACACTACTGCAACTCGGAAGCTGCAGCTGGCATAGAACATGACTGTCCATTTGCTGTCCAGGATTAACCAACCTGGTAAAATAACACCTGTGTTACAAGAATCCTATTAGTTGCCTGTAGGCTTCCAGGCCCAATTCAAAATACTGGACTAAAAAGTTCTTTAAAAATTGGGCTTTCTTTCTTAAATTGGATGGTGATGATGATGGCTTCCTCCACAGCTGTCTCCTCATTTTAGAATAGTTTGCTCCCAAAAGTCAGGCTGGTTCCCATTTTCCTGTCTTTTAACAATGCAATGAAAACTCTGAATTATCATCGTTCCACAAATGGAAGAACTTCATTAGGTAACAGCAATGGAGGGGTAGCCTTATGTGTGCTCTTCTGATTTTATAATTGTAGGTCAACTAGAGCTGGGGTCTCCAACCTTGGCAACTTTAAGACTTGTGGACTTCAACTCCCAGAATACCTCAGGCAGCAAAGCTGGCTGAGGAATTCTGGGAGTTGAAGTCCACAAGTCTTAAAGTTGTCAAGATTGGAGACCCCTGATCTAGAGCCTGGTGTAAGCTGATAAATAGGTAATGAATTGACAGCAGTTTACAAACCTTACCTAAAGCAACCACTGTCATGAAACAAGGAAAATCGGTTGCTTAGACCCGCCACTTTATCTGACGAAAAATAAGTGACGACATGTGATCTTCTACTCTCTTCTGCCCCACTTAATCTTAAGAGGAAATACCTTTTTCAACTGGCCCAATGATTCATCGCAGTGTGAAACCACGATTCTGATACCAAAGCTACGAATATCAAGATAGGTAGAAGAAGAACTTAATTTTGTACCAAAATATCACCTCTGAACTATGAATTTTGTACCAAAATATCACCATCCACTATCAAGAGTATTCCAACTGCTGGATTGGGAATCTCTTCTGCAACATGGCAAAGAAGTATATCTGACCCAAACTTTGTTTGGATTAAAAATGGGCTCCACCATGAGTCACTAGAGATCCATAGCTCTCAATCTTGGCAACTTTTAAGACACGTGGACTTCAATTCCATAATTCCCCATGGCTGGCTGAAGAGTTGAAGTCTACATATTTTTAAGTTGCACTAGGCCAATAATATTCAAAGTAGCTTACACTAAGTCTGCCAAGGATTATCTTCTGGTATAAGATGCCATAATTTCATCTCTATCCAGAATAATGCTACGAGTAACAACTTTCCATTTCAAAATTGGATGCAATTCCATAGTATTTGATAGAAAATAGATCACTGGAGATATGAATACTGTACACAATTTTTAGTAGGGAACACCGTGCTGTAGGTGTGGGTGGCACACAAAACATGCTGGATCTTGCAACCCATCACTGCCGCATTGGCCTTGGAAAAGGAGTCCTTGACAAATATTCATTCAAGCTTTTTCATTCCATTTAATAAGGACGTATGTCTTTGTGGACTGGCCTCCACGTGCTGTGTGATTTCAGATGCCTGGATTCAATTATCTTGAACGGACGACACGAACCAAAGAAAATCCAAGCTCCACAATATTAATTAGGGGACTATTAGAAAACTGAAAAAAGCGAAGCCAAGCCAATAAAAGAGGTTCTACCAACTGAGCATGTAAGAGCAAAAAAGCAACTACAATTAAAAGACAGCAAATGAGACTTGGCGACTACAAAAACTCCGGCTGGAAAATTAAGAAAGCAGAAAGCTTGTACAAAAGCGAAAGTCAATTGATCTTGATGAATTACCTTCAGATCTAGGGCTAGGAGTAGACACAGGAAACTGGTAAGTAGGAGAATAAGGATTTTGTTCTGCAGCAGAGAAAAGCAGTGGGGTTGGACAGCAGCCATGCTTAAGTGGAGGAAGTTCATCACTTCTCAATTTCCTATCCCGTTCTGTTTTTGTAACCCGCTTTGCTACTAATATTATCATCCACTGCTCCCAAGAGAGAGCGGAAGGTCTCCATCAATGCAAAACAAGGAGACATTAAACGATGGTTAGCCAAACGAAAAAACAAGACATATTCTTGTTATGGTACCTTTGCTTTTGGGTTGAAAAGCAGGAAGTTCAGGGAATGTGTAGGTAGGGCAATAAGGGTTTTCTTCAGGAGGGTCTGTGCAAGAAGAGCACATTTCAGAAAAAAAGAACAAGAGAGGAAAGATACACTGTAAACGGAGTGGAATATATTAGAGGAAACTCCTAATGCTCACATGCTGATAAGAGTTGCCATCCCTCAAAAACGTATTGTTTAGTCTTAGGCTGCCCCCCCTCCAGGTCAACCACGGGCAAGCATATCAGCCCAGAGTGCTTTTCACACATTTCCAGGATGGTTTGTCTCAAATTAACAAGCCCTTAAGTGCTAAATGGCAGGCACAGAAATCGTGCGGCTTTGTTATCGATTCTGATTCAATTTAGGGAAAGGAGGATTAGCCTTAAGAATGGTTCCAGAGGAAAAGGGAATTCTCTTTGGTGGAGAGTGTGGTAGTTTTAGCATTCGTTTGCATTGCAAATTGGCCAAGGGTATGTGTGAATGCACATGATACCATGCACTTCTGAGGGAAGCAATGGGTTTAGGAGGACCCTGGTCCGAATCCTGCTTCTCCTTGCTGTAAGTTCTGAGCCTGGAAAAGAATCTTCCATTGGCAGCTATGTAGACTTCTGTCTCAGGACTAGCAGCTGTCTTTTTGGGGGGGGGTTTGAGGGGGGCGGGAAGATTTCTTAGGGAGAAAGTTTAAAACCACATCCTGGATTCATTTTAGCTGCCTCCCCCCTCCCTAAACCAGGATGTTCCATCCCAAAGGAAACAGGTAAGTAGATAGATAGAATGTTTTAAATTAGAAATACCTTTTGTCAATCTGTGGATTTGTTTGAACATTATCTTGTACCAGTCCTTGGATCGCTCCGAATTCTGATTGAAAAATAAAGATAACACAGCATTTGAAAAGATTTAAACACCCATTCAAGTAATGGTATCTTCTATCTCTGTGATGGCAAAGCTATGGCACGCGGAGCCATACTGTGGGCACACGAGCGTTGCCCTAGCTCAGCTCCGGCATGTATGCGCACGCCGGCCACCTGATTTTCAGGCCTTCCGGGCCCACCGGAAGTCAGGATATGGATTGTTTCCGGCCTCAGGAGGGCCTCTGAGGAAGTGGGGAAGGTTGTTTTTACCTTCCCCAGGCTCCTAGAAAGCCGCTGGAGCCTCAGGGGGACGGAAAACGGGCCTTCCGGTCCCACCGTGCCATAGCGTGCCAAAAGCGGGGGGAGCACAGCGGGTCGCACGTGCATGCATGAGGGGGCGGGTCACATTGAATTATGGGTGTGGACACGCGCATGCGCAACCACGCTCCCCCCCACCTTTGGCATGTGACAGCAAAAAGGTTCGCCATCACTGTTATATCTATTACCTTATTATTATTAACACCATATTAACACCAGAAGCTTCCACACTGCCATTATGTTGATAATTTCTGCTCATCGTAGGCTCCCTGGCATACTTGTGGATGCAAAATACTTCTCATACAGTGCACCCAACAATCCAAAAAACTGGGCCCTAAGTACACTGGTCCCTTCTGAATTAACAAAATTCTCAACTCAGTCATGGTACAATTGAAATTGCCTAAAAACCCGAAAAGAATTCACCCCGTATTTCACTGTAGCCTGCTGAAAGCGGAAGTAACCTCTTCCCTTCAGCCACCTCCTCCCACACCACCCCTTCCAAAACAACATTTTTGAAGTGAGAGAAATGTTGGACTCTCGAAAACACAAGGGCAGGATCCAGTACTTGACTGCATGGAAACATTTCCCTGCTTCCCAATCCAAACGGGTCGACGGATGCCCCATTCGAGCTGACAAACTCCTTCGTGCTTTCCACAAGAAATATCCCAAGAAACCTAGAATGCCGGAACTCAATTGAATACTTAAAAACCTCTTTACTTTTCTCTTTTAGGGCTAACGGCTTTGCAAAGGGGACCCGAATGTCAGCTGCTCATCTTAGCTTTCTTTGAAGCTTGCTAGCAACTGCCACAAGGAGGGGGGGGGAGTGTGCTGGAGGTGTGAAAGAATGCAATGGGAAATTGGGGAGTATGGACACAAACAGGAACCAGAGGTGCTAAAATGAGCCATCTGCCAAGCTTCAAGGATGCCAATCCTGGGAAAGAAATTTACACAGGCGGCGGCTGAGACTCCAAGTTTCCAAAACATTGGCATGAGACCTGATTGGACTGCTCTCCTGGGGGGGAGGGGGGGGAATTGGACATTGGGGATTGCTTTCAATATACGATTTTTACGCAGTTTTTCCTCAGAGCTTGCCTTATCCATGCTGCCCTCAGCATCTCTAGTAAAAGTACCTTTTCTCTAAAACACAATGTAAGCCGCCCTGAGTCTTCGGAGAAAGGCGGGATATAAATTCAAAATAAAATTTAAAAAAAACCCTATGGAGTCAAGGGTTGTTCTTTCCTAGGGAGTAGCTGGGCCAGTCTGACGGTAACAATGATCAGTTCCTAGATTGTATGGCTCTGTCACACTTATCTCCATAGCTGATTGGATGGTTGATGGCCTTCAAAAACTCTGATGTCCTGAGAAAGGCAACACTATAAATACATTCTCCTCCCCAAAACAAATTTCCAGTCTTAGTCTTTGACCACCAACCTCCATATCCACAACCATCTATGTAGTTTGAATTAATAGTTATAGCCTTTGGAGCAGCGGTTCTCAACCTGTGGGTCGGGACCCCGTTGGGGGTCGAATGACAATTTGCAAGGGGTCGCCTAAGACCATCGGAAATATGGGAAGTATACTTGCGAGTCGAAGAATCGTGCTCCAATGGTTGACTCCACAAGCCAGCTGCAGGCTCTTCAAATCGCTAGCCAAATTCGGCTTCAGGCCCGATGAATTAAAAAAGAGAGAAATCTTTGCTCTGATGTCTCCCTCTCAAGCCAGCTGCAATCACTCCCAATCGTAGCCTAATCTGGCTTCAGGCGCGATAAACTTAATAGGGGAGGAGTCTCCGCTTTAATGCCTCCGTCCTCAAGGCAATCGCAAGCAGTTCAGATCGCTAGCCAATATGGCTTCAGGCGCAATAAATTCAAAACGAAAATAATTTTATGGTTGGGGTCGCCACATCGTGGGGAATTGTATTAAAGGGGTCGTAGCACTATAAAGGTTGAGAACCACTGCTTTGGAGGCTTATGTTGAAGGATAACTAAATTTCATGTGGATTTGTACAATTTAGACTCAGTTTACCTAAAGTACTAGGGGCTGAAAGGTTTTATGTCACTCACCAGTATGCTGTTTTTCGTGCTTGGGTGATAGGGTTCCAAAATCTGGTTCCCTTTTTCGTATTTGTGAAAGATTTTAAGAGAGCAAATGTATGCCTATTTTACCTCTTAAAACTCCAGAAAGCCACCTTCGAAAATGGGCTTTGGCATAACTCACACTTGGAGCATGGTCCTGCAAACGTCACATAAAATTTGATCTAGACTTCAAGCTGACAAAATACATGCCAGTCAGATAACAGGTTATCCGAATCTTGAGCTTCCTTAAAACCATCCGGAAATGCATCAATTTTAATTAAAGGAAAGCAGCACCTTAACATTAATTTTTTTTTATTAGAGGAAGTGACTTTTATTTCTTTGATTCATCCAAAATTACATCAAGAGCTTTCCCCCATAAATGGAATAGATGCCAGGCTCCGCATACCAGCTGCCAGCCAGAAACTGTTCCTAAATTCTGACACAATTGCCATGTTTCATCGAGCTGGAATATTTCTAAGAGAAGAATCTGCCACAGTAGCAGCTGCGCAAGGAATGCTCCTCAGCTTGTCCTTCCCTTGTTTACTATGCATTTATTAGGCATTTCAGGCCACCTCTAGGTGGCACTAGCAAAGAAAAGTCTAAATTGATGGCTAGATGTTTAGATGGTTGCTGAGGCACTGATCATTGATGTAGATCAGAGGTCTTCAAACTTGGGAGCTTTAAGACTTGTGGACTTCAACTCCCCAGAATTCTGGGAATTGAAGTCCACAAGTCTTAAAGCTCCCAAGTTTGAAGACCTCTGATGTAGATCCATCTCTGTCTTCCCTTCCATCTGTCTGCGGAAGGGCAGGGGAAAATGTGAGAGCAGATATAGGTACATCAATCAAAGTAACTTTTAATTATTTCAAGATTTTGTTGGAGGAGAAGGCAGCCTCTTTGTTAGTCTACATCAGGGGTGTCGAACTCAATTTCATTGAGGGCCAAAACAGGGTTCTATTTGACCTGGGGGGGGGAGCGTGGCCAGGGGTCGTGGCCAGCTCGATGTCACTCATGTGATTAAATGCCACTTTTACTAGTAGTTTGCTTTGTTAGCACTCTGCCAGCAAAAATGGAGCTTGTAAGAATGGCCCACCCAGGCTCCATTTTCGGCTGCAATGGTCTCCTGCAGTGCTCTCTGTGTTAAGAAGGAAAGAGATTGGTTCAAAGACCGCAGTCTCTACCCAAGCAAATCAGACCGATCAGGTGGTGGGTGTTGTGGGCCACATCCTGCCTGACACTTCCTGAAGGAGTTCAGAGAAGCTAAGCAATCCCACTTGAAAAATCTTGAAGAGGAATGTCACAACATGGAAATGATTACATTAAAAATATTACACATTTTGTGCGCATGACGTCAAGTCAGTGTTGACTCGTGGCGGCTGCCTGAACTAGTGCCTGAAGTTTTCTTGGCAATATTTCAGAAGCGGTTGGCTGTTGCCTGCTTTCTGGGGCTGCGGGAGTGACTGGCCCAAAGTCACCTACAGTAGCTGGTTTCATGCCTAAGGCAGGACTACAAGCCATCCTCTTCCAGTTTCTAGTCTGGTGCCTTAACCAATATACCAAACTGGCTCGCTATTACATATGAAGTTTAGTAAATATTTGACTATGAGATTTTGCATTGTAATTGTTTTTTTAATCTTTTTGAGGCTCTTTTGCACCACTTAATGCTGTTGCTTAATGCTAGAACTTTCTGGCTATGGGAAAGCCTCCTACAGCAGAGATGGCTAAACTTTTTGCAGTTGTGTGCCAAAAGCGGGGGTAGCACAGGGGGGGACGCATGCACGCGTGCCCACATTCAATGCCCCCCACACCCTACCCCATCCCCGCGCATGTACACGCAACCGCCCCATGCTCCCCATGCTTTTGGCACATGATGGCAAAAAGGTTACCGATGGGCCTGGAAGGCCCATTTTTCATTCTCCCCAGGCTCCAGAGGCTTTCTTGGAGCCTGGGGAGGGCAAAAATGGCCTTCCCTACCCCCCCCCGGAGGCCCTCTGGTGGCCAGGAACAGCCCATTTCCCGACTTCCAGTGGGCCCGTAAGGCCCATTTTTCGCTCTCCCAGGCTCCAGAGCCTGGGAAGGGCAAAAATGGCCTTCCCCATCCCCCTGAAGCTCTCCCGAGGCCGGAAACGCTTGTTTCCCGACTTCTGGTGGGCCCAGAAGGCCCAAAAATCAGCTGGCATGCACGCGCTGGAGCTGAGCTAGGGCAACGCTTACGTGCCCATAGATATGGCTTCGCGTGCTACCTGTGGCACGCATGCCATAGGTTCGCCATCACGGTCCTAGAGGTTCTTGAGATACATCAAGTAACATAATCAATAATGGGCAAATGTTCTGATTCATAATTTAAAGGAAGGTTGCTATATTTCTGTGTCTTCCTTTTAAAGGCAGCATGTTGTCCTCAAAGGCCTAATAAAAAAGGGGACAATCTCCAAAAGCAATTAAGGACAGGGGAACTGCCATCCTTCTGGAATGTAGTGAGACACTATCAGAAAATACATGGATTACAAAAAAAACCCAAAAAAACCAACCAACAACAACACCCCAATAACAATTGCACACAGATATTTTTAACACATTTTTGACAAACCTACCTTCCTTTAATTCCAATTCCAGTCTGAAAGTTTTAAACTTTAAGGAATTTTTTTAAAAGGCAGAATATTTTACTTCATGTACCTTACTTTACTGTTCATAAAAGTATGTCAATGCTAAATGGATTTACATCATGACAAAATCTAACAAAACAATTTATGTGCTGAAAATTGACTGTAACCCAAAAAAAAAAAAAAATAGACAATCAGGAATGAATGGATGCGACAGGAAAATATTTTCCTTACTCTTAGTGGAATGCCTATGGAATCCAGAGAATCATCAGCCACAGGCTGCGAATTATGAACAGTTCTCTTCTGTTCCTCTACTGCATCTTCCTTGCTTGGATTTAACTTTGGTCGAAGAGATATATCAACTACTTTCTTAATGACTGGTGGATCAGGCACTGGATCTGTAAACAAAAGCAGGAGTCACCATTGCTATAAAATATTTAACATCAGAACCTTGGAGAAATACAAATGAAGTATCTTACTGGTTCGAAACAGTTTATATTTTCAATAGGACTGAATAAAGAAGGAATTTTAGAAAAGAACATATCCCGCATCTCCTTTAACAGTGCATTCTAAATACTTTGCAGAATATATTAATTTTAAACTTTGGGACCTTATCCCTTGATTCACAGATTTAAAACAAAAACAAAAAACCCGCATAGGCTCAGCCACAGAATCGTCGTTAACTACTCGAATGTAACTGTTATTACAACGCAGCAGCCTTTAAGCTCCACCTCTACCAGATTCTCCGGAAAGATTTCCGGAAGGGAAAAGGATCATAAACTGACTCATCCAAAATGTATCAAGTTTCAGCAAACAGTGATAAGGCAGTGTAGCATGCACTGGGGGGTGGGAAAAAAAGCAACATACTCATGCTTAAGAACATGCACGGTGAGCTCAAGAACAGTATTCTAAATGGAAATTAAACTTATGCAGTCACGTTTCATGCAATATAATCTGCATTCATCCCAGAGTATCGTGAGCAAATCCATCCCAGAGCTCATTAGCTGAACTTTCTAACTTACTTTTATGTATTGTTCTGGACTAGTTCCCCTCAATAACAGCTAACAAACATTTTAAACCAATAAAGTTTGATTTATTGAACCTGCTTATCAATATGATCTTAATATTAAATTCTTGATTATTTTAAAATGCTGGATGCTAATCAGAGGTGGAATTCATTTTTTTTTTACTACCGATTCTGTGGGTGTGGTGTGGCTTGGTGGGCATGGCAGGGGAAGGATACTTCAACATCTCCATTCCCTCCCCACTCCTGGGGGAAGGATATTGCAAAATCTCCATTCCCATCCCACTCTGGGGCCAGCCAGAGGTGATATTTGCCAGTTTTCCGAATTGCTCAAAATTTCCGCTACCGGTTCTCCAGAATCTGTCAGAACCTGCTGAATAGCACCCCTCATCAGGGGTGAAATCTAAAAATTTTCCCTACCGGTTCTGTGGGCGTGGCTTAATTGGTGGGCGTGGCTTGGTGGTCAGGAGACTGAATGGGCATGGCCAATAATAATAAATAATAAAAATAATAAAGTATACAAAACTTGGGAACGCACCGGTCTACCTTCTTTAAAAATAGAGGCACTGGTCTACTAAGTGCCTTTTTTTGGGAGGCACCTGTCTACCTTCTTTAAAAATAGAAGCACTGGTCTACCAATTGCCTTTTTTTTTTGGGAGGCACCGGTCTACCTTCTTTAAAAATAGAGGCACCGGTCTACTAGCCGCCTACAGCGCTGATCAGCTGTAGTGCAGCCCTTTGAAGCGCCGCGGCAGTCATTTAAGGCCGTTTGCAGCTATATCACCACCGAGAGCTTCAGGGACAGAGAAGAGGAACAGTGAGGTGTGGGCGGTGGGGGGGGGCAGGGACTTTTGCTACCCGTTCTCCGAACTACCTGCCCCCCATCGCTACCGGATCATGCGATCCGGTCCGAACCGGGAGCATTTCACCCCTGCCCCTGATGCTAATGCAGAAAAGTATCAAACTAGTCATTCTGGTAAAATTGGGGCTGGGCTATCAGAACTGGGCTGCAAACAATCCGTATAATCATTAGGTACAAACTAAGAGGACCCCTCGCTGACATTTCATGGTCTGTGGCTTTGAGATAAGGGGGATATTTCAAGCTCTTTTGAAATGGTGGGCCAGGTCCAGAGGTGGGCGTCACATACTGTAACAACCAGTTCGCCCAGAACGTGAACGTGTAAATACAGCAGCAAACATACAGAAATTATATAGGATGGGATAGCGCCGGGGTGGGGGTGGGCCCAGCCGCTGGTCGGAACTACTGGTTCACTCAAACCAGTCTGAACCAGCAGCAGCCCACCTCTGGCCAGGTCTCTTCCTTTTCCAAGATTGGCTTATGGAATTCCGGAGAAAAGTAGCATAAATATGTCACAGTTGCTGAACCAAGTACAATTCCTCTACCCTTGATTGGCAGCTCTTCCTTTACAGATTCACTAATGATACTCTATTAGATAAAAAGCACTTGATCGAATACAGCAGTAGAAATAACAACAGCTGGGAACAGCATAACAATATTTGGGGCATCATACCTGCAAGGCTACTAAGCCTTTTTTGCTGCTCTGCTGTGAGAAAGAGAGGAGGGGGAAAAGACAAATAAATTATTGAAACCATGATTGCCCTCAACTCTTGGTAAGACATTCCATAATCTGCTGAACAAAAACTCAAAGGAGTTTAAACACTCTACCACAATTAGCATTTCATCAAACCCAACATGTTAACCAGTGGTGGGATTCAAATAATTTAACAACTGGTTCTCCGCACTAATAACCGGCTGGGTGGGCTTGGCCATGGTGGGTGTGGCCAGGCCTCCTGCACTCTCTCCCAGGAGCAAAAACAAGCCGCAGAGGGGGGACGACGACTCCCTGCACTTACCTGGGAGCCAAAACAGGGCATGTGGGGACTTCTGGAAGGGGAGGAGAAGGGCCAGCCAGCAATTTAACAGCCAATTTGGCCGAAGTGGTGCAAACCAGTTGAATCCCACCACTGATGTTAACCCCTTTGCCCTTTAAATAAAATTGCTGAGCAAGAGTCCCATGTACAATGAATGAGTAACACGTTTACATATTTGATTCAAAGAACTTAATCTAATAAATAATAATAACTTGACATGCATACATTTTTTTTTCACCAAATCAGAAGGCTAAAAATCCCTAGAACTTTCCAAGTACTCCATAGACATTATCCTTGCTGGAACCTACAACAATAACGTGCTACCAACAATATGGGCTGATTATCTGATGGGCACTGAAGCCCAAAACATTGGGAGGGCACCAGACAGTCTACACACACAAATGGAGACTAAGTCTGAGTGAGGATGGCTTGCCTTACACTGTCCCTATATATATGTACCATTTCCCCAAAAATAAGACCCAACTGGAAAATAAGCCCTAGCATGGTTTTTCAGGATGCTTGTAATATAAGCCCTGTCCCCAAAATAAGCCCCAGTTAAGATTGTCAGCCAGATGGGTGCATTTAGTACTGTATTTCCCCAAAAATAAAACCTAACCAGAAAATAAGCCCTAATGCATCTTTTGGAGCAAAGATTAATATAAGACCCGGTCTTATTTTTGGAGAAACACGGTATTCAAGAAGAATTCTATATGGTGCACATTCAGAGCAACATATAGCTGCACCTTTATTGAATTACAGTAAGTGAGATACAAGATTCAAACTGGAACTTTAGTATGACCAATGAAAAATATTGATTCTGGTTTATTGAGGTGGAAGCTATTTGTGATTCTTCAGAATAGAATCTGGTCTCAAGAGTCTTACTGATCAATCCCAATTTATTTGCAAGCCAATTTATATCTGTATTCACCAGATCAGGGGTCTCCAACCTTGGCAACTTGAAGACTTGTGGACTTCAACTCCCAGAATTCAATTCCCAGGAATTCTGGGAGTTGAAGTCCATAAGTTTTCAAGTTGCCAAGGTTGGAGACCCCTGTACCAGATCAAAAGTAATGCTGATAAATGTTTGGTGTATTCTTTGATAAGTATGCAACAGTATCACATAAATGGATATTGCATTAACAACAGCTCCGAATAAGTCCTTCTGATCTAAAACCAAACTTTTTTTTTAAGATCCAAATGTTCAATGATACCAGATCCAAACATAACCAGCCCATAAGAGTGGACATCTTCCATCACCATTCTCCAAATGAAGAAAGGTTACAGTGAAGGAGTCTGAGAACTACCTTCTGCAGACCTTTAATTCTGAAGACCAGTCAGGAAAGTCTTTCTCACTGAACTTCGTGAAATCACAAGGGACAAGTTTTAACCGTCTCCTCTCATCTGGTCGCAGGTAAAGAAAGCTATCATAAATAGACCATCAGGCATAGGTTAAGTTTAGGTTGAAAAACAAGGCCTGATTTTGGAGCTTATATCATCTTTGAGCAGCTGGATGCTCTTGAAGATAGATACCGATGGTCCTCCAGTTACTGAAGCAATTGTGATTGGGATTGCCATCACTAAGTGATACAGTTGTAAAGTGCAATGTCATGTGACCAGAGGTAGGCATCACATACTGTAACAACTGATTCGCCCAGCAACCAGAAATATGAGTGTGTGCGAGACATCCGCACATGTGTGCGGTGTCACAAAGTACAGCAACTCACTCGCATACGCTATCCACACATGCCTGTGGCATCAAAAACACTGCGATATAGAACAGGATTGCACCCGGGCGGGTGGGCAGGGCCATCCACAGGTCGTAACTACCGGTTCACCCGAACCGGTCTAAACCAGCAGCAGCCCACCACTGCACGTGACCAAAGGCAATCCAGTCCCAGTTATTGTTATAACCCAAGATGCAGATGATTACGGTTGTGCAGTATGGCCACAAGCTCAGGGAGGCTAAGAAACAAGGGTGCAAGGTGCACATATTCACGTGTTGGGAGCTCAAGGAAGGTGGGAAAAACAGAGTGCAAAAGAGGCCAGAGAAAGAGGGCGTGGGGTATGTGTTTGCACGTGTGTGCATGTGTGGAAGCGAAGAAAGGCCAAGGGGCTGAAGGAGGCTTTCCAAATGACTTGCAACCTTCCCTTCTGGCTTCCCACTGACTTTGTTTGTGGGAAGCCAGCTGGGAAGATCACAAATGATGATCATGTGACCACAGAGACGCAGCACCATTGTAACAGTTGCTCAACAAATGGGCATAACTGGAAGACTACCTGTGGATAGACTGCAGCAGAAAGTAACCTCTCTAATTCACTTCCTGAATGTAGTCAGATGACTAGTCATGGTTTGTTTTTGTTTTGTTTTGGTAGAGACTGGAAGCCTGCCAAATAATACAATGCATGGATTAAAGAGAAGCAGCATAACGTTCTTCAGAGGAATGAATGAAAGTAGTTTTAGATTGTTTACATTAGGCTTACGAAAGGTTTTTGCCCTCCGTTCTCCCTGTGTCTAAAGAGTGGTAGGTGGAAAGGAGTATGGAAGGTTTTTGCCCTCCGTTTTCCCTGTGTCTAAGGAGTGGTAAGTGGAAAGGAGTACGGAAGGTTTTTGCCCTTCGTTTTCCCTGTGTCTAGGGAGTGGTAGGTGGAAAGGAGTACGGAAGGTTTTTGCCCTTCGTTTTCCCTGTGTCTAGGGAGTGGTAGGTGGAAAGGAGTTAAAGGAAGATGTTCACATTTTTTATATTTATGATGTCTTTCACATCATGATCATCACATGATTTTGGGGGAGGACCATAATCCCGGCTGTTTGTTCAGGCTGCACATAACAAATGTAAATGAGCAGCCTACTTCTTCCTCTAAAAATAATGCCTCGCTTAATCATGAGGAAACAAGTATCAAGTTATAGACACGGACTGAAATCCTAGCTGATTCCTCCTACTCGTTTTAGCATACAGATTCAATCTTCTGAGTTCTGCAAACGGAATTAAGCCTTTTACTATCTTTGTGATGGGCCACAAACAATTGAATGGGCTTCATGGAAGATACTGATGTAAAAAACTTAACACTCTGTAAGATCACAGTGAGTGCTGTGCCTTTCAAACATGCGCATGTACAAATTCTTTCCTTTCCCTTCCCTTCCCAATTTATAAGATCTTTAGAAGGCAGATGAAAAGAGAGGGGAAAACAACACAACTGAATTAAAGAAACTGGGGGAAAAAATAAGATGAAAGGAAGAGTTGCAGGGAATGAGCAAAAAAAGGTAAAAAAAGTAGAACCCCCAAAGTTAATTGTCCTTTCAAAAAACAAAATGCAGAAGTTGTGTCCTGAGCAGAGACAGGAAAAGACCTGGAGATAAACTTGCTGTTGAATTAGCAGAGGTTAACTTTCCTCAAGTATAAAAAACACAAGAAACTATTGGAAGTCTCGTTCTCACTAAACAAATCACATTAATTTCTCTGTAATTACAACAAAATCTCCCTCATCATCATATACAGTATTATGTCAGTTTCAGAGTTTTAAATATCGCTTGATCCCTAAACATTAAAACAGGAAGGCACTTTTCAGCCTGTGGACCCAGAAACCTAAAAGCAATCCACCTATTCCATCGCCTCTTATGTCTTCTTGCTCTGACTATAAACATTTCCTACCAACTGCTGAGAAATCTTTCACTGCTCGGTAAGAAACAAAACATCTGCTGCATAACGGCACCTAAGAACAACAGGAGTGGGCTTCAAAAATTTTAGTAAGGCGTTCTCTGCCCGGTTGCTGGGTGGGTGTGGCCATGGTAGGCGTGGCTTAGTTGGCCTCCTGCACCATGGCGGCGGTGGCGGAGGTGGGGGGGGGCTTTTTGCCCTCCCTGGGCTCCAGAGGCTTTACTTGAGCCTCTGGGAGGGCGAAAACGGCCTCCCCCAGGCTCTGAAGGCCCGTTTCTGGCCTTCCTGAACTTCCGGTAGGCCCATTTTTCGCCCCCCCCCCAAGCCTCCATGCATGCCCTGCACTTACCTGCATTGAAAACGGGCCACGTGGGGACTCCTGGGAGGGGTGGGGAGGGGTGGGCGGGGCGGGGCGGGGCCAGCCAGGAGTGGGATTTGAGGGTTCTCCAAACTGCACAGAATCTTAGCTAGAAGTTCTCCCGAACCCCTGCAAACCCCCAGCAGCCCACCCCTGAAGAACAAGTAAAAGTATGAAAAGAAAACCCATCCATAGAGCCAATTTGGTCTAGTGGTTAAAGCTCCAGAAGACTCTCTTAGGCATGAAAGAGGTCAGGTGATTTTGGGTCAGTCATTCTTTTTCAGCTCAAGCCACCTCACAGGGTGGTTGTTATGTGGAAAACAGGAGGAGGAAGGAGTATGAGGTATGTTTGCCACCTTGAGTTATTTATAAAAATAATAAAGATGGGATGTAAACAAATAAATATGGCAGAACCTACAATGGAAGTTATGTAAGTCAATATAACTGTACTCCAATCTCGGAAAACAAGTTTTCAATTTCCTGGTTTTTTTCCCCTCAAACATTTTAGGAAGTTTTATTTTTTCACAGCTGCATTATAAAAGGCTACTGATGTGAACTGTGTTGAACATCATTTGGCTTATTATACACAATAAAGTTTACTTCAGACCTACAAAGGTTTTGATGGCCTTTTATATTCGTTTTATTTCGTGTTTTTTTTTTATTTTATTGAAAAAGTTTTACAACAATTAAATTTTTCCCCCTCCCCCACCTTCCCCCCTCCCTCCAAAACCCCCCTCCCCCCCCGACTTCCCGGAGCAAACACAAGGTATAGTTCATTAAACAAACAGTCATACATTAAATTTTTAAAATCTAACACAATTATAATCCTTCTCTCTCACATAACCTGACTTCTTCCATTAAAATCAAAAACAACATCCTTCATTCAAAGGCAATCCGAAATTTCTTAATCTGATATCTATTTTGAATATAATCAATCCAGTTCTTCCATTCCTTTAAATATTTTTCTTGAGTACTGTCTTTCAAGAAGGCTGAGATTTTAAAAGACAGTACTCAAGAAAAATATTTAAAGGAATGGAAGAACTGAATTGATTATATTTTATTTCGTATTTTGATTAGCATTAGATTGGCTAGATACTTCTGGCACTTTTATTGTCCTTTCCTTTGTTATTTTCTTTGTCCCTGTTCTGGGAAATTTGGAGTTTCCTCCACTTCATGACGGCGGCAATCCCCCATTACCAAATAATAATCCTAGCAAAATATGAAGCACGGAGAAGAGTGGCTTTCATTTTACCTCTGTTGTGCTGCAGAAGGACAATTGTAGGGTTAACAATTGTGGTGGAAGGGTAAACACCCAAAGATTTGTTGATCGTCATTGAAACAGCAGGGCCACCGCTGGGCTTAGAGGCTTCATGTGGCTGGGGGCAGGTATCCTGAAACACACAAGCGCGAAGGTCATTACTTGCGTAAGATTGCTGAAGACCGTTTTGGCGACGAAAAAAACAAACAAACAAGTAAGTGGAACAGTTCAACAGAACCCACCAGCACAAGAAGTTGCTTTCACACAACATCTTTCTTGGTGCAGTGTGCACATACAGAAAAAGAAAAAAAAAGGATGAGTAATTACATTCTGGGCCAGAAAAAGGGAAAGTGAATACACAAGACTTGGCGGCAGGAGTGATTGTTTGTGCACATGCATGTCTCATGCTTGATGAACTGTCTCTACTTTAGAAAGAAGACTGGCAGTGCTATTTGCAAGCAGTTAGCCAGCAGGATGTTAGTAAAAACCAGGACTGTGTGAGGAAGGAAGAACGCAGAGTCAGTCAGGACAAAATGGTGACCCATTCCAGGTTGGAGACTGATAAAAAACCTGGTCAGCCAATGGCAGAATCTCCTCAGAAATACACACACTGTTTCAAGCAGAAAACAGTCTGAGCCCATACAGTCATTCTGAAGCTTGAAACCCCAAAACATCTGGAAATGTGTTTTTTTTTTCCAAGCTGAGACTGAAAGCAACTGTTTAAAACTGTGATGGCGAATCTATGACATGCGTGCCACAGGTGGCACGCGGAGCCGTATCTGTGGGGACGCAAGCATTGCCCTAGCTCAGCTCCAGCATGCATGCGCGCACCAGCCAGGTGATTTTCGGGCCTTCCTTTCTAGGACCGGGATGCCTTATGCACGGTCACTCATGCTCTCGTCACTTCTCGTCTGGATTATTGCAATGCTCTCTACATGGGGCTACCCCTGAAGTGCACTCGGAGACTCCAGTTAGTCCAGAATGCAGCTGCGCGGGTGATCGAGGGAGCTGCACGTTGCTCCCAGGTAACACCGCTCCTGCGCAGTCTGCACTGGCTACCTGTGGTCTTTCGGGTGCGCTTCAAGGTTCTGGTTACCACCTTCAAAGCGCTCCATGGCTTAGGGCCCGGGTACTTACGGGACCGCCTGCTGTTACCTTATGCCTCCCATCGACCCGTACGCTCCTACAGAGAGGGTCTTCTCATGGTGCCGTCCGCCAAGCAATGCCGGCTGGTGGCCCCCAGGGGAAGGGCCTTCTCTGTTGGAGCACCTACCCTCTGGAACGAACTTCCCCCCGGTTTGCGCCAAATATCTGACCTTCGGACCTTTCGCCGGGAATTAAAAACTTACTTATTTATCCAAGCGGGACTGGCCTGATTTTTAAATTTTAAATTTTAAATTTTAAATTTTTGTAATTTTATATGGGTTATTTTAGGTTGGGTCAATTGACGGTTTTAATTCGGCCATTATTGAATATGTATTTTAAATTGATATTTTAACTTTGTATACTTTTTTGTTTTTATTTTTGGCTGTACACCGCCCTGAGTCCTTCGGGAGAAGGGCGGTATAAAAATTTAAATAAATAAATAAATAAATAAATAAATAAATAAATAAATAAATAAATAAATAAATAAATAAATAAATAAATAAATAAATAAATAAATAGGAGCCTGGGGAGGACGAAAACAGCCTTCCCCAACCCCACAGAGGCCCTCCGGAGGCCGGAAACAGCCCATTTCCCAACTTCTGATGGCCCGGAAGGCCTGTTTTTTGCTCTCCCCAGGCGCCAGAGGCTTTCTAGGAGCCTCGGGAGAGCGAAAAATGGGCGTACTGGGCCCACCGGGCCATCACATGCCAAAAGCAGAGAAAGCGTGGGGGGGAGTTTTGGGCATGCATGCGCAGGGGGCAGGGCACATTGAATTATGGGCGTGGGCATGTACATGCATGACCCCCCCGTGCTCCCCCCGCTTTTGGCACATGACAGGAAAAAGGTTAGCCATCACTGGTTTAGAGGGTTCTGCACAGATAACCCATAATTGGACTGCTGACTTGTATTTTGCTGGTGCTCCAGAATAAATTATCTACACCTTGACCAGTTCAGCAACTGAGCAACCATCTGAGATATAGTGAAGTGACACCGGGAGACAGAACAGTGGGGGACAGGCGGAGTGGCCATGCGAGAGTATAGCTAAGTGAGCTGCCTCTCTGGATTGGACTCTGCTGCCAGGAAGAGACCATGAGAGGGAAAACTGAAATAATCTGTGACTAGAGGCTGATCCTCTTGCTGGCAAGGATCTATCTGGATCCCTGGATTTAAAATCTCATCCCACCTCACTGTAGTTCAAACGTGCTATGTTTGCGCTTCGATCCTGCTTGCCTGTCTCTGTGACCCAAGGATGAAGGGAAGCTTCATTCAAAATAGCAATAACCATTCATAGAGCACTGCACACCAGAACAACTAGACACAAGAACAGTTTTTCCCCGAAGGCCATCACTCTGCTAAACAAATAATTCCCTCAACACTGTCAGACTATTTACTGAATCTGCACTACTATTAATCGTTTCATAGTTCCCATCACCAATCTCTTTCCACTTATGACTATACTTATACACTTATAACTTGTTGCTGGCAATCCTTATGATTTATATTGATATATTGATCATCAATTTTGTTGTAAATGTTGTACCTTGATGAACGTATCTTTTCTTTTATGTACACTGAGAGCATATGCACCAAGACAAATTCCTTGTGTGTCCAATCACACTTGGCCAATAAAATTCTATTCTATTCTATTCTATTCTATTCTATTCTATTCTATTCTATTCTATTCTATTCTATTCTATTCATTGACTGAAAATCTGATTGAAAAAGTATCCCAAGATTAAAAAGCTGTACCATCTGTTTAATAGTTATAGTAGCAGAAGCAGGAGCAACTTCAAGACTCCATATTGGCACTGTAGAGTCTAGGTCAAGTTCAAGCATGCCAATCCCTCTGGGGCACGTTTAATGCACTGCCAGATAGCACTAGCACTTAGACTTATACACCACTTCATAGTGCTTTTACAGCCCTCTCTAAGGGGTTTACAGAGTCAGCATCTTGCCCCCAACAATCTGGGTCCTCATTTTACCCACCTCGGAAGGATGGAAGGCTGAGTCAACCTTGAGCCTGGTGAGATTTGAACTGCTGAACTGCAGCTAGCAGTCAGCTGAAGTAGCTTGCAGTACTGCACTCCAACCACTGCGCCACCTCGGTTCTTTGCTAAGATGCTATTGATTGGTTCACCTATTGTACTTAGACGAGAGCATGAAACATTCCAAGGATTGGGTGACCAACCCCGGCATACAAACAAACCTGTAAGATATACTCATCAACCAGGATCCTCAGTAACTGTTCTCTACTAGGTAGAGGCATGTTGACCCTTATCACTCATGCAGAATTGATGGAGTACCTTGTCTTTTCTAACCTGAACTTCTTCCTGATGGACTTCCCCAATCTAACACAGCAATGAGCCTTCAGACCTATCCACTTCCATGCTGCCAACATACTGCATAGCTGATAGTAAGGTTGTCCCTCCAATACTAACTTATCTGGGTCATACTCATAACTAGACATGGTAAGACAAAAAAGAAATATTACTCTCATAAACATGGAATGTCAGGTTGCACGTACTTTGTGTTCAAATCTCATAGCGCTAGCACTCTTGGCTACAAAATATTTCCCGAGAAAACTGAGATCCATGGGCAATTTTTCTAATAACACAATTTGAGCCACCATGGATGTTCAGGCAATAAACATCAACATCATCCACAAACATGGACTTCAAGCCATCAAGAACACCATTACTAATACCAATACACTATGCCTAGCTATCACTTCACTTTTGGTAATAATTTATACCTGCAAATCAGTGGCCCAGCCATGGGCAGACACATTGCTCTTCATATAACATCATCTTCATGTTGACCCAGAATAATCCTTTCTTAAGTTACATGTCTTTGCATGTAATCTGGATCTGCATAAGCACTTGTCTTCCCTTCTTCCTCTTCCCCACCTCATTACAATTTAATGGCTGCAGCTCATGAAAGCTTATCCCTTAAAATTTGTGAGTTGAAAAATGTGCTACTAGACTCCTTCTGATCCATAACTAGACAATGGTTCATCTCGATGAATCACTGATTTTTATGCTTATATTGCCTGGGACGTGACTGCTTATGGAAGAGACTGATGTGGCTGAATGGCTCATTACCCTTTGATTGATGCTGTTCACGTTTTTAAGATAATTGGATGTCTCTTTCTCAGGGGTAGAGCAGTACTTAATGATGTTCACAGGTAATGGAGACCCTGTGCATTCCTTAGTCCCTGCACCGCCTCAAATGCAGTGGGTCTCAGACGCAATCCCTCAACCCTCAGCACTATTGGCTTGCTCCTTTGGCCCTTCCACAACCGTAGCACAGCTAAAAGTGATGCTCAGGCAGGATTGAGCTGATTATGAGGCCTCACATACCCACACAGGGTATGGATGGAAGAGATACTTTGGTCCAGAGGAAAGAGGACATTCAAACCTCTAATAATTGCCTGTCTCCCCGAAGGGCAAGGTGTGGGAAGTTGGACTTTATGTGTAAGCTTGTATGTATGCATCCTGCAAAAGAAAACAAATGTGGCAGGTAAATAAAAAATGCATAAACTGCTATTCTCAAAGAGGGTTGATAATACTATGAGGATGCAAACCCAAAGAGTGTTAAACATGATGGAGGGTTTGCATGCATTAGTTTCATTTGTATTGATTTATATCCTGCCCATTCCCAAATGGTTTTGGAATTCAGTGATGGGTGGAGAAACTGAAATTCAAAACCAGCAACACAATCCTCCTAAACGTTTCTTAAGGGCTCGAATAATAATACTGCTTTTCAAACCCATTTAACTTCAAGCGCAGTTTGTTCCATGATGAAGTCCCACCATGGATAAAGTAGAATTTAATATTGGTTGTAAATATAGCAGGGCTGCTACATCCAATCACCACTCTTTCTACTGCACCCTGGCCATATTTCTGATCCATCTTCAAAGGCTACTCCACAAATAATGCACTGCATATTTCCTAACATTCCTGGCACAGTATGTTCTAAGGAAAGGAAAGGCAATCTGTCCTAAGACATCAGATACTTCCATCTAACTCCATTCCACTGGTATGCTAGGGAGCAACTTAGGCGTAAGTTGCCCTGAGCCAAAATAGGGTGTTTTATGGCTGGTTCTAAGATAGCCATTTTGTGAACAGGTAGGTCTTCTGTTATCATCATTTTGAGTGGGTCCACTTCACGCCCTTGTTGCAACCTCCCTAAATTTTGCACTCCTAACCTAAGCCATGAATAATAAAGCTTGCCTGGCCCAAAGGTCTGGATTACTTTCGAGGGTATCTCCAGCAAGAACATATCTGAGGAAGGCCCATCTTTTCTGTATCGTTTTAGGATGACCCTTTTCTCCACTCAGAGCAGGGGTGGGATTCAGCCGGTTCAGACCGATTCGGTCAAACCGGATGCTAATTTTACATCTGGTTCGCCAAACCGATAGTTGTAAGGACTGGCTGGCCCCTCCCCTCCCAAGAGTCTCATTTTGGTTGCCAGGTAAGTGCAGGGCCCGCACAAAAGCTCTGGGAGGGCGAAAAACGGGCCTCCTTGAAGTTCCAGAAGTTCGGAAACGGGACCATTTCCATCCCCCAGAGGGCCTCCGGAGCCTGCAGGAAGTCGTTTTTGTCCTCTTGGAAGCTAAACAAAAGCCTCCAGAGCCTGGGAAGGGCAAAAAACAGGCCTCCCAGAAGTTCAGAAATGGACCCATTTCTGGCCTCTGGAGCCCGGGGGAGGCGTTTTCACCCTTCCGGAGCTCGAGAAAAGCCTCCAGAATTTGGGGAAGGCAAAAATGTCCCCCCGCCCGTGGTGTAGGAGGCGAAGTAGGCCACACCCACCATGCCCATGCCCACCCAGCAACCGGGCAGAGAACTGGTTGCTAAACTGATGAGGGAAGGGAAATCTTCTCTGTGCCATTTCTGGATGAAAACATTTCTTTTCTCTCCCTGCAACAGTTCCGATTCAATTATTTTGTCTGTGCAGAAGGAAAGATGTGGATGTAACACTTGATGATGTCCACGGAGAAAGGGGCCTTCCCTGTAGAAGAAGGACCTCCTGAGGATATGGGGAAAACCCATGGACAATTAATCCAGATGCTCCCCCTATTCATGATCTAAGGTTTCTTCTATCATGCGTTTTAGCTGTAACATGCTGGTTACAGCCAAATGTAGAGTTTTCAAATATGAAAAAAAAAAAAGAACACAACGGAATATTATACAAAGGAAGAGTTTTGAGGTCAGAAGAGACAAACAATACACATGCCACAGAACAGAAGCAAAATTTCATGCCGCTATCAAACAGTGCGGAAAGTCCAGGTTTAGTAGGCCAGTGAAAGGTGATTTCAACTTGGGTGTATCACTTGTTTAGCGGTAGACTCAGCATGGGTGTAGTAAAGCTTACTGTTTGAAAGACCATTCCTGTCCTTTCAGCCTCCAAAATGCTGCTTGAGGTTTCTGTGGCTGGAGGGATCAGTAGAGGAGGTGGTGATGAGAGTGAAGGTAGCTCTGCGTGAGTGTGTGGTGCAGACTGAGGTGAAAACAATGGGTGCTGGTGGTTGGAAGTTTTCTGGAGGTGAGGGGGAATGAAATCGTCTAGCGTTGGAAGGGCCAGAAGGAAACCAGGAGACACGTTGTTTGAAATTTCTAAACCTTGGTCAAAATGGCGCTGAGGTGCTGGTGATGTACTTGGGCTGGCTTCTTCTCTGCCTGGCTGAATCTGTTGAAAAGGCCCTGTTATAATCTCAGTTTGAACTGAGGTGGTAGGAGAGGAAGTGGCAGCCTGTGGGAGACAATACCTTAAGATAATAACAGCAGAGTGTCAGCGTTCCAGAAAAAAAAACCCAACTCCAAGTAAAAACACCAAAGGAAGCATCTTTCAAAGTTCTATTTACTGGGATAGGTAAACTGGCACATCTGGGAAAACCCGAATCTGAGAGGGCCGGGTTTTCCCTCAGTAAATCAAAAACCCCGAAACCATCTCCTGACTCCACAGTCGATCACATGTGCCAATCGCCAACCATCCCATCTCGAGACAGCACTATGACCACTCCTTCTCCAGATTTATTTTATTAAATTTATTTATTTTATTAAATTTTTATACCGCCCTTCTCCCGAAGGACTCAGGATGCAGGATCGGCCTGTCCTTGACCGACAGGAAGAATGCTATGATGTCTAAAGACAACCCTTCTACTAAATCCCCCCTCCTACTTTCCCACACATGAAAAAGTGGCAGCACAGAAGCTTCCGGCCTAATATGGCTTCCAAAGCTGACACAGAGAGGTGCAGGACATTCAAAGACCCTACCTCAAGGAAAGACCTGCTCGTGAGAGGAACCTTTTCCCAAAGTAGCTCATTTTACCTAGATGGCAACTTCTCACATAGCTCTCAAATACCCTGTTTCCCTGAAAATAAGACTTCCCCTGATAATAAGCCCAATCGGGCTTTTGCGCACATGCACTAAAATAATCCTCCCCGCCAAAAAAATAAGACTTTCCTGAAAAGATTTAAATGCAGAGCTGGAAATCAGGTAAGATGGCAAGAGGAGCCCCATCTTGCTCCACCCGCCCCAAAATAATAAGACCTCCCTGAAAATAAGGCCAAGTGCTTATTTTGGGGCTCAAAAAAATATAAGACAGGGTCTTATCTTCAGGGAAACACGGTATCATAATCAATCAACAGATCAACTTAAATTACCCTCTATCCTCACATAGTGGCACTTTGTGCCAGCTGCTATATTGACCTTTATCTAAAATAGAAAGAAGTATTAGAAATAAAACTGTGTTCTTTGTTGTATCTCCTGCCCTGGATGCTACTGAGGATGCTACTGAAAACATTTGGGTGTGTGTGTGTGTATATGTGTGCTTTAAATCATATTTCCAGGGTCAGCCTAGGCCCTAGGGGCTTTCTGAGTTCAATTTGCAAAGAAGTCCTTGGGGTTTCCACAAAATGTGAAATATGATGAGAAGCTAGAAAGTGTAGAGAAGAACATGAAAAATAGTAAGCTTAGAGGCCAAATTCCATGAAGAAGAGTTAAAGGAACTAGTTATGTTGAGCTAAAAAAAAAAAAAAAGCAAAGGGGAGACACTGAAAGGCTATCATAGGAAAAAAGTTATGGATATAATCCAGTAGTGGGTTTCAAATCCCGGCCCTACCGGTTTGCTATCGGTAGCCCATGGCGGTTCTGCGCATGCACTGAGCATTTTTGATGACGTCTGGACAGGTGGGTGGGGCCTCCCGCCACGACCATTATCAGCAACCTACCAACTGATATAATCTCTATAGTGCCCAAGAATACAAGAAGATTTAAAGACAGTCATCTAAATGTGACATAAAGAGGAATTTCCTGACCCTAAGATCTATTAAAAACAGTGGAATAGCTTGCCTCGGAGTCAGGGGTGCTGTAACCAGGTTTTCAAGCAAAAGTTTGACAGCTTGGTCTGAGGATTCTATCCCTAGATGGATTGTACCACGGTTCCTTCAAGCCCTAGAATTTTATGAGTCTATAAAATAGAGTGCAATATGCTTTCATAATAACTAGCTGAAAACATCAAGGATGCCTTAACAAATTGTATCTGTTTAAATGTGAACCTCATATCTGAATAGTGATAAACTATGGTTTCTCCTAAATAATCTAAAATAAATTTACGTTCAGTTAAAGCTATTTTTTCATTACTATGTAATAGCTTCATACTTTTATTGCCAAAACCAAACAAGCCAAGAGAAATTGAGGCTCTAAGAAAAAAATTGTAAAGAATATTTAAATAGAATTGGACATAGAACCACAGAATTATCTGCTGCTTCTTACACTGCAGTGAAGCAAATCTTGTTAGAATTTATTTCTACAGTGAATCTTTCCAATATCAAAACTCTCAGATTTAGAAGCAAATTATCTAGACTGGATCACAGTAACAGTGTAATTAGACCAGAAGAAGGCTAACAACTGGGACAGAAAAAAAGAAAAAGAAAAAGATGGACACACAGCCCTCATCTATGTTATGATGATGATTAAGATTATGATTCTCAGAAGGCATATTTTGGAAAGTAGGCAAATCATAATCAAGATTCCACGTTTATTCTTTTCCGTATTCCAGGCGAACCTAGAATACAGGGGGCCGAATACAGAAGTATTTCCTAATTGAGTTCATGCCCATTGCAACAACTGAATAAATTAGTTTGGAAACACTAAATCATGAAAACCAACCAACCAAGAAACAAATTTGTTCTTTTTTTTTCTTTTTAAAAAAAATACCCATTTCAAAAAAGTAATATTCCTTGGGTGTAAATACAAATTACTAAAATTACAAGTCAGAGGTCCATCTAAGACACACGCATCCCTCATTATTCACACCCATCTAGGCTTTGAGTTGTTAGCTACTTACGTATGGCTTGCTCTCCGAGAGGTTCGGTCTTACACTCCAGTAATCCTTCACAGACAGAATCTCCCTATTCGAGTCAACACCGCAAGGTCTTCTCCAGCCATCTAGAAAATGAAGACTCTCAGATTATTTAAGCAATATTTAACGGTAAAGATGTACATTTGCATAAACAACAGGTGTTTTTTTTGAGGAAATAGTAAAAACTGAAGCTTTAAATAATTACCTGGTTGGTTGGTTTCTTCTTGCTGTTCGGCAGAATGAACTGGTGACACGTATCAGAGAGGATAAGAAACGGGAAAAGACATCATATTTTAATACACGCAGAGAAGTGGACTACTATCATTTTGCGCATGGAACACTTTCCAGCAAGGCTGCCTAATTCCCATAGAAACATGACTCCTTACAACGCCTGACCTTTACAAACACAAAGCCATAGTTCAGCCTAGTGAAGAAACAATTGTTCACTGACATTTCATTCTAGCGCACAAAAAGGCAGCCAGAGTTCTCAGGAGGAATTTCAAATGCCACACATGATTGCAAATGGAAGATTTTCAATATTTAACCTATGATGCAGGCCCGGGAGGGGAAAATGTATCTGTCCTTCATTAGCCTTGCCAGGCAAGATGATTGAGAGCCACAAACAAGCAAGTGCATTTAAAAGCACCGATATATCACATGCTATCTTTGTGGAGCCGCATCAAGAACACCAAGCCATAGTGTTAACACTTTAAATGCTTGCCTCGTTTATGCTGCTCTGAAATCATAACGGCAAAATCTCCTTTTTTTTTGTCGCTAGAAATATTATCACAGCATTGCAGGTTTCTTAGCTAGACTTTAGGCAAGTTTATGGTTCTCTCTCTCTCTCTCTTTTTTGTTTTTACTCCTTCTGACATTTTTCTGTATTTGATGATTTTGGCACCGCTTATCTTTCCCACCCTTCTCAAAATATGAGAAAAATAATCTCCCTAGCTCAGCAACACACTTTTTAAAGCACAACTAAGAGAATAAAGCACAAGAAGCCCATCTCCATGGTAGGAAATTTTACTTTTGGGCTGCTGGAAAAGTATAGAAAGAGCAGGGGGGGGAAAATCCAGCCAGCAGCAACGTGAAGGAAGCTGCATAGTAATACGGTAGAACCTGAAAAATCAGACGTGATCAACTTTTCTGGACCACTGACCAACAGTTAATTTTATGTCATGCCCTCGAAAATAATCAAAGGCCAAAAGGACAGAGAGAGTAAGAGACCAGAACACAAATAGTACTAATTTACCAGCTTAAATAAACAGACCTTCTTCATTCCCCCAATATTAATTGGATTATTCCAAAAAGTTTAGAAGGTCATGAAAACTTTAGCAGTAAAGGCAGTACTTTATTAATATATAATTACTATATATTTACTGTACTATTTTTATTTTATTTATCATTTACTGTTGTACTGTTGCCCAATAATTGCTTCCTTAAGATAAACCATTAAGCGAGGCAAGGATGAAAACATACATTTCGGAAGATAAACTGATTGGTTTAAAAAACTGAACATACTGCATAGTCAAATAGTCTGTAGGTATTAGATTCACACCATTTTTCATTTCCATTTTCTCTCACCTTAAACTTTACAGCAGGGGTGTCAAACTCAATTTCACTAAGGGCTGCATCAGGGTTGTGTTTGACCTCGAGGGGTGGCAGGCTAGACGTGGCCAGGGTGGGGTGGCCAGCTCGACCTCACTCGTATCGGGGGCGCCTGTGGTGGCCCGAGCACTCTGCCAGTGAAAACAGGCTCCCGAGCTCCGTTTTTGGCTGCAACGGCTTCCTGCAACCCTCTGCCAGTGAAAACGAAGCTCGGGAGGACCACTCTGTTTTTGCTGGCAGAGGCACTATGGGCCAGTCCTTTGTTGTATCCAGGGTGGCCCCGTGGGCCAGATCTAAGCACCCTGCGGGCAGCAGTGGGATTCAAATAATTTAACAAGCGGTTCTCTGCCCTAATGACCAGCTGGGTAGGTGTGGCTTGGTGATCATGTGACCGTGTGGTCATGGCCAACTCAAAGTCACTCAGGTCGAAGGGCGCTTCGCCTTAGCTGTTACAATGTAATAAGGGTTAACCTGAGAGGCAGTTTCTGTAAGCAGGGCAATAAAGATTAGGCTAGAAACAACACCAGAATGTTTCCTTCCTGCCGTCCTTACAGGATTAGCCCTGTAAAGTGGGGAAAAAAAATAAGATTTCTTCCAACAACCGGTTCTCCGAACTGCTTAGAAAGTTAACAACTGGTTCTCCCGAATAGGTGCGAATTGGCTGAATCCCACCACTGCCCGAGGGCCAGATCTGGCCCCGGGCCTTGAGTTTGACACCCCTGCCTTACAGAGGCTCCTTTCAGTGATTTGTCAATGGCAGCCATCCATAAATGCCAATGTTGCTGCTGATTTGGGGCAGGAGATGAAAAGCACAATTTTGGTTAGGGGGCAGAGAGCCCTTAGGATCTCTTCCCTGGGGAAGTTTGAAATGGAATTTGAAAGAAGCATAAGGAAGAAAGAGAGAGGAAAGGGGAGAGAAATCATCACTGGATTTTTTGAGCATCATATAAATGTCCCTTGATTAGTTGAGATACTATCATATGAAACTGCAAGTGCAAATCCATGATCAAGCTTCCAATTTAGCACCTGGCCTACAAGGAAATCAACAACAAAAAAATGTAATAGCAAGAATTTTACGCCTCTGTCTGCATATAGTTAATGATTTAATAGAATTGGGTGATAAAGCGGGCAGTAAAGAAAAATGTAGCCTATTGAATCAGTTGTATAGTTACAACAGAAGGGTTTAGCAGACTTTCGTCATAACAGACAAAAGACCTGTCCATACACTACCCATTTTTGTGCATGAATGAAGTTTTGCTTGCCCTTTTATGCATGAATAAAATAAAATAAAATACATTTGCCTGCATAAAATTCCACTCCCATTTTACAAATGCATATGCATGCATAGAATTCTGTGAGCTGAAGGCCACACGTGTTCTTTATTGCCCTTACTATAACTGAAACAGATGGCTAAATACTTTAACAAGACACTGTCTATGTCAGTGCCATGATTAAAGAAATCCATTTCCTACACTACCACATGCCTAGGGAGAATTATGATGATGGGATGGGCAGCAGCTGCTACAGCGTGTTATTGTCCCCAGCAGCTATGTAGTAGTTGGCAGGGTCAAGCAGACCTGCTAGGGCTACTTGCTAACTATGAGAAGGCATCACAAAAGGAGTATGACTTTTAACATTATTAATTCATGACCAGAGATTTTAAAAAAATTCCTCCCCATGGAGAAGATTTCAGAAGGAAATTGATGACAATATTCTAATATTTCTCTATAAATTAGAAAAAGATAAAAGCAGTAAACATATCCAATTTCAGTGCTCAGAGTCTTCTAATACCAATGGCCATTTAGCAAAAACATTGCCAGTCGAGAAATCAGCAAGCAAACAGCAAAGAACTTTCCAATCAGTCTACCCAAAGGGTAAGAAAAGGTTATGAATTTTGCTTACCAGTGTGACAGAGGGAGCAGTGATGAAAAATGTGGCTTATTGATTCAGCTGTGGAGTCATCGCACACAAGCACACGTGTCCCTTTCATCAACACTGAAGGTAAGGTAATGAACCCTGCCAATTTGAATGCCTTTGTTTGGGATATAGGACAGTGTTGGTGAACCTTTTTGGCACCGAGTGCATGGGAAAATGCCACAAACCGGAAGAGCACCTTTCTGGCGCGCACGTGTGGGAGTGCCCGAAAACGGAAAAGCAGTTCCCCGGGATGCATGCGCGCCAGGGACCTGCTCTTCCGGTTTCCGGCACTCCCGCACGTGTGAAGACCAACTGGTCGGCGCGCATGTGCACACCGGAACCCGGAAGAGCAACGAGCAACGGCTGGTGTGCCCGGAGAGATGGCTCTGCATGCCACTTCCAGCACACGTGCCATAGATTCGCCATCACTGATATAGGAGAAGCAAGTCTATAAAGATAACAGAGGAACATGGAAGATAAGAATATCAAGAGTAGTACATAGTGGAACTAAAGAATGCAAGAGAATATATGGAATACTGGTGGTTCGTCACTGAGCAGTGAGTAACACAAGGATGTGTGTTTCCCCTTGGCGATTACTTATGGAAAAATGCACACAGAATGGTTGTTGTAATGTTAACACCATATTGGTTGAGATATGAATGTGCATACTTCTATGTGCAGATGATGCTGTGTTCTTGGCCAAGAACCTGAACGATTTGCAGCCAATAGAAGGTAGGATAGGGGAGCAGTGCAACAAGGATAATGAACCTGCACTTCATGCACTAACAGAAAAATGGGGCCGTGATAGCTCAGGCTGTTAAGAAGCCTGTTATTAGAACACAGCAGCCTGCAATTACTGCAGGTTCAAGCCCGGCCCAAGGTTGACTCAGCCTTCCATCCTTTATAAGGTAGGTAAAATGAGGACCCAGATTGTTGGGGGGGCAATAAGTTGACTTTGTAAAAAATATACAAATAGAATGAGACTATTGCCTTATACACTGTAAGCCGCCCTGAGTCTTCAGAGAAGGGCGGGATATAAATGTAAACAAAAAAAAAAATCAAAGTGAACAACTGCAAGTTATATACATAAATGGTGAAAAATTAGAGCAAGTAAATTATTACCATGTTTACCGAAGAAGGGAAAACTGAGAACTGTCAGTTTCTATTTTTCAACTCTGTTAGAAAAGATAGCATGGGAAATATGAAATCCATTCCAAGAAATTTGCATTTATTAAACATTCACACCAGTGGTGGTATTCAGCCGGTTCTATACGGTTCGGGCGAACCAGTAGCGGCGGCTGCAGAAGGCTCCGCCCACCTGCCCGGATGTCATCACATCCCGTTTTTGATGCTCTGTGCATGCGCAGAGGTGTCGTGCATGAACGAAGCAAGAGAGAGAGTGCTCACATTTGGGAACCGGTAGCAAAGGTAAGTCAATACCACCCCTGATTCACACCTTGTTATATAGAGTAGGGTATGTCAGAAGAAACATAAAAGATGAATGAGATGAGCATATCTTACTTACGAAAAGTTTGTGGCAAAACAAGAAGCAAAAGTCAAGAATTGAATGGCTGCTGAACCAATGCAGATAAAATAAAAATGAGTAAAGAATGGGAAAGAAGTACACTGAGGTGGTTTGGTCATACAGAAAAACAAATGAAGATTGAATTGTAAAATAAGAAAAATATATGAAAACTGAATGGGATGAACAAAAGGAAAAGACTAAGAAAGTAGCAGTTGGGAGAAAGAAAGAGAGAAAGAAAGAATATCAATATCAATATCAATATGGAGCAAGCCTTAATATTGGCTTTTTGTTGAAAGAAGAAAAAATCTGAAATTGCTGGAAATTTAGGGGAGAGTGACCATGTCATCCTGGAATTCAACATAATGTAGGCATAAGTAACTGACCAAAGTCAGTTTTAGACTTTAAGAGAACGGACTTCAACACACTAAGATAGCGTTTAGGAAGGATTTCAGGGATGGAAATCCTAAAGGGGAAAACAACTCCAGATGCTTGGGAAACTGAAAAATGAGATTATAAAAGCCCAATCAACACAATACCACAGAGAAAGAAAAACAAGAGACCCCAATTATTTGACAAAGTAGACCACAGTCTACTTGGTAAAACAGAACATGGAATAGACAGTACCACCACCAAATGGATTCACAACTGGCTGACCAACCACACTCAGGGGGTAATCCTCAATGGAACTACACAATCTAAATGAGGGGATAGAAGGATAACTCATCATAATTTTAGATGACACCAAGCTAGGGGCAATAGCTAACCCTGTAGATGATAGATTCAATTCAGAAGACTTTGACAGACTTGAACACTGAGCCGTATCCAACAAAACACAATTCAGTGGTGAGCAAAGTTCCACACATAGGCAGGAAAACCAAATGCACAGATATAGACTAGATGTTACCTGGCTCAATAGTAGAAACTATGAGAGGGATCTAAGTGTCCTACCAGACCACTACTTAAGTATGAGCCGGCAGTGTGCTTCAGTTGCCAAAAAAACTACTACACTCCTAGGTTGCATCAAGAGAGGGATAGTTTCAAGATCAAATGAAGTGATAGTATTGCTTTATACCACACTGGTGAGATCGCACTTGAAACACTGCTTCCAGTTCTGGTCACAATGATATAAAAATGTCAAGAAAGAGTGCAGAGAAGAGCGACAAAAGTGATAAGGCACCTGAAGGCTAAACGATATGGGAAAACTAGGTATGTCTAGACTGATAGCAGTCTTCCAGTACTGAAGGGACCGTCATAGAGAAGAAGGGGTTGACTATTCTCCAAAACACCCAAAGGCAGGTCAAAAAATAACAGGTGGAAAGGAGCTCCAACCTAGAACTGAGAAGAATTTTCCTGATAGTGAGAACAATTAAACAGTGGAAAGACTTGCCTCCAGAAACTATGAATGCTCCATCACTGGAGGTTTTCAAGAAGAGACTGGATAGCCATTTGTCCAGAATGGTATAGGACCATGATGGCGAACCTGTGGCACACGTGCCACAGGTGGCATGTGGAACCATATCGGTGGGCACGTGAGCGTTGCCCTAGCTCATCTCTAGTGCACATGTGTGCACCGGCCAGCTGATTTTCAAGCCTTCTGGGCCCACCAGAAGTCGGAAAACAGCCTGTTTCCAGCCTCCGGAGGGTCTCCAGGGGGTGGGGAAGGCTGTTGTTGTCCTCCCTAGGCTCCTAGAAAGGCTCTGGAGCCTGGAGAGGGAGAAAAACGGGCCTATGGGCCCACCAGGCCATCACATGCCAAAAGTGGAGGGAACATGGGGGGGGGTTGCACATGCATGTGCGGGGGAGCAGGGCGCATTGAATTATGGGTGTGGGCACACTCCCCCCACTTTTGGCACGCGACGGCAAAAAGGTTAGCCATCACTGGTATATGGTCTCTTGCGTGAGCAGGGCGTTGGACTAGAAAACATCCAAGGTCTCTTCCAAACCTATTATTCTATGTTCTATGAATTGATAATTTATGGATTTGGGGATTAAAAAGGGTCAAAGAGGAAGGAAAAAGAATAAAATAGCAACTGACAGAAATAAGCGCAGGAATCATAATACTATGTTTTCTTTCTTTTTTCTTTTTATACTTTTTATTTTTTTATATACTACATACTAAAAAATTCTATTTAAAAAAAAAAAGTACGAATACGTGTATGGATGTTGAAGAAAGAAGGATAGCTTGAAAGATTACAAAGTAAGAAAAGGCGTTATGTGAATGGAACTAATATACCGTAAGCTACTTTGAATTAAAATTTTTGCTTTCATCTTCTGCCTTCAGTTTCTTCACTCTTTTTTTCTACACTTCGTATAGTAGTGCTTACCCATAACTGAATAGTGTGATGACTGTATGTCATCATGATTACAAAAATATCCTAGAGAATGGCACGTCCTGCTCAGTACCCATTTAAATATTCTTGCTCAGAGTTTGTTTACTATAATTATATATATATCTTTCTAAGAGAACACAACAAAATGCCACTGTAGTGAGATATCATAACCATTCAAGTAGAAGATATTTCCCCTTCCCACAAAAGATTAGTAGAATAAAAACAGAATCTCTTGAGCTTCTATGTAAATTGACTTTTAAAACATTACCTTACTGTGAGTTGTTTTACTAATCCTGAAAGAATGAATTCAAGTATTTTACATAAATGCACACTTTGAATTTCTGAGACTTTATTCTCATGTTCAAGTGCTGATTCTTTATTTCACTGAAATTTGCATTGTGTTTTTGAAATGTTTGCTCATTTGCCATTTGATCCTCTAATCCACCCTTGAAATTCAGCTAAACATTAAATCGATTCAATCCCAGCATGCAAATTTCAGTTAACAACCTACGTGCTTCATTTTGGGATTGTACTTTTTAAAACCAGGGACTTCACTGTTAACCCAATCAAGGACCAGAGGATCAATGAATCATTTTGCATTTTTGTGATATGATCTCCCAGACTGGGTCTTACTTTTGGTGTGCTGGATGTCTTGTGTAGACTTTGGATAGCTAACCCGGAGACTTTTTTCAGAAGATGGAGATGCCCAAAGGGTCACAGCTCCTTTCCCAGCACAGATTTTGCTGGATTCCTGATCTACAGGGGGGGGAAGATAGGAATTTGTTGAGACCTGAAAGTAATTTGAAATGATGATATATACACAATTATTATTTCATTATTAACTTAAAGCAAACTGATCTTTTCACAACTCTGCTTAATTTAGTTCTCATTCCATGCTTAAGTTTGTGTAATATAGATAGATTACTGTAGCATTTTTGCAGGTTTGTATTCTGCTTTTCTTTCAAGATGGCTGTTCTTCCAATATCATTCTATCCGACTCCATCTTGTCCTAATAGCAATCCTATGAGACGTGCTAGACTGACGCTTAGTAATCACCCAACATCAAGAAGCACACACCTTAACTGTGTGAGGATTTGAATATGGGACTCCTCAGTTATAGCCCAACAGGAATAGAATAGAATAGAATAGAATAGAATAGAATAGAATAGAATAGAATAGAATAGAATAGAATAGAATAGAATAGAATTTTTTATTGGCCAAGTGTGATTGGACACACAAGGAATTTGTCTTGGTGCATATGCTCTCAGTGTACATAAAAGAAAAGATACATTCATCAAGAATCATAAGGTACAACACTTCAAGAATCAAATTTCCAATATAAATCAAAATATTGAAACTAAGAAAGTGGGGAGTAAAACAAGAATGCTTAGAAATTAAATACTTGCACTGCATTTTAGAACAATTAATATGAGTCATGATTGTAATTCTTCCCATTCTTCAACCTCTCTGTAATGAACAAATGAACTTCTTAAATGGATGAATACAATAGTGCTTCCCTTATCAAGGTAGTAAACCTGCACCTTTATTTTAGCACTTCAGCACAAAAATGAACTTATCAACTTGTGTTTAAGATCTGAACTTTTTGGGTTCAAGTTGCCCCATCTTGAATGTTGTTCTAAGTTCATCAACAGTACTCTATTAAGTGTGGAACACTTCCAGAATTGTTAAAACAGGATTGGAACACTTTCAGAAATACTGCAATCATTTCAAATTTAAACCAACTATTATAATCTTAAAACAAGGCATTTTAAGCTTGAAAAAATATGAAATTCAAAACCTTTGAATATTTCCCCATATAATATTTATTTCTAGTCTCTTTGTCAATTTTTTTAATTATGCTTACTTATTGCCATAGGTCCAATGCATTTTTAACTACTTAACTCTTCTATAGCTCAAGCCAAACCAGAGTTAAAATGTGGATAAAATTGAATCCATTCAATTCCTTATGGATCTTCAATTTTACCCCATGGGATCCACCTGAAACTACCATCAAATCATAAATCTCATCCACCTAATATGCACTGAACTATTACTTGTGATTCCCACAGAATTTTGCACCACCATACTACAGGCAGGGGTGGGCTTCAAACATTTTAGCAAGGGGTTCTCTGCCTGGTTGCTGGGTGGGTATGGCCATGGTGGGCGTGGCCTAGTCAGCCTCCTGCACCATAGTGTGGGGGAGGCGTTTTTGCCCTCCCCAGGCTCTGGAGCCTTTCTCAAGCCTCCAGGAGAGTAAAAACGGCCTCCCCAGGCTCCAGAGGCCCTCTAGAGGCCGGAAACATAGGCCCATTTTTCGCCCTCCCTGAGCCTCCATGCACACCCTGCACTTACCTGTATCCAAAACGGGCCGCGTGGTGTCTCCTGGGAGGGGAGGGGAGGGGTGGACAAGGCCAGGCAGGAGTGGGATTTGGGGGTTCTCCGAACTGCACAGAATTTTAGCTAGAGGTCCTCCCGAACCCCTGCGAACCCCCAGCAGCCCACCCCTGACTACAGGACTGTGGTACTGTGGCACAAATATTCACAGATTTTCATAGTTTTCGCATGGAATTCATCTTCAAATGCTATCAAATTAAACATCTCATATCCCTTTTGGTTTCCCACCCTTCTAGGCAGTCAGTCATTGTATTAAACTTTACACACAGTAAAGGTCCAAATAAAAAAAAAACCCATCTGGGTAGAATAGATAAACAGATAAAGTTTAAAGTTCTTGACTAATAAAAGCAGGCCTGTTTCATCCCAAGCATCAAAGTTTCCAGCAGAGAAGAACTTCTGACAAGCTGCCAGACCTCCCCAAGAAGAGGTAGACGAGCATGATCCAGATGAATCACTAGATTTTACACATACCTAATTGCTAGACAATGAGCTAAAAATAAAATAAGGTAATTCTAACAGTGCCAATATCTATTTTCCCCACTGGTTGATTTTCCCTTTTCCCACATGCAGTTCTAGATGCATGTGAGAAACTATACTGCAAGAACGGCAACTATACTGCAATTCTTCCTCTAGATAGCCTTTTAACTGATGAATTTTCTGTTCAGTTTTGCTTTGATCTGCCTATCTGTTTATTTATGGTATCTGACTATTCTTTACAGAGCTGCCCATCAGTGACTCTGGGCAGTTTGATTCCATACAAGCAGGAAAACTGCTCCATCTAGCAATGGCAAACTGTATGTTGAATTTGATGTGACAGCTAGATGACTTTGGCTGATCTTGAAAAGCTAAGCAAGGATGGACCAGAGGTGGGTTTCTGCAGGTTCTGACCAGTTCTGGAGAACCGGTAGCGGTAAATTTTGAGTAGTTCGGAGAATAAATACCACCTCTGACTGACCCCGGCCCCATCTATTCTCTGCCTCCCGAATCCCAGATGATCGGGAGGAAATGGGGATTTTGCAATAACCTTCCCCTGGACTGGGGATGGAATGGAGATTTTACAGTATCCTTCCCCTGCCACACCCACCAAGCCACACCCACCAAGCCACGCCCACAGAACCGGTAGTAAAAAAAAATTGAAACCCACCATTGGGTTGGACCTATCAGAACTCAGAGCTGAGAAGAAGACTGGGAAGACTGGGACATGGGACAATCACACAAGTTGCCATAAAAACTTCACAGATATGTCAGAAATGATGGATGAGTTGAAGAACACTTCGCCTGTGCTCATTTTGTTTTCTTAACTTTGAGGAATTAGTATTCAGCTTTTCCTGGGAGTTTAATTATGGATATATAAATGCTGTGCATATAACTATACCAAAAAGCCCTGTGGCATTAAGTACTGAAAATATCTTTGTTTTGATTCCACAAACCTTTCTCATGTTGGTTTATATTCAGTGCTAGTCCATTCACAACATCAGCTTCTTCGGTTTCTGTAAAATTTGGCAGATATGATCAGTATAATATTCTTACAATATGGTTACATTGGATTAGTAAAACAGCTAAACAACTGTACGCACTGCAGGAAAAGAAACCAGCAAAAATGTCAAAGAACTGTTGTGTCTCGTCCGATCTCACCACAGCCGGGGCCTTCTTATCTGCTTCCGAACACAGAGGAATGTCCTAGTATGCCTCCCGGCCCCAGCCCTGGCTCCATGCCCAGACAGGCTGAAGAGGAGGAAGTATCTCCAGCCCCCAGCTCTGGCTCCATGACCAGGCAAACGGAGCAACTAGACCCCTCCCACTCCTCCACAGCATGTGAGCCTGAGGGAGGTCAATTGCCAACAGCTGCAGACTGGAGTGACCCTCGCGTCAGAAGACTTGATAGACGGAGGCAACAGAAGGAAGGGAGGGACAGGCCTGGATAAGTGCTGAGTCATGGAGCCACACCCCATGGCCTATATAAAGGACCTGCTTTCTGGCATTCTCTGAGTCAGGCAAAGTCTAAACATATCTTGCTGAAGTCACTTTCTGGTCTCCTGCCTGCCCTGAGGACTTTGCTAGGACTTTGGCAGAGCTGCAGAGGCACGCCTGATTCAGATTTCCCTGACCCGGCCGTCAGCGGAGGAGTGGGACACGACAAGAACAAACCAGAATAAGAGAAGTTTATGTAGCTGTCATTCTAGAGCAGGGATCTCCAATCTTGGCAACTTTAAGCCTGGCGGATTTCAACTCCCAGAAATCTCCAGCCATCAAAGCAAAGCTGGCTGGAGATTTCTGGGAGTTGAAATCCGCCAGGCTTAAAGTTGCCAAGGTTGGAGACCCCTGCTCTAGAGAGAGGGGTAATTCTAAATTAAGTGTCATGTTCCTGCTTAATATTTATACATACCATATAACAGAATAGAATAACAAGAGTTAGAAAGGACCTTGCAGGAAACCCTACTGAAACCCTAAAGAATTTATGAACTGCTGGTGTTAAACCTTTTTATTATTCACGAAAAAGCTACAGCAAAAGTTAAAATCTGGCCCAAAAATTGGCAGGAAAAACCTGTCAGAGAAAAAGGAAGCAAACAACAAATTGTGATCCAGTCCACCAAATGTCAAGTCCATTTAACAAGTGCGTACACAGATAACTTCAGTATAACAACATTGTTTCTCAAAATAAGGAAGTCTTGGGACATTCCATAATACAAAAGCAAACCTACATGAGGATTTGGTGACAATTTGTTCACAGATGTAACACTGAGCCTCAAGCTGGCTGCTCATGAGTGTGGAACAGAGTTTCTAAGAAAAAGGAAAGGTTGCAATCCCCTGGGAAGAGACTTGAAAGGAAAAAATTATCATTTGTCCACCTGGATCCATCTCCAAAACTCTTTTCTCTCAGATAACCTGGCTTTTGGGATCCTAGGTTGACCAATACCAACACCTGGGCTTCCTGGTGCTGAATCAGATTTTCTTTTTCTTGTTACTGCATCGTGGTTGACTCAAGACTTCTGATAGCACTGGGGATCAGGCTGCCATTAAAGGCAAGGTGCCCATTTTCTGTATGTATGGGACAACGGTGAAATGCACTTACCTTCGCTACTGATTCAGGAATGTGAGCGCACACACGGCCCTTCTACGCATGCACCAGGGGACAAAACCGGACATAATGACATCCCAGTGGGTGGGCGAAGCCTCCTGCCACCGGCGCTACTGGTTTGAGCGAACCAGATAGATCCAGCTGGATTTCACCGCTGGTATGGGAGAGTATATGCACATGACAGCAGACAGTTCTGAAAGTGTGGGCAACTATTTCAAGTGCAGCTGATTTGGAAGAACATATCGCAGGATGAAAAGAACAGGAAACACTCTGGGAGTAATTCTTAAGATTACTAGTAGAAATGGAGCAGAGTGGATAAAAGGTGAGAAGTCTCACCTTTTATCAATTTTCAGCCTGATAGAAGAAATGATGATGACAGGAAAATGACTTCTCTATTTTACAATGCATGTCAGCTGGAGTTGCTGGTAAAATAGCTTCTCATCTAAGTCTTAATCTATCTATCTATCTGTCTGTGTGTGTGTGTGTGTGTGTGTGTGTGTGTGTGTGTATGTGTATGTATGTGTGTTCCAGCATAACTCTGGAACACCTCGAGCAATTTCAACCAAACTTGGTACACAGATGACTTACTCTCTGGAAAGAAATACTGTGGGGGTAAGACACCCCTAACATCCCTCGGGGGGGAGGGGTGTTCTGTTAAGATACAGCCTGTTGTGCCTTAAAATGGCTTCTACTGCACTGTCTTCAAATGGCTTCTACTGTACAGCACAGGAGTTACCATGGTAATGGCTGCACAGTACTCCACATGGGGCTCCCTCCAGTAAAGGGGAAAATCCAACATTAGAAATTACGTTTGGTCTGGATATTTTCAACAAGTCTTTGATGATTAATAAAACATTACAACTTGGCCTGCCTGCACCGCTACGAGACCGACATGACGTACATTCATGTAATCATGCAGATTACATACAAGAAAAGAATACAACGTCAAACAGCTTAGTGCATATATAGGGGACAAGAAGCCACTTCTAAATCAAAATCAGACAAAAAGAATACTAAATGATCATGGATCCGCTAGCAAAACAACAACGTGGTATCATTTTACTTGACACTTCTTGGTCACAGCGAAAACATTTTTAACTAATTTAATTCTCGCCGATATCAGGGTGAAGTTGCTCTTCCTGTCTAATACAGGATTGGGATACTAAATACCCGGGCAATGCCAGGTTAAAGCTAGTCCTGAATAAAAATGCTAACTTGGCATGGAACATAGAGGCCTGAAGAGGGAACTAGAGAGAGTTAAATGTCTCTCATTTCTGTCTGTCTGACAGGTTTCTCTGTGGTTCAACAGGGAAGTGGAGGAAGGGCCTCAATGCGCCATCCAAAATTCTGCCAGTGCGGAATTTCAGTCTTCAGTCCTATTGCTATGGCTGGGAGATCAAGATGAAGCAAAATGCTGTGGCTCACAATACTCCCTTGCTCTCTAGCAATGGCCCTTGTGAAGCTGTCTATCTGGAGTGATCTCGAGAGGTAACTGTGGTGTGACCGAGCCTCTTGTCCTGGGGAAGTTCAATGATCATGCTAAGAATGCCCGATCAAGAGAAGCTCGGCAGCTTGTATCCACCATGCAACTATGGCCATATCTGAATTAGTATCTGACCCTATGCATGGAAAGGTCAGTAAGGCCTGAACCAAAATACCCTTAGGTTAGCATGAAACAAGATCTGTAGATATTCTCACTCAGTTTGTGAGGCCAGGCAGAAGATCATCAGGCTGCTTATAGTGTGCTATCAAGTTCATGAAAAGCTACATGGGGTTGAGAAAGGCAGAATGGGGAAAGCCCCGCCTCTTTTGGGCGCATGTCGATACCACATGATCTGAATGCAGAACTCCCAAGTATGGGCTAATCAGTGAAAACTACAATTACTTCTTGTAGTCCTGAGAAAAGGTTTCTGATAATGCAGTCCAGAGCTGCACAGGCTTTCTTAGCTACTGCATATAACTTGCTAATTTTCAGCTGGCATTCCATTAGGATCCCTCACATGTCTTCTCATCTTGTGCATTTGAATTCTGTTATTTATTTTATTTATTTATTATTTAAATTTCTATACCGCCCTTCTCCCGAAGGACTCAGGGCGGTTATACAGGACAGCTCCTAATGCAAGGTGTAAAATGCTTCATATGGGGCATGTGACAAGGGAAAAGGCCTTCTCAGTAGCCACACTTGTGCTCTGGAAATCTCTACCTTGGGAAGGGAGATTAGCAGGTACCTAAACAGAAGAACAGACTTGAAAGGCACTTTGGAGGTCTTCTAGTCCAACCCCTGCTTAGGCAGGACACCCTATACCCGTGATGGCGAACCTTTGACGTTCCCGCGTGCCGGAAGTGGCGCACAAAACCATCCCGCAGCCCCGCTGGCCTTCACGCATGCAGGAGTGCCGATACCTGGAAGAGGGGCAGTCCATCGCGCATGCACGAGCCAGCACCCAAACACCTGGATACCAGCATGGAAGTGCGCCCGACACACAGCTGGCCATCTTGCATCGCACAACATCAACCCAAAAGGTCGGATGCCAGCCTGCGCATGTGTGCCGGAACGCCCCTCTCCCGGGTTCCGCCGCTCCCATGCGCGCGATGGCCAGCTGACCGACGCTGTGTGATCACAGGAACGTGGAAGAGGAGCCAGTGAGGCCGTGCATTCTTCACAGGATGGTTTCACATGCCGCTTCTGGCACGCGTGCCATAGGTTCGCCTACACTGTCCTATACCATTTCAAACAAATGGTTGTCCAACCTCTTCTTAAAAACTTCCAATGTTGGAGCATTCACAACTTCTTCAGGCAAGTTGTTCCACTTATTAATTGTTCTGACTGTCAGGAAATTTCTTAGTTCTAAGTTGCTTCTCTCCTTGATGAGTTTCTATCCATTGCTTCTTGTCCTGCCCTCAGGTTTTGGAGAATAGCTTGATTCCCTCTTCTTTGTGGCAGCCCATGAGATTTTGGAACATTGCTATCATATCTTCCCGAGTCCTTCTTTTGATTAAACTAGACATATCCAATTCCTGCTACTTTTCTTCTTATGTTTTAGCCTCCAGCCCCCTAATCAACTTCGTTGCACTTCTCTGCACTATTCCCAAAGTCTTAACATCTTTTTTATATTACATATTTTTATATTATATTTATATTGTGGCAATCAAAAGTGAATGCAATATTTCAAGTGTGTTCTTACCAAGGCATTTATAAATTGGTAGTAACACTTCATGTGATCTTGATTTTAATGCAGCCTAGGACTGCATTGGCTTTTTTGGCAGCTGCAGCACACTGCTGGCTCATACTCCAAGATTCCTCTCGTAGTTACTACTATTGAGCCAAGTACCATCTAATCTATACCTGTACATCTGATTTTTCTAGCTTAAATGTAGAAACTTACTTTTCTCACCACTGAATTTCGTTTTTGTTCGATAATGCCCAGTGGTCAAGTCTGTCTAGATCCTTCTGTATCTTAAGCCGATCTTCTGAAATGTTGACTATTCCTACCAGCTTGGTGGTGTTACAGGTGTTATGTCGGCCTTGTATGCAGCTTTATTCTTCTCTAGCATTCATCTCCATTGTTTTGCGATGCATTTCCTGCTTCTCTAGGATGTACCTCTATCTGTTCTTGTTATATGTACACTTCTACAATGTTGTTTGTTGTTAGTATGAAAAGGGGAAAGATGTTACAGGTGTTATGCTAACCTTGTATCTGGCTCATACTGGCTGGCTCATACTCCAAGATTCCTCTCGTAGTTACTACTATTGAGCCAAGTACCATCTATTCTATACCTGTACATCTGATTTTTCTAGCTTAAATGTAGAAACTTACTTTTCTCACCACTGAATTTCGTTTTTGTTCGATAATGCCCAGTGGTCAAGTCTGTCTAGATCCTTCTGTATCTTAAGCCAATCTTCTGAAATGTTGACTATTCCTACCAGCTTGGTGGTGTTACAGGTGTTATGTCGGCTTTATTCTTCTCTAGCATTCATGTTTTGTAATGCATTTCCTGCCTCTCTAGGATGTACCTCTATCTGCTCCTACGAGGCACTTTCTGTTCCGTGTGTGTTTGTGTGTGTGTGTGTGTGTGTGTGTGTATTCTCAATGATGGCTTGTATAGCATTTTTAACTGCATTTTTATTAAATGACATGAAACAGGTGTTTCTGCAAATTTGATGAGTTCCCCATCTATCCCCTCACTGATGTATATAGTGATGCAGACAGGTAGCCCTCATTCAGTGATCACTTATTCAGTAATCATTCAAAGTTCCAAGGAAATTTATGATCAGTCCTCACAGTTGCAACCATTACAGTATCCCTGCAGTCAGGGGTAAAATGCTCCCAGTTCGGTCTGGTTCGCCCGAACCGGTAGTAAAAAAGGCTACTGGTTCACTGCACCAGTAGTAAAAAATGTAAAAAAAAAAAAAAGTTCCAACGATCAGGTGAGCAACATCCAACCGTCGAAACTTTTTTAGCATTTTTTTTACTACCAGTTCTCCAAAACCGATAGTTAAAAATGCTTTTAAAAAGTTTTTGGTAAAAAAATGCTTTTAAAAGGTTAAAAAAAAGGCTCTGACAATCACAGCTGAGCAGCCTGATTGCCAAAGCCTCTTTTTTTTTTACTTTTAAAAGCATTTTTTTACAACTTATTCAGCCGTATAGGTTGTAAAAAAATGCTTTTAAACATTAAAAAAAAGATTGCGTGCCACAGCTGATCACACACTACCACCACTCCATTGTGCTGTTCTACTTACCCCATGCCTTCTTTTGGTGTGCACTGTGTGTGCACACGCACCTTGCAGTTGGTGTGTGGTGGGCACTGTGCATGTGTGTGCACAGCGCGCAGCCAGTGAACTGGTAGTAAACTGGTTCAGATTTCACCACTGCCTGCAGTCCCTTGCAACTCAGGCATTTGGCGACTAGCTCACAGTTACAATGGTTGCAGCGAACTGCAGTCATTTGCAACCTTCACTGCTAGTTTTTGACAAGCTAACTCAATGGGGAACTTGGGGAAGGAGTTGCAAATAGCAACTACATGAACAAGGAACCCACACAGGTATCATTACAGGTATTAAATGAAGAAGGGAGGAATTATACTTGGTTTCAATATGGGCAACTAAGTGCTAGATGGAAAGAAGATCAAAAAATTGGTATAAGGGAGGAAAATTTAATAAAGCAAATTAGAAATCAGACCCAGGAGCATATAAAGAGATTGTATAATGTGTTGCTTGAAATAGATTCGGAAAAGGATTTGGTAAAGGACTATATGATAAAATGGGCACAGAATATTCAGGAACCAATAATGTTGGAAACATGGGAGAAAATCTGGGTTAGAAAGGGCCGTGGTGGCTCAGGCTATAAGATAGCCTGTTATTAAAACACAGCAGCCTGCAATTATTGCAGGCTCGAGTCCCACCAGGCCCAAGGTTGACTCAGCCTTCCATCCTTTATAAGGTAGGTAAAATGAGGACCCAGATTGTTGGGGGGGGCAATAAGTTGACTTTGTAAATATACAAATAGAATGAGACTATTGCCTTACACACTGTAAGCCGCCCTGAGTCTTCGGAGAAAGGCGGGATATAAATGTAAATTTTAAAAAAATGTTAAGTTTACACAAGCACAGAATTTAAGGGAAAATTTTTATAAGATGTTTTATAGATGGCACTTAGATCCTAAAAAATTATCATGTATGTATCCTGATATCCAAGCGAAATGTTGGAGATGTGACTGTGATGACGCTACATATTTTCATATTTGGTGGACTTGTAAGAAAATTAAGGCCTTTTGGATAAGAATATGGTGGATTATTCAAAATGTCCTGAAGAAGAAGATAAAGTTCCTGCCGCAATTTTTCCTTTTGGGAATTATAACGGATTGTACAGTGACTGAGACTAAATTGATTTTGAACTTAATAACAGCAGCAAGGCTGTTGATTGGACAATATTGGAAGAAAAAAGAGTTACCTACAATAGAAGAATGGATATTGAAAGTTACTAACTTGGCTGAGATGGCTAAAATCTCAGCTTTTTTGAAAGACAATACGCAGGAAAGATATTTAATTGAATGGAAAAAATGGATTGATTATTTACAAAACAGATATCAGATTAAGAAATATCAGATTGCCTTTGAATAATTAGGAAGTATTATTTTATATAATGGGGGGTTAGGAAATGAAAAGATTTGGATGAGGTTAATTGGATTAGAAGGGAAAATTTTACTCTATGTTTGGTTTATGTATAAACCTTGTGATTGACCCGGGAAGCCGAGGGGGGGAAGGAGGGGAAGGGGTTTTGGGAGGGGAGGGGGGGAAAAGGGGGAAAAATGTTTTTGCTTGTTAAAACTTTTTCAATAAAAAAAAAAGAAAAGAAAAGTATGTATTTAATATTGCATGTCTTAACAGCAGCAAGGATTATATTTGCACAATATTGGAAAAATGAAGAAACACCCTGAGACGAAAAGATAATTAAGATACTAGACTGTGTAGAAATGGACAGACTGACATTGAAGATTAAACAGAAAGAAAACACAGAACATTATCAAACATGGAACTTATTCTACCAGTGCTTGGGAAAAAAAGGGTGGAATCTGTACTGCTAAACAAATAAAATAACTCAGACAACACATGTTTGATAAGCACTAACAAAATGTAAGCAATAGAAAATTAATAAAACTTTATTTTTAAAAATGGAAAAAAAGAAAAAAAAAAGGAACCCACACAGGATTCACTTAGCAATGGCAACTGGAACTACCACAACTACTATGGTAAGTCAGTGTGGTCACATGACAACATGCTTCACAACTGTGTTTCTTAGCGACTGAGTTGCCAGTCCCAATTAAGAAAGGATTATCTGTATTCTACCAATGGGTTAAGACTTCCAACTTTTCTTGTTTAGGACAGTGCTATTTGACTTTGTAATTTTTATTATGTATCTCTGCAAATAGATAATAATAATAATAATAATAATAATAATAATAATAATAATAATAATAATAATAATAATAATAATAATAATAATAATAATAACAACAGAGTTGGAAGGGACCTTGGAGGCCTTCTAGTCCAACCCCTTGCCCAGGCAGGAAACCCTACATCATCTCAGACAGATGGTTATCCAACATTTTCTTAAAGATTTCCAGTGTTGGAGCATTCACAACTTCTGCAGGCAAGTCGTTCCACTGATTAATTGTTCTAACTGTCAAGAAATTTCTCCTTAGTTCTAAGTTGCTTCTTTCCTTGATCAGTTTCCACCCATTGCTTCTTGTTCTACCCTCAGGTGCTTTGGAGAACAGCCCGACTCCCTCTTCTTTGTGGCAACCCCTGAGATATTGGAACACTGCTATCATGTCTCCCCTAGTCCTTCTTTTCATTAAACTAGACATACCCAGTTCCTGCAACCGTTCTTCATATGTTTTAGCCTCCAGTCCCCTAATCATCTTTGTTGCTCTTCTCTGCACTCTTTCTAGAGTCTCAGCATCTTTTTTACATCGTGGCGACCAAAACTGAATGCAGTAGATATTCTAGCCGTTATACACATTACTCAGATGAATCTACTGTACAAAATGTTCATTAAACAAAACAATTTTTAAAGAATTTTCAGACATCGTTCTTCCATTGTTCTCTTTAACAGAACAATAGTTTGTCATTTATTATATTTTCAAGACTATGCTGTTTAACCATATTTCTCAGTTCATTTGCATTAAAATGCACTAAAAATCAAACTCCTGCAAGGAGTTCAAACAATAACAATGGTTTTCAGCAAACAAATTGTTCTATCAGAAAAGAAATTCTAAGTAAGGATAAGTTTGACCCTTCTTACCAAGAAGGGAAACGGGTAGTGAAGTTACCGTAACAGCCCCGTTCCACTAATGAGCTAAATATTTACCACAGTGTGCATAATAATTAACAGATCTTTCATCTTTAGTGTTGTTCAGTTGGGAACTAGCAATTTCTAATGTTCTCTTGCATGCTGACAGCTTGATTTCTCTCCCTAATACTGTATGCCCTTTATTAAACCTGCTAATGGAGCACCTAACTGTAACTACATTTGTTGAATGTTTTTAGCACTACCTTTATTTTTGGTTCCATAGCAACATTAACTCACAATACCTCAAAGCAATAAAGGGGCTGAATGACTTTCTATGGTGTACACATTTGTAAAAATGCTGGCTGGGCAAATCTGTTGTCCTGGACAAACCCACTGAGGACCTTAATAGCTGCCGGGTCCACCTGGAAGAGTGGAGAAAAAGGAGAAGAGATGCTGAGTCTCTCTCTTTCCCCCCAGCACATTTCTTTATACTATTTTTAAAATCAGACTTTCCACGGCATTGGAAACAGTTGCTTTAGGAAGCCAATGGGATGCCTCGTTTTTATCCTGGGTCCCCAGCTCTGAGGTTATAAGCAGTGGTGGACTGCTACCAGTTCGGTTCGAGCAAACTGGAAGTTGCGACCGGCGCAATCCCGTCCTATATTGCTGTGTTTTCTGCCGCCGCACGCACGTGTGGATGGTGCGTGCGAGCGAGCGAATTGCTGTGTTTTTTTGCCGCCGCACACATGCATGCGCTCACATTTCCAGTGCTGGGCGAACCAGTTGTTACAGTATGTGACGCCTATCTCTGATTATAAGCCTGAGACTAGGGATTGGAGAGTCAGCCAGAAGACTTACCATAGATCTGCAACGGGCTTCTGAACTGTGCCTTAAGGCTGAACTTGTGGTCTATTATTATTATTTTTATTTTATTATTTTTCGTATTTTTATACCGCCCTATCTCCCTAGGGACTCAGGGCGGTTTACAGGCAGATAAAAAATACATATAAATACAAAATAAAACATCAATTAAAAAACTTATTCCAAATAGCCGAATAATTAAAAATAACAGTATACATAATAAAACCCATTAAAACCAGTTTAAATTTAAAATCTAAAATCTAGTCCAGTCCTGCACAGATGAATAGATGAGTTTTAAGCTCGTGGCGAAAGGTTCGGAGGTCCGGAAGTTGACGAAGTCCTGGGGGAAGTTCATTCCAGAGGGTGGGAGCCCCCACAGAGAAGGCCCTTCCCCTGGGTGTCGCCAGACGGCACTGCCTAGCCGATGGCACCCTGAGGAGTCCCTCTCTGTGAGAGCGCACGGGTCGGTGAGAGGTATTCGGTAGCAGCAGATGGTCCCGTAAATAGCCCGGCCCTATGCCATGGAGCGCTTTGAAGATCATTACCAAAACCTTGAAGCGCACCCGGAAGGCCACAGGTAGCCAGTGCAGTCTGCGCAGGAGGGGTGTCACATGGGAGCCACGAGGGGCTCCCTCTATCACCCGCGCGGGGCTCCCTCTATTACACTTTCCTATTGAAAATGATCTCTTTTTGACTATGTTACATCTGGCTGTATATCAGTGAAATACAGACTGCTGGTTTTTCCCACTTGAGGTGCAACAGAAATCTCTGGCCGAAACAGCTGTACATGGAAGCACCTTCCCCCAGCTGTGTTTTCTTACTACTGAAAATAAGAAAACCTTTATGTATTTGTCATGAACGATGTAACACACAAACAATATCTAAGGTCAGAGAGGAGAAATGTCTTCTACTAGTTGTGCAGATGAGTATACTGATTGACATGTACTTACAGCTGTTTTGCCTAGCATTTCAGAACGAAAAAGAAAGTCGAACTTACCTGATGTCATGGCACCAAAAAGGTCCTGGTTTAGGCACAGGCCAATTTGGATCCTCTCTGCAAATTTAAAAAAAAAAAAAAAGGAGAATGACATCAACTTATATTATACTTTTAAAAATAAGCTCCATATTGCTAAGTTATAAATATGCTCTAAGCTACCCTAAGGTTATCATTGTTACTTTGATAAAAATAGCTTATTAGTAAGTATCAACTTAGGCCTACTAGATAATGGAAGGATCATTCCAAAGTGCATTTATTGTATTGTACAAAGTGTACTGCACTGTAATTACAAGCAGGCTATTTACAGGCTTCTAATGGATAACATTAGGGACGCGGTAGCTTAGTGGGTAAGATGCTGAGCTTGTCGATTGAAAGGTTGGCAGTTCGGTCGTTCGAATCCCTAGTGCTGTGTAACGGGGTGAACTCCCATTACTTATCACAGGTTCTGCCAACCTAGCAGTTCGAAAGCATGTAAAAAATGCAAGTAGAAAAATAGGGACCACCTTTGGTGGGAAGGTAACAGCGTTCCCTGCGCCTTTGGCATTTTTTTTTATTTATTTGAATTTATATCCCGCCCTTCTCCGAAGATTCAGGGCAGTTTACAATGTGTTTAGTAATTTTGAGTCATGCCAGCCACATGACCACGGAGACATCTTCGGACAACGCTGGCTCTTTGGCTTTGAAACAGAGATGAGCACTGCCCCCTAGAGTCGGGAACGACTAGCACGTATGTACGAGGGGAACCTTTACCTTTACCTTTAATGGATAACATTGGATGTGAAGGAAAAAAAGATTTAGGAAGAATGCCATGCCATCCCACCTGTAACAATTACGCAATTATATGTGTAAGAGAGCTACAGGACACCTCTTATTATGTTAGTATATTGTATTATATCGTATTTATGGTACATAATAAATCAGAGGACACCTCCTCTTACAGAAACATACAGCCACTTCCAACAATCATGAATCCGCGCAACAGACGGGAAGTTGAACAACTAGCCTCATGGTGCGACCGGAACAATCTGGAACTGAACACACTCAAAACTGTAGAAATGATGGTAGACTTTAGGAGAAACCCTCCCATACTACCACCTCTTACAATACTAGACACACAGTATCAAATTTCTAGGTTCTATCAGATCTCAAAACCTAAAATGGACACCTAATATCAAAAACGTCATCAAAAAAGCACAACGAAGAATGTTCTTTCTGCACCAACTCAGGAAGCTCAAACTGCCCAAGGAGCTGCTGATACGGTTCTACAGAGGAATTATTGATTCTGTCATCTGCACCTCTATAACTGTCTGGTTTGGTTCTGCAACACAGCAAGACAGACACAGACTTCAAAGGATAATTAGAACTGCAGAAAAAACAATGGCTGCCAGCCTGCCTTCCATTGAGGACCTGTATACTCCATGAGTCAAAAAGAGGGCTGTGAAAATATTTACAGACCCCTCACATTCTGGACATAAATTATTTCAACTCCTATCCTCAAAACGACACTATAGAGCACTGCACACCAGAACTACTAGACACAAGAACAGTTTTTTCCCCAAATACCATCACTCTGCTAAACAAATAATTCCCTCAACACTGTCAAACTATTCACTAAGTCTGCACTACTATTAATCTTCTCATCGTTCCCATCACCCATCTCCTCCCACTAATGACTGTATGACTGTAACTCTGTTGCTTGCATCCTTAAGATTTATATTGATATATTGACCATCAATTGTGTTGTAAATGTTGTACCTTAATGAAGGTATCTTTTCTTTTATGTACACTGAGAGCATATGCACCAAGACAAATTCCTTGTGTGTCCAATCACACTTGGCCAATAAAAAATTCTATTCTATTCTATTCTATTCTATTCTTAAGATTTATATTGTTTCCTAGTATGATTTGATTGCGTATTTGTACCCTATGATTATCATAAAGTGTTGCACCTTATGATTCTTGATGAATATCTTTTCTTTTATGTACACTGAGAGCGTATGCACCAAGACAAATTCCCTGTGTGTCCAATCACACTTGAACAATAAAGAATTCTATTCTATTCTATTCTATTCTATTCTATTCTATTCTATTCTATTCTATTCTATTCTATTCTATTCTATTCTATTCTATTCTATTCTATTCTGAAGCACAGGATTCTAAGAAGCAGACATTCTGCCTCAGGAGGCAAAAGAAATACCTAACAGGACCACAAGCTCTTAAAAAAAAAACCCACCAAGCAGCCCATTTAAGAAAACGAGGAAGATGATCAAAGCTTCACCCTGTGGCCGCTATAAATAGCTAGCCACCTCCTGCAAAGATCAGGAATTTAGCAAGCCTCCCACCCTCGACATATGTTCACAGCGTCTCTCCCTCGCCCTCTACTGAAGCAAGCAGGGACACAATTTATGAGAGGAAAGGAAGGAAAGCTTTATAGCAAAGTCCCTGTTAGCATTAGGATACTCCATTTTTCAATTGGGAAGTTGAGTACTTGGATAACTTGCAGGTTTCTGCTCACTGCACCTTGATAAATACCATATGCAACATTTATTTCCAGGTGAGCAGGCATGTAAGTGTGCACATTTGAGGGAGGGGCAAGAGAGGAAAGGAGCAAGCCATCTTTTCAGAAACCGGAGGGGTCTGGAAGATGACTTTTTTAGGGGGAGCATAAGAAGAGGGAGCAGCTATTTAATTTTATTATTAACTGACCGTGCAAGAACTGAATTACAGGATACACTTTCTCCTGCATTTGCCCTGAAGTGTTTGCTTTATTGCGAATGCTTGCATTATGCTGTTGGAAGAAATATCCTTCTGGGTTCAGTTCCAAGTGGGGAAAAAGACACTGGATTCATGGAAGTTGCTTGGGAAAAAGGTTTATTGATGAACAGGATCACATGCCTTGGATATCTTGGGCAGAAAAAAAAGGGAAGAGATGCGGAGAGTCCCTGGGTTTTATACCCTCTCTGGCTTTGAACTTCCTGGGGCACAGGAAGAGTATCCTGATTGGTTGCTGTCAGAGGTCATGGCTCGCTTTGTAGGTTGTCTACGTGCTAAGTTTGGTTGAGTCTTGTTGGGTGATGCAATGAAAGGCAATTAAATGGCTCTCCATGAAGGAGGTAGATCTTTGTTATGTAGAATGGACTGGCTCAGGCCTTAATGGGCCATTAATAAAGGTGGGGAGGGGGCTGTTTCTGCCTCCCTTTTAGGGGAAATATTCTGCCCTTTTAATATTTCCTAAATTATTTCATTTTCCTAGGACAGGTGCTAACTTCCTACAATGCTAAGCAATAGAGCTGCTCAAAACTGATGGTTTCTGCTCAAAAGTCCCAGAGGTGAAGATCTTCAGATGAGACCTTGACACTGAGATGGAAGTGAGAAAATACCTGGACTGGAGTCTTATAGATGTCCTCCATGGAAAAGCAGAAAAGAATTTTGGTTCAGGAAGTTCATGGTCCATACAGGTATGTGCAGAGAATGGGAATTGCTCTACAGGTGAACTGTGCAGGTATGTGTGAGATCTTTATTTTTATTTTTTATTTTATTTTTATTTTGTCACAACAATATATATAAGCATCACATAAAAAGATTATATAGTATATAAACATATATATGAGGTAATATATGGAAGTATAAGCATATATATAAAAGAAGAAAAAAGAAACAAGCAAACAATAGGACAGGAACAGTAGGCACGTTTGTGCTCTTATGCACGCCCCTTATAGTCCTCTTAGGAATGGGGTGAGGTCAATAGTAGAAAGTTTTTGGTTAAAGCTTTTGGGATTATGGGAAGAGACCACAGAGTCAGGTAATGTGTTCCAAGCACTGATAACTCTGTTACAGAAGTCATATTTTCTGCAATCTAGATTAAAGTGGTTAACATTAAGTTTTAATCTATTAGTTGCTCTTGTATTATTGCAATTGAAGCTGAAGTAGTCTTTAACAGGAAGGACATTACAATAGATGATTCTATGAGTTAAACTTAGGTCTTGTCAAAGGCGACGGAGTCCTAAGTTTTCTAAGCCTAGGATTTCAAGTCTGGTGGGATAAGGTATTTTGTTGTTTTCAGAGGAGTGGAGAACTCTTCTTGTAAAATATTTCTGGACACGTTCAATTGTACTGATTTCAAAAATGTGGTGTGGGTTCCAGACAGGCGAGCTGTATTCAAGAATTGGTCTAGCAAATGTTTTATATGCTCTGGTTAGTAGTGTAGTGTTTTTGGAAAAGAAGCTACGCAAGATTAGGTTTACAACTCTTAGAGCCTTTTTTGCTATGTAGTTGCAGTGGGCTTTAGCACTTAGGTCATTTGATATGAGAACTCCAAGGTCTTTGACTGGATGGGGGTCATCTGTAAGATAATGTCCATCTAGCATGTACTTAGTGTTTGGGTTCTTTTTTCCAATATGTAAGACTGAGCATTTGCTGGCTGAGATTTGGAGTTGCCAAATTTTAGACCAAGCAGTTAGATGATCAAGGTCTTTTTGAATAGTAGATGTATTGTCGGTGATGTTAAATAGTTTGACATCGTCAGCAAAGAGAACACAATTACTTGCGATACGGTCACAAAGATCATTTATGTATAGTATGAAGAGTGTTGGTCCAAGAACGCTACCTTGAGGAACGCCACTCTTGACAGGAACAGGATTTGATAGAGCATTGCCAATTTTAACCACTTGTCTGTTAGACAGAAAAGTAGATATCCAATTGTGAAGGGGTCCTGAAATGCCATAGGATTTTAGTTTTAGGAGAAGTGTATCATGTACTATTGAGTCAAAAGCCTTGCAAAAGTCTATTTAGATTGCATCTATTGTTTTGCCTTGATCAAGATTTGTAGTCCATATGTTTTTACAGTGGAGAAGTTGTAAATTACATGATAATTTTTTTCTGAAACCAAATTGTTTATTAGAGAGTAGGTTGTTTATTTCTAAGTGGAAGGTAATGGATTGATTGATGATTGATTCCATTACTTTGCAGGTGATGTAGAATAGAGAGATTGGTCTGTAATTTTCAACTAAGCTCAGGTCTCCTTTTTTGACTAGTGACTAGTGACCAAAGTTTGGGAAGGGAACTGGTCATGAAAGCTTTATCAAAGATTATGCTTAGGGGTTCTGCTATATTAGTGGAAAGTTTTTTTAAGAACTATGCACATAGTCCATCAGGTCCAATGGATAGAGATGGTTTCAAGTTATGAAGAGCTTTTCCAACATTATCTTCTGTGAAATCTATATGTGTTAAGTCGTCATACTCATTGGTGGTACGATTTGGGAATGTTGGATATGTGTCATCACTGTTAACAAAAACTGAGCCAAATAATGAGTTAAAGAGGTTTGCTTTAACTGTTTCGTCATTGCATTCATTGCCATTAGAATCTTTTAGTGGTGGGATGGATCTTGAGTCTTTAAATTTATTGTTTACAAAATTATAAAAGGCACGATTGGAATTTGTGCGCAGAAGATCCTCTTCTTGCTTGGTGTGGTAATTTGTGCATTCGGTTTTTATTTGATTGCATATATTTCTGTAGCGGTTTTTGAAATTTGCTACATAGCCCTTTTTGTTTCTTCTCCAGAGGGATTTTTTTTTTGAGTGAAGCTTTTTTATCTTACTATTGATAGCCAGTGTCAGAGTAGGATTGGCAGCCTGTCATCCCAGGCATCTCTGGGCAACTTTGGAGGGAATCAGTCTCTCCCAGAACAATCTACTTTAGGAACTTCTGCCCCAAAATACCCTGGATACCGTCTTAAGTTCCTGAAAGAAACACAGGCTATAAATTTAATAAATAATATTGCATATGTTGTTGTTGTTGTTAGTTGCGAAGTCATGTCCAACCCATCGCAACCCCATGGACAACATTCCTCCAGGGCTTTCTGTCCTCTACCATCCCCTGGAGTCCATTTAAGATCACAACGACTGCTTCAGTGACTCTATCCAGCCACCTCACTCTCTGTCGTCCCATTCTTCTTTTGCCTCAATCTTTCCCAGCATTAGGCTCTTCTCCAGTGAGTCCTTCCTTCTCATTGGGTGGCCAAAATATTTGAGTTTCATCTTCAGGATCTGGCCTTCTAAAGAGCAGTCAGGGTTGATCTCCTCTAGGACTGACCGGTTTGATCGCCTTGCAATCCAAGGGACTCGCAGGAGTCTTCTCCAGCACCAGAGTTCAAAGGCATTGAGGCGCTCAGCCTTCCTTATGGTCCAGCTTTCACAGCCATACATTGCAACTGGGAAAACCATAGCCTTGACTAATACGCACTTTTGTTAGCAGAATATTGCATATAATTTTTCTAAACGATATCTTTGGGAGCGCCTATGGTCAAAATCAGTTTCTTTCAAAACATTTGAAAAGTATGGTAAAGCTCAATTTAATGGACCATTTGCAGAGGAAAGTGCATCTGTTAAAAACACATTTACATCATTTTCTTCAATATATATCATTTGCAGTAAAGCATTAATTAGTGGACAAAGATTTAATTAAAATAAACATAATAAGGGAAATGGTCCAGGGGAAAATTATACATTATATTCAAAGCTAAACTGAGGTCTTGCTGTATCCAAAAATCGTGGCTTGTCTTAGGCTTGGAATATAGAGAGATCTTGTATATCAAGACTCAACAGAATTTAAATATGTCTGCATTGAAAACAGCAATATATTATGACAGGATGGAGGCCTGGTAACTGGTAAGTTAGGGAAATATTAAATTCAATGTTAATATTAAGAGGAAAGGAATACTTCCAGCACAGCTTATTTATAATATTCATGTTGTCCTTTTATATATTCCTAAAATGTATACCTCAACAGTTTACTGGATTATTTCTGAAGTTTCCCTCAAATAATTCTCTCTCCCTTCCAACTCCTGCCAATTTTTCATGCAGAGATGGGAGGTCTAATTTCCCAGCTTGGGAGTTGACATTATAAGGCAGATCTTCTTTCTCAGGTTGATGAATAACAAATGTTACCAACTAGAAATCTACTTTCATAAGTCTTATGGGAGCTAACATATTTATGTTCATGTAGATGGTATTCAGTATGTTATTGTGAGTATATGGAGAGTTCTGTGCAGACAGACAAAGTGCACTATTTGCTCATTCGAACCATTCTTAGCTAATTAAAAATTTACCAGGTTCAGACCAGCACCTCAGATAGATAGATAGATAGATAGATAGATAGATAGATAGATAGATAGATAGATAGATAGATAGATAGATAGATAGATAGATAGATAGATGGATGATAGGTAGGTAGGCAGGCAGGCAGGTAGGTACGTAGAGGGAGGGAGGGAGGGAGGGGGAGAGCGGGGGATATATTACAACCATATACCGAGGTATATTTCAAGGGAAAAAATAGGTGAAAGAATATACAATAAATTACATATGTGCTTAACATAATCAAGTTCAGATAAATATATCACCTTTGCATGATAACTTGAGATGTTTAATATAGCAGATTCTTAGCTGAAGTGCCTTGTCTATAAACTTAGCGGTTCTGCTCATATTTTAGAGCTTAAAAAGAAATATGACTTAATTCTCAGTGGATTGTTCTTTCAAGTAAATATCTAGCCCCAAAAGAGGCATACAGTTGACAATCAACCAAAACATGAGCAATATCTTTGATAGCTGCGGAACTGCTTATACGCATCCTCTCATGATGTGGCAAGTGATGGAAGTACCCATATTTGGTCATGAAATCCAACATTTCAAATCTTGCTCTAGAAGAGGCCTTCTTAGGAATTGCATCAAATTCATCGAAAGGTCTTCACAGCCAAACAATTTAAATATCTTTTTTTCCCCAATAATTTCATGTCTGTTTGGAGACTGATATCAAGGATGCTGTACTTAAAAATTTCCTTTGCCTTCGAGGCAGTTGAAAATAAACATTAGGTGAAAAATGTTTTGTGTTTGTTTTAACCCTATTATTTTACAAAATGCTGTAAAATTCTTGGTAAGTCAGTTTACCCAAGAAATGGGCTGAATCATACTTATTTATTCAGCAAAGCGTATTTTGAATTGGCATTGAACGGATTTTCTGCCAATACATAAAACTTTGCTTATTGTGTGTCTATGAATGAAGTGAGTATCTGTTTCCACTCTGATCATGAGGACTGACGTATTCTGGTCATCCCCCATTTGCTTCTTCTTTATTGTCTTCAGAGAATTGAGAATGCAGTAAATATTTAGCTTTTGCAGACAGTTTTCTTAGGCTATTTGAGATTGTGCCATTAGAAGCCTATCATAAACATATTAATATTTTATATGTTGATGATATGTTTCTGATCTATCATGGATCTGTGACATAAGAATATCTGAAGCTTACAAGAATAGAACAGAACAGAACAGAACAGAACAGAACAGAACAGAAAAGAAATTTTTATTGGCCAAGTGTGATTGGATACACAAGGAATTTGTCTTGGTGCATATCTCTCAGTGTACATAAAAGAAAAGATACATTCATCAAGATACAACACTTACAACACTTAATGACAGTCATAGAGTACAAATTTAACACTTAATGATACAACACTTAATGACAGTCACAGGCTACAATTAAGCAATCAGGAAACAATATCACTATAAATCGTAAGGATACAAGCAACAATGTTACAGTCATAAATGGAAGGAGATGGGTGATAGGAACGATGAGAAGCTTAATAAAAGAATCCTAGAATGTCATTGACACAGATGTCAAAAAGCTTTGCGGTTAGGATACAGCCCTGTTTAACATCTTTAAGTCAATGGTTGGAAGCTTGTTAAAGAAAAATCCAATCTGAAACTAAGGAGAGATTTCTTGACAGTGAGAAAAATTACTGCATTTTTCAGTGTATAAGATGCACTTTCCCCCCGCAAAAAAGTGGGTAGAAATGTCTGTGTGGCTTATACAGCGAATGTTGCCGAAGTCCCGCCCACCCACTGACCTCCACCCTTTGGCCTCTGCCGCCCAGGAATTTATCTCCTTGCTACAAACAGTCTGGTCATCTTCAGCACAGCCTGATTTAGGACAAACAGCTGATTGGTGGTTGGATTGACCTCCCGGAATACCGCCTATCAGCTGTTCCAAGCTGCAGGGGTCGCCACCACCCATTGCCGCTGTTGCTGCTGCTGCCTATTGCCGCCCCCATGTGCCCCATTTTTGGCCTCCCACATGTCCCGTTTTCCCGCGTGCCCCATTTTTGGCCTCTGCACATCACCTCTGCCTCTGCCACCACTGCCTATCCCCACCGCCTGGAATGGGCAAAAACGGGACATGCAGAGGCTGAAAATGGGACATGCAGAGGAAGCGATATGTGGCAGCAGTGATGGGTAGTGGCAATCCCCACAGCCTGGAACAGATGATTGGCGGTATTCCGGGAGTCCAATCAAACCACCAAACAGCTGCTTGTGCTAAATCAGGCTGTGCTGAAGCTGACCAGGCTGTTTGCTGCAAGAAGGTAAATTGCTGGGAGGCAGAGGCAGATTTTTTCCCCCCTTGTTTTCCTTCCCAAAAGCTAGGTGCATCTTATACTTCGGAGTGCCTTATAGACTGAAAAATACGGTAATCAATGGAACAGCTTGCCTCTCAGAGTTGTGGTGCTCCATTGCTAGAGGTTTTCAAGAAGATTGGACAACCATTTGTCCAGGATATATACAATAAAGTCTCCTGGCTTGGGCAGGGGTTGAACTAGCCCTGTGATTCCATGAATCTTTACCGATAAGTATACTCTGAATTAGGGACGGGGTGGCTCAGGGGCTAGGACGTTGAGCTTATCGATCGAAGGGTCGGCAGCTCAGCGGTTCGAATCCCTAGTGCTGCCGTGTAACGGGGTGAGCTCCCATTACTTGTCCCAGCTTCTGCCAACCTAGCAGTTTCGAAAGCACGTAAAAATGCAAGTAGAAAAAATAGGGACCACCTTTGGTGGGAAGGTAACAGCGTTCTGTGCGCCTTTGCCGTTTAGTCATGCCAGCCACATGACCACGGAGACATCTTCGGACAGTGCTGGCTCTTCAGCTTTGAAACAGAGATGAGCACTGCCCCTAGAGTCGGCAACGACTAGCACGTATGTGCGAGGGGAACCTTTACCTTTTATACTCTGAATTAGAGAATCATTTACACCAGTACACACTTTCAAGTGGATGTTGAACTAAAGGACCTTATTTAAGAGCAACAGTTTGGGTTCTTTGTTTCAGCTGGCCAATTTCTTCGACAGAATGTTTAGGGAATCAAAAGCTGCAATCAGATCTTGTAATGGTATGTAGAAATGATCTTGGAGGAGAGAGAAGAGATGCTGTCTAAAGCAGGGGTTTGCAGTCCCCGGGCCGTAGCACACTGCTGGGCCTTGAGCCGTTTGAACTGGGCCGCAGAAGTGGCAGATGAACGTGGATGCCCGCATCCCCATCTGCCCAAACAGCGTGCGAGCGCATAGGCAGGCATGCCGTTCACACAAATGGAGCTATACGCACTTGCCCACTGCTCATGCGGAACAGTCCTCTCTTCCCACCCCCACCCCGTCACAGCCAGTCCACAAAGCCAGAAAGGTTGGGGAACTCTGGTCTAAAGAAAGGTCAGTTAAGGGAGGGCTGTGGTCTGCTTAATGGGCAAATAAAAGAAACTCGGAAAAGAATCTCCCTAACGTATCAGGCTATAAAGAGGGGAAATATGTACTATCAGTGCAAAGACCCTAATAATGTAGCCTTACAGCAAGGGTGTCAAACTTGATTTCATTGAGGGCTGCATTAGGGTTGTGTTTCACCTTGGGGGGCCTGGCATGGGTGTGGCCAGGATGGGCGTGGCCAGCTCAACAACTCGTGTCGGGGGCACCTGCGGGTGGCCCAAGCGCTCTGCCAGTGAAAATGGGCCCTCCCAAGTTCCATTTTCACTGGCAGAGGGTTGCAGGAGGCCGTCCCAGCCAAAAACGGAGATTGAGAGCTCGTTTTCTCTGGCAGAGGCACTGCAGGCTGGTCCTTTGCTGTTTCCAGGATGGCCCCGCAGGCCAGATCTAAGCACCCCATTGGCCAGTTATGGCCCCCAAGCCTTGAGTTTGACACCCCTGCCTTACAGTAAAGTAGAATTAGCTTGTCTGGTCCATATTTCCTGTCTGGTCTGCCTAGAAAGACTGACATATCTCTGATGACAATAAACAGTTTCTTGCCTTTAGTTACCAGTAGTCTTTGACTTAGAACCATTGATTTTGTGACGCTTTGGAGTTACGACAGTGCTGATAAAATTTACTTTAAACCACTCCTCGCCCTTATGACCATCGCAGATCTCTATGGTCATGTGATTGCAATCCAGGGACTTGGAAACCAGCATATATTCACAATGATTGCAGTGATGCCATGTGATTACTATTTGCCACCTCCCCAATCGGCTTCTCACGAGCAAAGTCAATTGGGGGGGGGAGCCAGAATCACTTAACAACCACATAATTCACTCAATGACTGCAGTAAAAAAGACTGTCACATGATATTCGGGCATGGTCACATGATATCTCACTTAATGACTTATCAACAGAAGCTCCAGTCTCAATTGTAATTGTAAGTCAATACGTTACCTAAACTTGTTCTGATATTAGACGATATAAAATAAAACAAATGTCTATTGTAGAGTGCACTGGTCTGAATCCAGCTTGTTTCTCCACAAAGATACTTTTTTTTCATATTACTGAGTCTTCTATTTTACTCAAAAGGTGTTTTGCATAAATCGTAGCCACAATTCTGATAAGGCTTATAAATCTATAATTTGGGGGGTTATCTCTGTCTCCCTTTTTTATATATGGGGACTACGGTACAATGGCAACTTCCCATCTGATTGGGATGCAGCCTGTGTTATTTCTATAGGAGAATAACTCTGCTAACAATGGAGCCCCCTAAGTGAGGAATATGTTCCCATTTCCTTAAAGGAGAGAGAGATATGACCTTCACTAAAAAAAAAACCTTTCCTGGACCAAGAGCCCTCCTTGAGGGAGATGAGTGGTCTAGAAACACGATAATTAATTAATTAATACAATCATCTTTGTAATTACAAACTACTACTTGTCCATTAAACCGGTCAGTCCTACAGGGGGTCAATCCTGACTGCTCTTTAGAAGGCCAGATCCTGAAGATGAAACACCGCCTAGGGTCTGACCTAAGCATACTACACAAAATTGTCTGCTACAATGTCCTACCTGACAACGACTACTTCAGCTTCAACCGCAATAATACACGGGCAAACAATAGATACAAACTCAAGGTAAACCGCTCCAAACTTGATTGCAGAAAATACAACTTCAGCAACAGAGTGGTCAATGCCTGGAATGCTCTATCTGATTGCGTTGTTATTTCCTCAAACCCTCATAGCTTCAACCTTAAACTGTCTGCCGTGGACCTCACACCATTCCTAAGAGGTCTGTAAGGGGGCATGCATAAGCACATCAGCGTGCCTACCATCCCTGACTTACTATCCCCATTTATTTGTATTCATTTCATGTGCTTATGTCCATGTTTTTACTTCTACCTGTTATCTCGTACATGTTTGACAAACTAAATAAAATAAATAAATACGTAAATGCATACATACATACATACATACATACATACATACTTTGGCCACCTAATGAGAAGGATGGACTCACCGCAGAAGAGACTAATGCTGGGAAAGATTGAGGGCAAAAGAAGAAGTGGACAGCAGAGAATGAAGTGGCTGGATGGAGTCACTGAAGCAGTCGGCGTGATCTTAAATGGTCTCCGGGGGATGGTAGAGGACAGGAAGGCCTGGAGGAACGTTGTCCATGGGGTCGCGATAGGTTGGACATGACTTCACAACTAACAACAACAACAACAACAACTTGTCCATTGTTTGGTGAAGTGACTGAGAATATAGTGTCATCAAAGTTCCCGGTTCATCTTTATAAAACTGACTAACTGAACCAATCTGGTCTGGTCACAAGGTTCTGGTCACCATCTTTAAAGCGCTCCATGGCTTAGGACCGGAGTATCTACGAGACCGCCTTCTGCCGCCGATAGCCTCCCAACGACCGGTGCGCTCCCACAGAGCGGGCCTCCTCCGGGTGCCGTCGACCAAGCAATGTAGGTTGGCGACCCCCAGGGGGAGGGCCTTCTCTGTGGCAGCACCGGCCCTGTGGAACGAGCTTCCTCCAGGGTTACGGCAACTCCCTGACCTCCGGACCTTCAGGCGTGAACTGAAGACTTTATTATTTCAACGAGCTGGACTAGCCTAAGAATAAAATATTTTAGTCAATTCTAATGGGTTTTAACCGGTTTTTTACCGTTTTAGTGATTTGGCGATTATAATATTTTGTTTTAATTGGGTTTTAAATTGCTTATTTATTATTGTTTTATTTTTAATATGCCTGTGAACCGCCCTGAGTCCTACGGGAGATGGTGTGGTATAAAAGTATAAAAATAAATAAATAAATAAATAAAAATCTGAGTTTTATCAAGGATGTAGCCATCAAATTGCACTGATCAGAAAGTAGTCGGGGGGGAGGGGAGAATACAGCCTCCTTTTGGATCGCTGCAGCTTTTTTAAAAACTATTAACTGTAGTCCTATGGGGCCATCTGGTAGAATTGGGTCTTGCAGACAGTTCTGCGGTGGTTCCAGTCCTTCATAAACTACTATTTGACACTGACCTATGGCGTCCCCATGGGGCCCTATCCTGTCCCATACTGCTTAACATCTATATGAAACTGATATCGTATGCTGATGACATCAGCCTTATTTGCCCCTTGCTGCTGATTTGCAAAGACGCAATCAGTACTCTTGAATGTTCCTTACTTGACAATGTGCTTGATGAGAGACAGCAAACTGAAGGTAAACCCAGCCAAGGCAGAAGTGCATGACAAGTGGTACAAAACATGCAGCTACTCTGTCCTGGGATCATATGATAGCTATGTGGAAAATGGTTATCTGGCTAGCCATTATCTTTTTCCTGTTGCTCTTAGTATTGACTTCTACGGATTGCTTGGAGAAGGCCCTTAAGTTTCTTGGCAAGAAGTTGGAAGTGGTTTGCCATTTTCTACTTCCTAGCACTCAATGAGAGTGACTGGTCCAAGTCATCTGACTTTGTGCCCAAGGTGGGACTAGAACTCATGGTCTCCTGGTTTCTCACCTGGTGCCTTAAACACTATACAAAACTGGTTGTTTGCAGGGCACAATTTAAGGTATTAGCTTGACTTTGAAAGTCCTGAATCTTGCAGCAAACTATCTGGGCTTGCTTCTTCAACTATTAACCTGCCTGTTTATTTCGATCTGCAGAAGATACTCTTTGGGAAACTCCCTTATAACCAGTATTGGAAGAAATATCTGTTCCAAGTGGGGAGAAAGACACTGGAAACATGGAGGCTGATTGGAACGACGGTTTATTGATGGATAAGACCACATGGGTTTGAGGTCCTGGGCAGCTGACCACATGGAGTGGAGAGTGAGAGGTATTTATTCCCTCTCTCAGGCTTTGAACTTGAGCTTCCTGTTCCTGTGGCAAGGGCATTTTTCTATTGGCTGCTGTCAGACTCCAATGAGGCTATGCAAGGGTCATAGCTAAGGTTGTCTGAGGTAAGTTTGGTTGAACCTTGGGTGATGCAATGTCCTTAGGAAATTTTGAAATACTGCTAGATGGGTAGAGGGCTAATCCTATTATGTCCTGGGGGATCATGTCTTGATGGGATTATCACCTTGGAGCTGGAAGTCTTTTGTTTTGTAGATAGTCTGGCCCAGTCTTTCTTAATGTGCACCAAATATCTGCTGGGGGCAGAGAGCTGAAGCTCTGAGTTTCTGTCTCCCTTAAGATTTCTATTTTTCTTTTAAGAGAAATATAATATTCTGCCTTTTTAATATTTCCTAAAATATTTCATTCTTCTAGGAGTGGAGGAGGTGCTAACTTTCTATACCAGAAGATCAGCTACCTGGAAAATGTAGAAGCTTTTTTTTCCCCTGTGTGCCCCCTCCCCTTCCTGCAATTCCCAAGGAGTCCCATTATTTAGAAAACTTGTGAAATCCTATCCTTTTCACCTAGCAATTCATTATCAATTGAACTGGTTGTAATGATACTGGTTTTAATTTTGCCTTGCTTTTCATGTTATATTGTTTCCACTAAGACGGCTTGAGTGTCATGTCAAAAACCGACAGACTATAAATGTAATTAACAAATACATTGAGCACTCTTAAAGTTCAATTATTACTGTATCAATGGAATTCTTATTCTTGCTAAATTCGCTTTTAGGGGAATCTTTTGCAAGCCAGATCCTCCTTTGATTCTTTTGATCCTCCTAAATTCATACAATCTATTAGCATTAGAAGACTGCAAATCATTTGTGCAAATAATACGCCCATAATAGTTATTTACAAAAGTTGCTAGAACAGGAAAATGTCCAATTAAATATCCCAGGGTGTGGAGAGGCATGGAACAAAAAAATTGGAAGTTTTTGTTCCTACAGATTAATGTAAGGCTGTTTTCATATCTCATTTCCATAGATTTAAATTACAACTAATTCAATTAAAATTCTTCTGTAGATTGGAGAGCTATAATCTTTTTAAGGAAAAATAATGAGAAATGATTCTGGGAAATTCAGTGTTCAAAGACAATACTGGTTCTTACGTTGTGGCCACGTACTAGGTAATACAGTAACTAATTAAATTTATATGCCACCTGGTTCACAGTTTCTCTGGGTGGTTTACAAATTGTTAAAAACATTTTAAAATGAAAGAACAGAAAACACAAAAACATACCAAAAGAGCAAAGGGGAGGGAGGGAAGGAGGGAAGGAAGGAAGGAAGGAGGGAGGGAGGGAGGGAGGGAAGGAAGGAATAACTAGCCTTTTCAAAGGCTTCAGGCCCCTTTGAAATGCCAATAGGCAGGGACTTGTTTGAATGTCAGAAGAAACTTTATTCCAAGATCAGGAATCGCTACACAAAAGATGCACTTCCGGGGTCCCAATAAGTAGCAATATGCTATGCTATGTTATGCTGCGCTGTGTTATGCTATGCTACGCTATTGCAGCTCCTTCTGGGGTAAATTTATTTCATATGTTAATATTTGTTCAGTTTGGTGTTACAGTCATATAACGCGGAAATATATACTGTGTAGTTTTATTCTCATAAAAATACTTTATATTGGAAAATCACTCATTCTTATTAGACAATAATCTGACGAGCTAACTATTTTTGCTCTAGGCTTTTTATTGCCAGTAATCCCAAATGGAAAATATTTAGATATTGAGCTCTACAGTATTATATATGCAAGTTTAGAGCAGAGGTGTTAAACTCAAGGCCCGCGGGCCAAATGCAGCCCGTGGGGTGCTTAGATCTGGCTCTCGGAGCCGCCTGGCAAACAGCGAAGGATTGGCCCGCGGTGCCTCTGCCAGCGAAAAAGGAGCTCAGGAGCCCGTTTTCGCTGGCAGAGCGCTCAGGCCGCCACAGGCGCCCCCGACACAAGTGACGTTGAGCTGGCCACGCCCCCCCCAAGGTCAAACACAACCCTGATGTGGCCTTCAATGAAATCGAGTTTGATACCCCTGGTTTAGAGACAGAGGTGCTTTTAATAAAATTGGATTTTAATTACCTTAACATCCAACAAATATGGTATCTCAAGCAATTTCCCAACTAGACTTCTGGAGGAAAAGAAGAAATTTCTCTTTATCAGCATGGACAAAGATATAAGAGAACCAATTATTCTTATCTTAATGCTAACCATTGTCATAAGACAACATGGCAAAATTAAGAATAAGGGCAAAGTGACGATAAAGCGCTGAAATTCTCAATTATTATTAAAATTAAGGCTGAGTGTCAACCAAAATATATGTTAGACTTCAAGAAAGAAGTTTTTAATAAATTAAAGCAATGCTAAGTAGATTCAATGTCAGAAGCAGTTTTGGGAGAAGCACAACACAGTTAATTTCTAACAAGAGAAGTTCTAAAAATGTAAACAATTATAGTGATGAAAAAGAATAGATATTACCCATTAATGCAGCATAGAATTGTAATGGATTTTTCTTGGCTGCAGCACACTGATATATAGAAGCCCTTTTCAAATGTCTGAGGGATGCCACATAGAAGAAAGCCATAATTTGTTCTCTACAAGCTATTCATTTTATCTCACTATTACAATTTGCCACACTTAACAGATGTAATAAAAAAACCTAATATTAATATTTTGTTTCTACATGGAAACATAGAACAAAGAAGTTTGTTCCTTCACTTAAACTCTAAGTGGGATCCAAACACAGGTGGTATTCGGCTGGTTTGGACCAGTTCGCTCGAACTGCTAGCGGAAATTGCGGGTAGACCCGCTCACCTGCTCTGGCTCTATGCCATCCTATTTAGGCATGTTTTTTTAGGCCAGGCGTATGCGCGGAAGGTGCACATGCAAGCAAAGAACATGCGCGGAAGGCCGTGTGCATGTGCGGAAGGCCCTCGTGGCTCCCGTATGACACCTATCCTGCGCAGACTGCACTGGCTACCTGTGGCCTTCCGGGTGCGCTTCAAGGTCTTGGTAACCACCTTCAAAGCGCTCCATGGCATAGGGCCGGGTTATTTACGGGACCGCCTACTGCTACCGAATACCTCTCACCGACCCGTGCGCTCTCACAGAGGGGGACTCCTCAGGGTGCCGTCAGCGAGGCAGTGTCGTCTGGCGACGCCCAGGGGAAGGGCCTTCTCTGTGGGGGCTCCCACCCTCTGGAACGAACTATCCCCAGGACTTCGTCAACTTCCGGACCTCCGAACCTTCCGTCGCGAGCTTAAAACACACTTATTCATCTGCGCAGGACTGGATTAGATTTTAAATTTATTGGTTTTAAATGGGTTTTATTTTTTATATTGTTTTTAAACATTCGGCCTTTAGAATAAGTTTTTTAATTGTTATTTTAATCTGTATTTATGTGTTTTTATTTGCCTGTGAACCGCCCTGAGTCCTTCGGGAGATAGGGCGGTATATAAATACGATTAATAAATAAATAAATAAATAAATAAATGCATGTACGCGAATCGGGCACGCGGGCACACAAAGCGAGTGTGCACTCGCACGGCGAACCAGTAGTAACATAATCCCAAATCCACCACTGAATCCAAACATTTTCAGTGGAAGTTTAATGTACCTCAAAGGAAATGAATATTGGAATGAGCTGTTTTCCAGCTTGAGATTCCTTCAGTTGAGTATTAGAACTGCAGAGTTATTACTTTTCTTTACAGTTACATTTGTATTTGTTGGCTTCATCCACATAAATGCTTGAAGGCAAAGGCCAGCAGGCAGAGTTTTAAGAATACCATTCTCTGAGTAAGCTAGTCTAATTCCAGACACAGAAAAGCTGCAATTGCAGATAAAGAAAACTTGTGAGTCTAATGATAAGCCTCAAGACATGCATCTCTGTCCCCAGACCTTCCTAGTCTTCACAATATCTTGGTCTTCGAGGCCACAATTCTGGTATTCTCCCAATATTTACTTCCAAGCTTCAATCCTATCAGGTAGATTGCTGAGAGAGAGAGAAAGAAATTCACTCAAAAACACTGATTCAAATCCATGGCTATGTACTGTCTTGGACTGAGTCTCACGGATCTTAGCCCAACACACCTTAAACACTCTGGTGCTATGACCCCCTAATATTGTGCTTAAACACACATACACACAGCCTAGAAACTCAATGGTTCTACAAGGATGGATTTTAAAATTGAGCTTGGATGTGCAATTTGCAATATCTTTCAGGCTTTCAAATCGAAACACAAAATACAAGCTGGGTGGGTACAACCTCGTAGATGACCCTCACTCTGTCAAGGTCCTTGGAGGACTTATCTCAAATGATCTAAGTGCCAGAGCTCACTGTAACAGCATTGCCAAAAAAGCATTAAAAGTTGTTTAATCTAATCTTGCGTAGCTTCTTCTCTGGTAATATTATACTACTAACTACAGCATACAAAACATTTGCTAGACCAATTCTCGAATATAGCTCATCTGTCTGGAACCCGCACTGCATATTGGACATTAATATAATTGAGAGAGTCCAGAGATATTTCACAAGATGAATCCTCCATTCCTCTACCCACAATAGAATCACCTTATGCCATCAGACTTGAAATTTTGGGCTTAGACAACTTAGAACTACGCCGCCTTCGGTCTGACCTAAGCGTAGTACATAAAATTATCTGCTACAATGTCCTACCTGTCAATGACTACTTCAGCTTCAACCACAACAATACACAAGCACACAATGGATACAAACTTAAGGTAAACCGCTCCAAACTTGATTGCAGAAAATACGACTTCAGCAACAGAGTGGTCAATGCCTGGAATGCACTACCTGACTCGATAGTTTCTTCCCCAAACCCCCAAAACTTTAACCTTAGACTGTCTATTTATATACATATAAATAATATATATAATATATAATATAATAATATAAATAAATAAATAAATAAATATATATATATATATATATATATATATATATTTGTTTTCTGAGGTTTTCATGGTGTTTGTATATAGGTCTTTGGTTGTTCGGGTTTTCTCCCGTAAAATTGGAAGTGTCTTAAGTCTCATTCGTCATCTTCAGGCTTCAGCCTTTAACTGCTAGTGGGATTTGAACTGATTGGGTGGGAGCTTGGCTGTGCTCTGATTGGATGGGGGGGGGTTTGTGCTCTGATTGGATGGGGGTGTGTCCTGTGTTGGTGGGGGCTTGTTTGTGCTCAGTTTAGTCTGTGTTGCAGGGTCTTGGTGATGTTGGTCTCATTCGTCATCTTCCCAGAAGCACGAAGCTGAAGCCTGAAGATGACGAATGAGACTTCGTCGAAATGTCGCCAAGATACTTCCAATTTTACGTGGGAGAAAACCCGAATAACCAAAGACCTACATATGTATGTATGTATGTATGTATGTATGTATGTATATATATATATATATAAATTTTCTTTTGATACAAACATTCCATCTTATGTTAGACAGTGTGTCATCTGAGTATAAAATTCTTTGGGTCTTAACATTTAAACTTACCACCATATACATTTCTTACATTATTTCTTATATTAATACTAAATAATAATACTGATAAAATAACATAAACCTAACATTTCTCTTCTTTACTTATCTATTTTTACAGTACGTTGCTTTCATATTTATTCTCTAACCATTGATAAAATAACTCCCATATCTTATAATAATCGGATTCTTCCTTTTCTTGAATTGCAAGTGTTAATCTGTCTACTGTCGGCCTCACCCCATTCCTAAGAAGTCTCTAAGGGGCGTGCATATGCGCACCAGCGTGCCTACCGCCTCTGTCCTAATGTTCCCTTTTATTTGTATCCATCTCATGTATTCATAATTATGTTTATACTTATATCTGTTATCTAATACATGCTTGACAAAATAAATAAATAAATTTGATCAAATCAATCGCTTGATTATGTCTCTATCTTCATCTGCCAACTTGTCTACACAGAACAATCAAGGTCCTTCAATAAGGTTGAAGGACAGATCCTCCCATCAATGTCCTTATTGAAATTTCAATAAGAATCATTCTACGAACCTCTGCATAGATAAATTCATTTCACGGACTCCCTTTCTATTGTCCCACTACATAATAGAGAAAACTGCACTCACTTATACTAGAAATTGACTGACCTCTACACATATTTACATGTTTCCAACCTTCACCCAGAACACATCAGAAACTCATTGTTTGCCTAACTTTCCAATACAACAGACTCAGCAAACAGAGCGATAACTAAAGAATTTAAATCCAACATTTCAATTTGACCAGTGAAGCAAAACAAAACAAAAGAAACAGAAAGGCCAGACAGCTCCCCAGGAACAAAATACTCCAAAACGAGGAGAAAACCAACTTTGTAAAACTCTTCGGTTTGCTAAAATAACTTAATGTATCGTTACGAGTTTTCATCCTACTATGGACAATGGCAATCCCTTTTTACATGCTCGATGGAAGGCCTACATTCATTTCATCATCCGACCAAGAACACTTACTTACCAGGCAATAACAGATAACAGATCTTTCTAGATTGCTGTTCATTGATAGGGTAACGCTGCAGAGACTGAGGAGCTATTCAGGACCTAAATTGCAAGACAGAAAGACAGGAAGGAAGGGAGGGAGGGAGGGAGGAAGGAAGGAAGGAAGGAAGGAAGGAAGGAAGGAAGGAAGGAAGGAAGGAAGGAAGGAAGGGAAGCTTTCTAAGAATCAGCTCTGTTTCTAATTATCCAGTTTGAGATACCACTTCCATAAAAAGGTACCATATTCACATTATAAGATGCACTCCCCCCCCCCCAAAAAAAGAAGTGGGTGGAAATATCTGTGCATCTTATACAACGAATATTGCAGTGGGGATGAGGGGAATTGGTGTGGCGGTGGTGAACAGGCAGCAGTGGAGGCGAATGGGTAGCGGTGGCAGGGAACAATCCCCGCCGCCTAGAACAGCTGATTGGAGGTATTCTGGGAGGCTGATCCAACTGCCAATTATCTGCTCGGCAGCGAAGGCTCCAGCTTTGTCTGGCGGCGGTGGCTCAATTCAGTTGGTGGGCACAAGGGAGCAGAGTCCCGACAAGCCACGTGCTGGGGCTGTGATAACATGCTGAAGCTGATCTTGCTATTTGCTGCAAGGACGCTAGCCAGATGAATACTGGATGGATGCTAGAAGGCAGAGGCAGATTTTTTTTCCCCTTCTCTAAAGCTAATATGCATCTTATAGTCCGAAGCATCTTATAGTACGAAAAATACAGTAACATTTTGACTTGGGGGTAGAAGCCTGGATTTTAGATTTATCAAACCTACAGTGGCCTGTCTTAACCAAAATGTCTCACGTGCAAAGCTGGTTCAATGTCCAGCTCTTCAACATGGACATACTTAAGTCCCAATACACAAACTGACTCTGAGGAAAAGAGCACTGAAGGCTAAGTCCATACATGGAATAAAATGTTGTCCGCTGAAGCCTTAAGCCAAGGAATGTTATGTAAGGCATGATAAACTTGAAGCAAAACAGAGCAGTCAAATGCAACTAATTAAGCACATTTTATTCAACGTCAAATTAAAACAGAGTCCAAACAAACAAACAAAAAAAGATGATGATTTCTTACAGACTTATCTATCGTTTAAAAATGCAGTTCTGCCATTCCTACCAATATAACATCTTCCTTTGATCTTGGATACCGGATCTTTACCCAAGAAGGTTCCCAAGCAAGCAGAGATACTTTCTCCAGAAATGGTTAGAAAAAGAAAAGAACTGAGAGGTCAATTAAAGGAGATGGAGAGTGTCTGTGCATGCATAGTTGCGACAGGGATGTATTTTATTTATATTTTACAGTATTTATTTATTCCCTTTGGCAGGACAGCTGGGGAAGGTTATTGCACTTTAAGGTCAATGATTATTATTATTTTATTGCCCTACACTGAGCCAAAAGACTCAATCATCAAGTGAAGGGCGGACCGTTCCCACAGCTCTTCCAAACAAGGTAATTTTGCCTTTTGGAATTCTAATTTTCAATTAATTTTCCCATTTAAACTGCTCCAACAAAAAACCCTAAAAGCAGGTGGTATTCCTGGCTCTGCCTATGGCGGTCTTACGATGTCACCGGCTATCTAGCCTGTGGCCCTCAGAAGCCACTTAAAAAAGGTGGAATAACTGGTAGCAGGTCATTTGATGCAGTACAGAGTGTCTTCAGAACAGAATAAAATTACAGATTTGGAAGGGACCTTGGAGGTCTTCTAGTCCAACCCCTGCTCAAGCAGGAGACCCTATACCATTTCAGACAAATGGCCGTTCAATCTCTTCTTAAATGCATCTAGTGATGGCGCACCCACAACTTCTGAAGGCAAAGCATTCCATTAGTTAATTGTTATCACTATCAGAAGAATCCTCCATAGTTCTAGGTTGCTTCTCTCCTTGAATCAGTTTTCATCCATTGCTTCTTGTCTTGACCTCTGGTGCTCTGGAAAATAAGCTGACCTCCCCCCCTCTTGTTTGTGGTAGCCCGTCAAATATTGAAAAGTGCTATCATGTCTCCCCTGTTTTTTCTTTTCACGAAACTAGCCATAGGGAGGGAGGGAGGGAAGGAGGGAGGGAGGGAGGGAAAAAGGAAGGAAGGAAGGGCGAGAAGGAGGGAGGAGATGAGGAGGAAGGAAGGAAGGAAGGTGGGCAAGAAGGAGGGAGGAGATGAAAAGGAAGGAAGGGAGGGAGGGCGAGAAGGAGGGAGGGAGGGAGGGAGGGAGGGAGGAAGGAGGGAGAGAAGGAGGGGCCTTCAATTCCAGCAACCGTTCTTCATATGTTTTAGCGTCCAGCCCCCTAATCATTTTTGTTGCTCTTCTCTGCACTCTTTCCAGAGTCTTGACTTTTTTTTTATAATGTGGTGACCAAAACTGGAAGCAATATTCCAAGTGTGGTCTTATCAAGTCATTATAAAGTGTTACTAACACTTCACGGGATCTTGATACTATCCCTCCGTTAATGCAGCATAGAATTGTAATGGCTTTTTTGCTGGTTGCAGCACACTGTTGACTCATATTTAAGTACCGTATTTTTCGGAGTATAAGACGCATTCCCCCCCCCTCCAAAAGAAGGTGAACATTTGGGAGCTTCTTATACACCGAATGTAGCCCCTCCCACCCACCAGTCCCCACCCTTTGGCCTCTGCCTCCCAGCAATTTGCCTCCTTGCAGCAAACAGCTTGTTTCAGTTTCAGCACAGCCTGATTAGTACAAGCAGCTGATTGTCAGTTGGATCGACAATCAGCTGTTTCAGGCTGCAGGGATTGCCATTGCCATTGCCTATTGCCCATTCTGATCCCCGCTGCCCACAATGGGCAGGAAATGGGGTGCACGGAGGCTGAAAACGGAGGCGGCAATAGGCTATGGCAATCCCTGCAGCCTGAAACAGCTGATCCTCGGGAGGCAACCGACAATCAGCTGCTTGTGCTAATCAGGCTGTGCTGAAGCTGAAACGGGCTGTTTGCTGTTTTCTGCAAGAAAGCAAATTGCTGGGAGACAGGGGCAGGATTTTTTTTTTGTTTTCTTCCCAAAAAGGTAGGAGCATCTTATAGTGTTTTATAATCCGAAAAATACAGTAATTGTCACTAGGACACCAAGATTACAGTTCTAACAATTACTAACAGTTACTGCTACTGAGCCAGGTTTCACCTATTCTGTACCAGTACATTTGGTTTTCCTTGCCTAAGTGTAAGACCTTACTTTTCTCTCCATTGAATTTCATTTTGTTGACTAAAAACACTGTTTTAATTTGTTGAGGTTCTTCTGGATCTTGAGCCTATCTTCTGGGGTAAGGGCTATTCATGCCAGCTTGGTGTCATCTGCAAATTTGATGGATACCCTTTCTATTCCCTCATCTAATTTTTTAATGAAAATATTGAAGAGTACTCCGCCTAAGAGAGAACCACTGCTTGCTTCCCTCCATGTAGATATACCGTAGTTCCATTAAGGAATACATGCTGAGTGCAGTTTGTCAGCCAGTTACAAATCCATCTGATGATGATGCCGTCTATCCCACATTTTTCTAGCTTTCTAGCACCTTTGGGCTAGAGTGGACAGGTGTTATATTACCATTTTCTTCCCTAGTTTAACTTGAATCCATAGTCTGTCTTTTACGCTTCTCTTTTTGGTAGGTTGAACTATTTTTTCCTTTTTGCATAAAGACAGATGCAAAGAATGAATTAAGCAGCTCTTCTTTCTCCCTTCTGCACATCATTTCCTTCCATCTTCTCCCATTAGTGGAGTAATTGTTTCCTTGAGTTTTTTTCTTGTTGAAAGAAATGGTTTTTTAAAATTATTTTTGACATTTGTTGCAAGTCTTAGTTCATTCTGACATCTTTTCTGACTTCATCCTTGCAGATTCGGGCTATATGCTGGTATTCTGCTTTAGTTAAGTGTCCCTCTTTCCATTTTTTCATACTTATCCTTTTCGTCTTTCAGTTTATCAGAGAATTCTTTGTGCAACCATGCTGGTTTCTTCTTGGATTTCTTCCAAGATATCCAAGAAAGAAAGCTTCTGTGGCACCAACAAAGCTTTGCTCAGCACTGCAATCCAAGTACCTTCTACAAGAGCTGAACTCGATGCTGAACCTAGACCTTTCTAGCCACACAACTTCCTTAATTCCAGACAGAAATTGAATTTCGATCCTCATCTCTCTTTAAGTCAGTGGTGCTAATCCCAGGTGCTAAAGATACTTTCTGAACTCAAAATAGGCTTTGGGTGAAACTGAGATCATTATTCAAGTCTCGCACCAAAAGAAAAGATGGGATAGAGCTCTTCTGTCAACTTTTGGAACAAAAAAACATTCATATGCCACAATATTTTAAAACAAATTCTTTTGTTCCTTTTTTTTTTACAAAGGGAATTAAGGACCCTCATCTGTGACCAAGAAAGGAAGTTCTAATCCTAGGACTCTTACAAGTCTCTTAATTTGAATAATGATGTAGGCAGGTAATTTTTACATGGCAAAATCTATGAACAAATTAGAGCATAAAAACTTATTTTGGGATGGGATACATCCTCAATGAAATCCAAATGCCACCTGAAAATGCAAAAGACTTATGTTCACAGTCAACTGCTTAATAAACCTAAATCTCCCCCAAAATCCAAATCTCTTCTGTTGCTTCTCAAACAGTCTGCAACAGACTAAATCTGGATTGCATCTCACTCTAAGATATACAACAAGAGTTTAAACACTGTGCATACTAATACTGAATTTATATTCCTAGAAGAGTTTTTAACATAGCCTTCCAAATAGTATCATATTGATTAATAATAATTCCCCCAGTGACGCACTACCTTGATGTGGTTGTGGGGCTTGTGTGCTCTTAGGAAGGTAAGAGCTACACCAGAGGTTCAACCCAGAGCTAATATTCAGCCGGTTCAGACCAGTTCGTGTGAACCGGTAGCGGAAATTGCCCCGGTTCTATGCCATCCTATTTAGGCATATTTTTGAGGCTGAGCACAACACAAAACACATGTGCGGAAGGCTAGGTGCATGCGTGGATGGGGCAGGTGCTCACATTTGCAAACCGGTAGGAAAGTAAGTGAATGCTATCCCTGGTTTAACTGTACTGGACAGGTTTCATCAGAAGAGCCACATGAATAGTGTCTCTCCCATAAACAATATGATGAGACATAATTTACAGAAACCCTTATCAGACCGGTTGTTGCCCTCAACAAGGACCACAATAGATGTTGCAGCTCCTCAATATCTGATAACAAATGGGTTAGACTTAGAACTGTTGGCTGAGCCTGCTGCTGCAGCACTACTGGAAGGAACATTGTTTACCTATCACAAATACACAAAGATTGAAAGCAAAGGAATAATGATCTGTTATTACAGATCAAGCTCACCAAGAAGAGAATATCTGAAAAAGAATACACCATTTCTGAAAAGGACAACATCCAGAATCAGAAATAGCAATAGCACTTAGACTTACATACTGCTTCACACTGCTTTACAGCCCTCTCTAAGCGGGTTACAGAGTCAGCCTATTGTCCCCAACAATCTGGCTCCTCATTTTAACGACCTCGGAAGGATGGAAAGCTGAGTCAACTTTGAGCCCGTCAGAATCACAGAATTAGCCTGCAATACTGCATTTTAACCACTGCGCCAACACGGCTCATAACCAAACAGAAAGAAAACAAAAGATAAGTTCCAACAGTAAGATGCAATCCCAAAACATTTGGAGCACCATCTGAACACTGTCGACATTGACAAAATACCCATCAGTAAATTGCAAAAGGCAGCTTGACTTGGAACAGCTTATATTCTGCAATAATACCTTTAATATCATCATACAACATCTTCCTATCCCAAGTCCTTAGGAGGCACTCAATAGATGGATAAACATGTCAAATCCAGCATAAATACCTGACTGATTGTGCCATGAACAATAATAAAAATATTGGTGCTACTTGATTAACAAACAGTCATTGGAACCAGAATTTCCATCGCAGCCATGGTGGCACAGTGGTTAGAGTGCAGCACTGCAGGCTACTTCAGCTGACTGCTAGCTGCAGTTCAGCAGTTCAAATCTCACCAGCTCAAGGTTGACTCAGCCTTCCATCCTTCCAAGGTTGGTAAAACGAGGACCCAGATTGTTGGGGGCAATAGGCTGACTCTAAACTCAAAAACTGTCCACGGTTGACCTCACCACTTTCCTAAGAGGACTCTAAGGGGCGTGCATAAGAGCACAAACGTGCCTACCGTTCCTGTCCTACTGTTTCTTCCCCTATGTATATATATGTTTTTAGTACCTCGTTTCTCCTCATATATACGTTCATATATTATATAACCCTTTATGCAACGCTTGTATATATATATATATATATTGTTATATTGTTATGACAAATAAATAAATAAATAAATAAATAAATAAATAAATAAATAAATAAATAAACTGCATACAGAGGGCTGTAAAGCACTGTAAAGTGGTATATAAGTCTAAGTGCTATTGCTATCGCTATCGCTAAGCAATGCAACCAAAATATGATGTCATGTGACTGCATCGCTAAGCAATAGCAATCCTGGCATTCCCCACTGCCAACGTTAAGCAAAGTTTGCAAGTCATTAAGTGAATCCCAGGCAGCTCACAAGCAGAGCAGAAGGCAGTAAGTGGCTGCTGCCAGATTGGAGATAGTGCAAAGGATTATGTCAAAAACGGTGATCATGTGACCACAGGGTACTGCAACCATCATAAGTGCAAGTCAGTTGCCAAGCATCCAGATTGCAATCACATGAGCACAGGAGTGCTAGGACAGATGGAACTTCCAGGAGTGGTTGTTTCGGTTTTTTTAAGTTTTTTTTTTTTAATAGACATACATTTAAAACATCAGCAATTCCTTCCATGTGACGCCTCGGTGTTTTCTTCCTGGCTCCATAATTTTATTGTTTCTTCTTTCTTTACTTCAATTTAAACTATTACCATTTTTCCACATTATTATCATTTTCTTACATAATTATCCATTGCTTATCTGTACCTTTCTTCTAATCAATGGTAAAATTTATCCCACATCTTAAAATATTCTGAATCCTCTCTTTCTTTAATCATCAAAGTTAATCTGTTCATTTCTGCACAATCTAAAATATTTCTAATAATTTCTCCTTCCAGAGGTATTTTATCTGCTTTCCAATTTTGCAAAGAAACAATTTTCACTGCTGTAATTACATGTATAATCAAATAAATATTTTCTTTACTAATTTTCTCTGGTAGGATCCCCAATAAAAGCAACCAGGAGTGGTTGTAACTATCACTCATTCAGTGCTTGTCATCATTTGAAATGGTTGCTGAACAAGTGATTTTTAAATGATTAATAATATACGAAGTTGAACTCCCAGCAACTATTATCATATATTAAAACAGAGAAAGCAACATTAACAGAGGCATTTTTTTAAAAAAAGAAAAGGCATTGACAGTCACATGGTTCCAATATTTTTTTATTTTTTTATTTTTATTTGTCAAACACAACAGTATATATAAGTATAAGCATGGAATAACCATACAAATTGGATACAATCAAAGGAACATTAGGACAGGAACGGTAGGCACGCTGGTGCTCTTATGCACGCCCCTTCAGACCTCTTAGGAACGGGATGAGGTCAATAGTAGATAGTCTTTGGTTAAAGCTTTGGGGATTTTGGGAAGAGACCACAGAGTCAGGTAGTAATGCATTCCAGGCATTAACAACTCTGTTACTGAAGTCATATTTTCTGCAATCAAGATTGGAGCGGTTCACATTAAGTTTAAATTTATTGTGTGTTCGTGTATTGTTGTGATTGAAGCTGATTCAACAGGAAGGACATTGTAGCAGATGATTTTATAAGTTATACTTAGGACATGCTGAAGGCGGCAGAGTTCTAAATTTTCTAAACCCAGGATTTCAAGTCTGGTGGCATAAGGTATTTTGTTGTGATCAGAGGAGTGGAGAACTCTTCTTGTAAAATATTTCTGGACACGCTCAGTGTCCTCAATATCTCACTATCACTATATATAATGTGTGTGTGTGTGTGTGTGTGTGTGTGTGTGTGTTTTCTGAGGTTTTTGTGGGTGTTTGTATATAGGTCTTTGGTTATTCGGGTTTTCTCCCGCGTAAAATTGGAAGTGTCTTGGCGACGTTTCGACGAAATCCCATTCGTCATCTTCAGGCCGGGTGTTTCTCCTAGAAACACGAAATTTCTCCTAGAAACACGAAGCTGTAAACACCTAGCCTGAAGATGACGAATGGGATTTCATCGAAACGTCGCCAAGACACTTCCAATTTTACGCGGGAGAAAACCTGAATAACCAAAGACCTACATACATACATACATACATACATACATACATACATACATATATATATATATATATGCAGGTTTTGGTATGTTCAGGTCTTTTCCCATGTAAGATTGAAAGTATTTAGGCAACATTTCAATGAGATCTCACTCATCATCTTCAGGCTGGAGTTATTTTGGTTTTGTTCTTATGTGAGCAAAGTTATGTGAGCAAAGAACAAAGCCAAAAAAACTCCAGATGATGAGTGAGATCTCATCGAAACGTTGCCTAAATACTTAGACCCGAATATACCAAAACCTGCATACATATACCCGTGAAAACCTACGAAAATAATATTATATATATACATACATACATACATACATACATACATACATACATACATACATATATATTTGTTTTATTCGTCATCTTCAGGCTTCAGCTTCTGGGAGAAGCACGGCTGAAGCCTGAAGATGACGAATGAGATATATATATATATATATATATATATATATATATAATATATATATATATATTATTATATTATAGTGATATATATAATATATCACTATAGTATATCACTATACAATATCAATATCTCAATAAAACACTCAATATCTCAGTGTTCCGATCTCTCAGGGGCTGCCACAAAGAAGAGGGAATCAAGCTATTCTCCAAAGCACCTGAGAGCAGGACAAGAAGCAATGGGTGGAAACTAATCAAGGAGAGAAGCAACCTAGAACTAAGGAGAAATTTCCTGACAATTAGAACAATTAGAATCAATGGAACAGTTTGCCTCCAGAAGTTGTGAATCCCCCAACACTGGAAGTTTTTAAGAAGATGTAAGATAACCATTTGTCTGAAGTGATGTAGATTCCGTGCCTAAGCAGGGGGTTGGACTAGAAGACCTCCAAGGTCCCTTCCAACTCTGTTATTCTATTCTATTCATTTACAAATGTGAACAGGTACAGCTAGCCGATTTAGTTTAGTGTTGTGGTCCGCCAGCAGCCTGCAGAGCTGGCAATGGAGTCGGACAGCGATGAGGCTGAGGCGAGGCCAGGGCCATCAGGGAGTGAGGTGCGGACTCCAGAGCCTCCAGAGACTGATAGTAGTGAGGCAGAGGAACAGGAGGAGCCTGTTCCTAATGCATGCATGAGAACAGCTGCCAGAAGGCAAGAGCAGCTCAAGCAGAGAGGACAACTCGGGAGTAGGGATAAGAGATGATTGGCCCCTCCCATAAGGCTTAAAACAGACCAGCAACGGCATTTGGGCTTTGCCGGAAAACAACGTTGGTAGCTTCGTCTTCTGTTTCGTCTACATCTTGCATTTATTTCTGTGACCAAGGTTTGCGATAGGACTGAGGAATTTGTGTTGGGAGGAATTTGTTTTAATTTGAGTTGAACGACGCTGGGAATGAAGTAATTCTCAGCTGTTCGAATAAAGTTTGTTTGTTCTTTTCACGGACTGAGTTTCCTACTAGCTACTTGGGCCTGGGTCACAACATTTAGTTAGAAGAATATCTGGAATGAGAGGTAGGACATTGGTGCTCTGATGTCCCCCAAATGGGTGGGAATAAATTGGCCACGTAAAAACCTAAACAAACCATTCCAGAGGGCTCCCAAGACCACAAAAATGGGGCTACAATTACACACAGACCCCTATCTCATGCATCAGAATGGTCATCCTACATTTTGGTAATGCTTTCCTTATGTCGCCAAAGTGCGCGCGTGCGCACACACACATATACACACACACACACACACGAGCCTCTGAAATGTCAATGCACTTGAGGCTAGGCCAAGAAGCTTGAATTAGAAAAAAAAGTAATCCAATGTTCCAATGAACTTTTAACTAAGGATTTTGTTGCTAAGCAAGGTTCGAGACCAAAATGAAAGGAAAAAAATACAAGGCTTATTTCAATGTCAGCACCATGGCAATGGAGGAGAATGTGATCACGTCAAGAGTTTAAATCTTAGTTCTAACATGCATGAATGTTTTCATCTATTTCTTCAGAATGAAAGATTATTCTGAAAAATCCACCTACTTCGCAAAGTCATTAAGTTGAGGCTGCAGAAGCTTGCTTTTAAGCGAGCATAAACAGGGGTAGTGTTCTTCTTTGCCTTTTATCTTAGGGACAGAATGCTTGGCCGTGCCTTCAATAAGATTGCATGAGGATTTAGAAATCACAGCCTTGCATGCTGCAAAACAAGTTTATGTTTGTGTCCAACGTGATCCTCCTTGCACTAATCTGATTACTTCAACAAAATAGAGGAGGACTATTTATACCATCCTTTTCCGTCAGCCATACTGTACATCTTTTTTATTTCAGAACATCAGTGGAACAGACTTTGCTAGTAGTTGGAAAACCCTTACAGTAGCAGCCAAAATTGTGGAAACCTTTTGGGAAAAGTGTATTTTCTAAAACTAGCTAAATACACCACTTTTTTTTTTTTGGAGTAGTACCATAAAATTATATATCAATGGAAAGATCATTTAATCAAGAACGTAATGCAATAACTTTTATGAAGTATTTGCTATTAGACTAGCAGTTACAGTATAAAGAAGAAAAGTAAAACACGTAGAAAAATGTTGTATGTTGTACCTTGATGAACGTATCTTTTCTTTTATGTACACTGAGAGCATATGCACCAAGACAAATTCCTTGTGTATCCAATCACACTTGGCCAATAAAATTCTATTCTATTCTATTCTAAAAAAGGAGATATACAAAAATTATCACCATAGAAAAAATAAGATATACAAATGTTATCATCATGTCAGTTAATAGTTGGGTAACCTTTAGCATGAATTACGGCCTTACAACCCCTTCCCATGGAGTGAACCAAATCTTTTAGTTCTGCAGCTGTTCTAATGTGAAACCAAGATTGAATGATTGGTTCTGTTAACTGGGTTTTATTGCTGGGTTGCTAACAAGTTTCTTTAGTCAGCTCCATAGATTTTCAACTGGGTTAAGGTCTGGGCTATTCCCAGGCCATTCCAGCAGTGGAATATGGTTATATTGAACCTCAAAAAAAAAAAAGAGGTGTTATTAGCCATCAAATCTCAAAAATACACTTTTCAACAAGCAGAAGTTGTCTGATACTGAGAGGCGGTGGGCCATCTGGGAGAAGGAAGCTTACGTAGTCTGATGGGCTCTTCTCACCTGGAGGCAGTTCTTAAGAGAGCAGTAAGATTCCATTCAAAGTGGGAACAGACCACAAGAACTGGTCGGCATGCTGACAGCAGCAAGACTACTGTATGTATAAAAATGGAAGGACAATTCGATGTCCACCATGGACGAATAGCTACAGAAATTGAGGTGGCAGAGATGGCTAAATTGACTGTTTTGATTAAAGAAAAGAATATAAGTACTTTTGTTGCTATATGGAAACCACTTCTGGACTTCGTGCTTGAAGGTAGAAAGAAAATGAAACTTTGATTTTGGATTTTACTGATTTGATTGATTTGTTGTTGTAGAAATGGCTAGTTTATATTATTTTGGAAAAGTAAAAAGTTGAAGAAATCCTGCTTTCTAGTGAATCTAAATTGCTTGGCACAGGGTGGCACTCCCCCTCACTGTTCTACTTCCCTTCTTAAGCCTCCTTTTTCCGAGTGAAGCGCGTGTTTGGTGTGCACTGTGCATGCGCAAGCACAGCTTGCATTTGGCACGCACTGTGCATGTAGTGTGCATTTGGCATGCACCGCGCATGAGCAAGACATTTGCGCACATCGTGCATGTGCGGGCAGTGTACCGGTGGCAAACCGCAGAGGATTTCACCACTGCTTTAGAGCCAAATTCATTGTGCTTTTTTAAAGAAAGGATTGTTCCACTGATTTTGCTTGTTCATTTAGGCTGCTATCTAATGCACTCTGATTTGGGAATAAGTAAATGACTGGAAACAAAGTGGATAAAACTGAATCTTCCTATTTTCTGAACTTTCAATAGAACTAAGTAGGGAGATTCTGGTTTCCTCCGGCACAGGGAAAGGCAGAAGGTAAAACTCCCACCATCCATGTAAATATTAACTTTTCCTGAGAGGCAGATTTACTTCTGAGTAAGCTACATAATGCAGCTCACGGCTCGGCTTCAGAACTGGCTGTTCCAAATAAATTCTCAGTCGGGTGCCACCCAATCAGAAGGACTCATTCTGCACTCCCACCTCACTTCTGTCCTCAGCCAATTTGTGATCACTGTTTTTCAGTAAACACTCAGCCCAGCAGCAGGGACTTATTTTTTTTAATCCCCAAATGGCAGGGAGGAATCATGAGTTATGGTACAAAGTAACTACAGGCAAGTAGGTGCATCAAATCTGAACAGATTCATGCTGGATTATGTGATAGATTTAAAGGTAAAGGTAAAGGTTCCCCTCACACGTATGTGCTAGTTGTTCCCAGGTCTAGGGGGCAGTGCTCATCTCTGTTTCAAAGCCGAAGAGCCAGCGCTTTCCGAAGACGTCTCCGTGGTCATGTGGCCGGCATGACTAAATGCCAAAGGCACACGGAACACTGTTACCTTCCCACCAAAGGTGGTCCCTATTTTTTCTACTTGCATTTTTTACGTGCTTTTGAACTGCTAGGTTGGCAGAAGCTGCGACAAGTAACGAGAGCTCACCCTGTTACACAGCACTAGTGATTCAACCCAGGGGTGAAATGCTACCAGTTCGCCAAATCCGGTAATAAAAAAATTATTGTAAAAGGTAAAAAAAAAAGATTCCGACGATCACACAGCACAGCTGTGATCGTCAGACTTACCTTTAAAAGCATTTTTTTAATACCAGCTCAGGAGAATAGATAGTAAAAAATGCTTTAAAAAAGTAAAAAAAAAGGCTCCAACGATCACAGCTGTGCCGCACGATCGTCGGAACCTCTCTTTTTTTACCTTTTTAAAGCATTTTTTACTACCTATTCTGAGCCAGTAGAAAATGCTTTTTAAAAGTTTTTTAAAGTTCCCTGGCCACAGCTGATCACAACCTCCCAGCGCTGTTCTACTTACCTTCCCAAGCCTCCCTTTGGCACGTACTGCGCATGCACAGCTCACATTTGGTGCACACTGTGCAGACGCGCCTGCAGCACAGACTAGACTGAGCACAACCAAGCCCCACCAACACAGGACACACCCCATCAATCAGAGCACAGCCAAGCTCCCACCCAATCAGTTCAAACCCCACTAGCAGTTAAAAGGAAGAAACAGCTGCGATCACATTGCTACCAGAAGCGAAGCTGAAGCCTGAAGATGACGAATGAGACTTCGTCAAACGTCGCCAAGACACTTCCAATTTTACGCGGAGAAAACCTGAATAACCAAAGACCTATATATATATATATATATATATATATATATATATATATATATATATATAGAGAGAGAGAGAGAGAGAGAGAGAGAGAGAGAGAGAGAGACACACACACACACACACACATATATATATATAATTATATTATAGTGATATATATAATATATCACTATAGTATATCACTATACAATATCAATATCTCAATAAAACACTCAATATTTCAGTGTTCCAATCTCTCAGGGGTGGAAACTAATCAAGGAGAGAAGCAACCTAGAACTAAGGAGAAATTTCCTGACAATTAGAACAATTAGAATCAGTGGAACAGTTTGCCTCCAGAAGTTGTGAATCCCCCAACACTGGAAGTTTTTAAGAAGATGTAAGATAACCATTTGTCTGAAGTGATGTAGATTCCGTGCCTAAGCAGGGGGTTGGACTAGAAGACCTCCAAGGTCCCTTCCAACTCTGTTATTCTATTCTATTCATTTACAAATGTGAACAGGTACAGCTAGCCGATTTAGTTTAGTGTTGTGGTCCGCCAGCAGCCTGCAGAGCTGGCAATGGAGTTGGACAGCGATGAGGCTGAGGCAAGGCCGGGCCATCGGGGAGTGAGGTGCGCACTCCAGAGCCTCCAGAGACTGGTAGTAGTGAGGCAGAGGAAGAGGAGGAGCCTGTTCCTAATGCACGCATGAGAAGAGCTGCCAGAAGGCAAGAGCAGCTCAAGCAGAGAGGACAACTCGGGAGTAGGGATAAGAGATGATTGGCCCCTCCCATAAGGCTTAAAACAGACCAGCAACGGCATTTGGGCTTTGCCGGAAAACAACGTTGGTAGCTTCGTCTTCTGTTTCGTCTACATCTTGCATTTATTTCTGTGACCAAGGTTTGCGATAGGACTGAGGAATTTGTGCTGGGAGGAATTTGTTTTAATTTGAGTTGAACGACGCTGGGAATGAAGTAATTCTCAGCTGTTCGAATAAAGTTTGTTTATTCTTTTCACGGACTGAGTTTCCTACTAGCTACTTGGGCCTGGGTCACAACATTTAGTTAGAAGAATATCTGGAATGAGAGGTAGGACATTGGTGCTCTGATGTCCCCCAAATGGGTGGGAATAAATTGGCCACGTAAAAACCTAAACAAACCATTCCAGAGGGCTCCCAAGACCACAAAAATGGGGCTACAATTACACACAGACCCCTATCTCATGCATCAGAATGGTCATCCTACATTTTGGTAATGCTTTCCTTATGTCGCCAAAGTGCGCGCGTGCGCACACACACATACACACGATCCTCTGAAATGTCAATGCACTTGAGGCTAGGCCAAGAAGCTTGAATTAGAAAAAAAAGTAATCCAATGTTCCAATGAACTTTTAACTAAGGATTTTGTTGCTAAGCAAGGTTCGAGACCAAAATGAAAGGAAAAAAATACAAGGCTTATTTCAATGTCAGCACCATGGCAATGGAGGGGAATGTGATCACGTCAAGAGTTTAAATCTTAGTTCTAACATGCATGAATGTTTTCATCTATTTCTTCAGAATGAAAGATTATTCTGAAAAATCCACCTACTTCGCAAAGTCATTAAGTTGAGGCTGCAGAAGCTTGCTTTTAAGCGAGCATAAACAGGGGTAGTGTTCTTCTTTGCCTTTTATCTTAGGGACAGAATGCTTGGCCGTGCCTTCAATAAGATTGCATGAGGATTTAGAAATCACATCCTTGCATGCTGCAAAACAAGTTTATGTTTGTGTCCAACGTGATCCTCCTTGCACTAATCTGATTACTTCAACAAAATAGAGGAGGACTATTTATACCATCCTTTTCCGTCAGCCATACTG